>NC_061509.1:95262928-95323466 GCF_022539505.1 Lolium rigidum | reverse complement strand
TGGTGTCGGGAGACCCAAGGATTATATCCGGTCGGCAAAGGCTGAGCGGTGAGGTTGATATTCACATCCGTGAGAAAATGCCGCTTGCAACACACTTGGACACGGTACAAGAAAGATGACACTCTCAAACATGTCATTCCTCATGCTATAAATACGATAGCGGTGAGTCTCGTACAATCTTGGTTTAACCTAATTACTATGCTACATGATCAACTATCTAAGAATCTCTTGATTAATGCATCACTATTTTGCGGGGAAAGTTTAGTATGGACAAAAATGATGAGGTGGCTCAAGATGTGTGCACTGATATCTTTGCAAGTTAGTATTCGGCGATTCCGATATAGGCTTAAAAAGGAGTATTGGCCGAAAATTAAAAATCTCACCTTTGGAGCAAGCATATCCGAAGAAGCCGGATCATGTAGAAGAGAAAATCTGGAAAGAAGCTGGTGAAGAGATGGTTTGATGAGAAGTACCGGGTACATAAACGTTATTCCTTTCAATAACGACTACTGAATTCTTACATTTCTCGATCTGGATAAATAAAATGCATGTGCTTGAACATAGGTAGTGTGTGTAAAAAATGGAAAGAACAGAGAAGGCTGTGAAACGGTTTCATACCACTTGGATCTCGAAGCTATGTTGCTCCTTTGGGAACTTATAGTAAGTGTTCTGAATTTCCCCATACGAGTTCATACTTACGTCATACACGGTGTACAATGGTAATGTGCATTCTACATTTTTCAAACGAAGGCTAAGCGGCGAGGAAGAAGAAACCTCTCCAATTGAATTTTTTAGAATCACACACACTAACAAGGATAACATTATGAGTGCTTTGAAGAAAAAGTGCATATGTAAGAAATAGTTCATATTAGCACAATATAATATAATCCGAGTTTTGTATGTTGTCCATGCAATGATTATAATCTTTATGCGGGATAAAATGGTGGCAAAAAAAAAGGCGCCACGCAATGAAGATGAACCTGATTTGACTGATTTGCAAATTGTTCGGCTAGTTACGAGCGAGAAAAGCCCATCCACCACACTGCAACGACACATTCCTACCAAGATTGGGCGTCGCAACAAGTTCCGGGAAGTCTTCGATCTCGGCTACACGCATCAGAGAGCTACAACAAAGGCGGCGAGATCAAGAGCGAGAACTCCATACGGGCGGCTGAAAGGTACCACGGTGAGATGCGAGGCAAGGCTGCAAGAACAAGATCAAAAATTTGAAGAGATCGGAAAGAAGCGAGGAGGAAGAACTTGAAGGCTGTGAAGAAGCCCAAGAAGAAAAGACTACGGCTTATGAAAAGAGGCGAGAGAGAATTGGATGTCGTGCTTAATTTGCTCTTGAGGACATCCCAGCCACCATCCATGTCCGAATCCCGGGGCAAGCGATCTATTGCACCACCGTCCTACAACATTATTAATCATAGGTCTTTTAATTTCTTTGTGTTCCAATTGTAATTTTTCTTATGAATCTTTCGTTACTGTGAGAGACATATATACTTCTTGTGCCACCATTTATGCATGATATTTATTGTCTATTTTTTGATATTTCGCCGAGTTTTTTGTTTCCCAAATTTCGCAAATAATTCAAATGCTCTCAAATTTTGTCAAATTCAAAAGGTGACGAGAAAATGTCACAACGTCACTATTAAATGAAACCACGTGGCACCTTCTGGTCCCACTTGTCGGAATTTGTGGGTCCCACCAGTCGGCATTATTGGGACCCATATGTCGGCAACAACCTGGTCCCACTTGTGCTGAATTTTGTGGATCCCACCGGTCGGAATATTGTGGGTCCAGCTTGTCATAATATTTTGTGGGTCCCACCATGTCGACGCCGTCGGACCATGTTGTCGAACCCAAATGGGACCCACATGTAAGGCCACGTATGCTTTTTTGGACCAATCAGAAACTTCCCAAGATTTAGATATTGACGAAAGTTGCAATTTTTCGTGGCAAACCTGTCTGTCAACAATCAACCTTCGATGTTGACGAATTTGCAGGTCGTCACCATCAAACATTTGACGTTGACGAAAAAATGCATACCGTCACCCCGATATTTTATGACGGAGCTTCCTTGACGAACCCCATGACGATCAAATTTCGTCACCGCGAAGTAATCCTTGACGAAAACTGGCCTTCAAATGACGAAAGTGATTTGTCAAAAAAAAGGTTTTCCTTTGTAGTGGATTGATTCATGTTCTTGTGAGTCATTGATTGTTTTGACAAGTGACATTTCCTTTCTTTCTTTTCCTTAATAGTTTGGATGTGCATGTGCATTCTTGATGTCTTGACTAACCCTCAACATTAAGTTGTTGCATAGGCTGGATGTATTTAGTATCATCTTGATGTTAATATTAGCTTAAATTATTTTTCATGTGGCTAAACTGATGGTGGTCATGGTGCTTATATTCTCAAATTTGGCCCAGTGAGCCAAGGCCCCTCCGAAGACACGCGCGGCATTTGATGTCGAAGTTGGTGAAATTGTGGGCTATGTCAATTATGTAGAGGGAGACCAAATCCAGTTCCCTCTCTAGTCTTCAAGTACATGTGCTTGATGAGCATGATCAAGAATTGGCTTGTCCTAGTTGACTTGGCATACCGTCCGCTTGCAGTAGCATGAGCACGATCAAGTAATAGCAGTGTCATCAGCCATAACTTGAGAGATATGGTGGAAGGCGCTTGCATATCTCCTCATGCTCACACACCGTGTAATGAGAGAAATGCTCTTGTTTAGTATAACATTCCCACTGGTTCTTACCATCATCTTCGTCGACGGAGGTTTTCAATCGGAGTTTACGTGGGCCTATCTTAATTTGAAGCCATGAGAGTAGTGATTTGTTTCGTGGTATGTGTTTTGTTTTTGTAACATCTACGCTGAAGTCCGTAATTAATATGGTGGTGCCAAAATTTTGCCTACGTTTTATTGAGAAAGGTTGCCATCGAATGCATTAACCTTATCGCGGATATATGTTGTGGTGCAATTCTAATTTATGCCGTTTATTTGAAAACATTAGTAACACTTTGTGCCACGTTTTGTGTTCAGTTGACACTGTGCACTAGACGAAAACCGGTGGTGGCATCGACAATGCAAAGCCATAGGATTACCGTACTGTATAGTGTATGAGAGTTTACCGAACCAACACGTACAGCTCACGCTGGCATCTTTCCTGACGTACTACGGCGGTACGGGTGTGTCCGTGCGTGGCCGTGGGGCTGAATGATCGAAGGGCGACTGTGCTCTACTCCCGGCCGGCAAGCCAAACAGAAGCGGGGTGGGGAGAAAGCAGGCACTGGCGGTTTCCCCAAACACAAAACCGAAGCGCCCGCCGCGGCACCGGCGCTTTCGGCTTATCAATGTCTCCGCCGTGCCGCCCGCGCGCGCGTACGGCCCCGCCCCGGCACGGAGCGCCTGCCGCGGCAGCGATGAGAGCATCTTCACCGGCAGGTACGCCGGCGCTGCTGTATGGGACGTTGGCAGAGCATCCTTTATTTATGAATGCTGCTTTCACACCGACGTCCTCAAACCGGCGGCCTCGTCAAATTCAAAATTTTAAAACGATATTCATACGAAGTTGGAACGAAAATCGTACAAATTTAACGCGAATTCAAACTAAAAAACTAAAAAAAACATCTAGCAACGCTGGGAGTAGAAGGCGCTAGTTCAGGTCGTCGCTGTCGGCGCTGGATGACCCGAAGGACCAGCTGTCGGCCTCGTCGGCCTTCTCCTCCTTTGGCGCCAGTAGCTCGGATGGTCCCGCGAGGTCGACGTAGTTGGCGCCGTGGTCTCTGGCGGACCACACCGCCGCCTGCCGCGTGTCGATCGCAAGATGCCGGTAGCCTTCGTCGACGGAGCGGCCGAGGATGAAGTTCTGGGCGGGGAACTCCTCCTCGTCGTCGTCGCCACGGAGGGCCGACTGCGCCTCGGCCTCCTTCTCCCACCATTGCTTCTTCGCCGGCGGAAGTGCTGGCGAGGCGTCCTCCTCTTTGACGCGGGAGCGGCGGCCCGACCCCGTCATCCGACGGGCCGGAGCAGAGGACGCGTGCCTCGCCTCGTCGTGGATGACGACACCTCCAGAAGGAGGCGCTGGCACGGCCGAGCGCGTGCGCGTGACGGCAGATGACGATCCGGTGCGCGAGATTTCGGATACCGCTGTCCTTTCCGACACCCTCTGCAGGGTCGGCTCCAGCGTCATGGTCACCGCCTGCGGGAAATAAACCGGCTCCCGTTGCCCGCGGACGCGCGGACGGAAGTCGTACTGGTGGAGCGTGTCGTCGATGTCGCGGCCGTACCACCAGGCACGGCGACACGTTGTTGAAGCGGCCGCCCGAGCGGTTGTCCGTCCGCGCAAGCTCAAAGGCGCGCTCGTCTTCGAAACGCCGTGCCCAGGCCGGGCTGTCGAGGGCGTTGCCCGGCAGGCTCCTCTCCTCCGGCGTCATCTGGCCCCGCCGTTCCCTTGCGAGGGCCCACGTCTGTGCTCGTGGCGGGGGCGGCACGACGATGCCGCCGTTGGAGACGTGCCAGCCGTGCGCTAACTTGTACTGTACTGGCACGGGGATGCGGTGCCGGTACAGTACGTCGGCCTCGTCGAAGCTAAGCTGCGTCGAGCGGAGCACACCGCCGCTGCCGCCGGCCTGGTCGTTGCGCGCCATCGTCGGCGGGGTGCGTGGGAAGTTCACGCGGAGGATGGACGGTGGCGGCTAGGGTTGGACGGCGGGGAAAAGCGAGAAGTGCGCACCGGTGGGGTTTTAAGGGACGCGGCGAACGCGCATTGAAGGCGTGTGGGTAAGGTAGGTGTGGGTAAGGTAGGTGGACGCCGCGTGGCCAGTCGCCGCTCTCGCCGTTTGCGTTTCCGCGCGGGAGGCTATTAACGCCGATGACCAACTTCCCAGCGTCGTTTTCGATGCGAACCACCGCGTCCTCTCGTTGACAAGGCGTTTCCACCAGCGAAAATCGTCGTTCCGCGAGGCACCAGCACGTCCGATTCGCGCCCTTGACGAAAGGGCCATCACGGGGTTGTCGGAGATTCTATAGGCCTCGGAGAATAGCCGGCACCGTTTAGAATGCACCAATACAAACCTATTTTCGCTTCCAGCCTCAAAATACTAACGGAACCGCTATGGAGACCGGTGAAGATGCTCTGAACAGCCGCGGGCCACGCACGCGCGCGCAACGGCTAGTAGTTGGCCACTCGCAAGTGGCAAACGCCCATCAACCCCAAGCTAGCCCAGTGCAATCAATAACCTCTCTCTGTCTATCTCTGCTCCGGCGTAACGTAGGACTGCGTCGTCGTCCCGGCAGGAGCGAGCTTGCTTCTAGACTGCCATTGAAGAAGCTCCCAGCTGGGCGACCCGAGGGTCAGACCTCGATCGGCGCCTGCCCTAGCTCATTTGCTGCGGCAGGTGCCACGCCATCGCATCCGGTGCCATGCCGTGTGCCCGTGTCATTACCATGGAAAAAAATATAGTGCTATTCCAACGCTACTAGCACGCTATAGCATATCTAAAGAGCTGACGCTACGCTATTTCGTTGCTATAGCGCGCTATTCGCGTTAATAGTACGCTATAGCATGTTAATAGCGTATTTTTAGACCCACGCTATTTTATTATAGCGTGCTATTTTTTTCTTTGGTCATTACACACCGACGCCGGTACGGCGCGCGCTGTTCCACCGTTACCAGCATCGACTGGCGAATCCAAATGGAATTTCCACCACACTACTAGACTACTAGTACGTTACGTACGTACGGCGACGCTTCTTGCCTACCAGCTCTCTCGATCACTTCCTGGACTCCGTTCTATGTTATGGCGCGTAACCAAGGTCATGGTTGATTGTGACGGAACATAGCATTGCCATTGTGACGGAACATAGCATTGCCATTGTGCTTCACTTGGCCTGCTTGTACCCCATTTTGATTCACGAAAAATACTAATTACATCTAGTTTATGCAATAACAACAAGATGCCTAAAGACATCAAAGATGTGCACACCAAAATAAATAAAATAAAAGAAGCGAAAGAAAAGACCCTAGCAGTGATCAAACACACTCAACAACAACACCCTAACCACCACCAAAGATAATAGTGGAAAATTGGAAATACAAATAGATTCTTCAAAAGCAATGTCTCTGAATTCAAAACAATGCACAAGCCTTGCGTCGTCCAACCAAAGGATTTTGGTTTTCACTTTAGAGATAGTCTGAGTTTCTAAAACGATAGATGCAGATTACAACCAGAATGTATATACACCTTATACATCTTATATCTAGGAACAGAGAGGGAGTATTGTTTTATAAGCTCAACTTTATATAGTAAATATATCTACTAGGCTTATGTCCAGGGGCAGAGCTAGCATGCAATGGAATTTTACTATTCCTACTGTAAATGAAGGAATACTCTCAGGTTCAGTTCGCCATCTAAGTTGTTTCTAAAACCCAAGTATTGTAAAACTCCTGTATTTTCTGCCTAGGCAATAAATACTTTAGTTTTCTATACTGTAAAATTAGTTTAGTCTTGTGAAAAAGCGAATCATTAAAAACCATACTTTTTGCTAAAACCAAACACATCAAAGTATTTGATACCATGGTATTTTCAGAAACCAACATATTTCTTAGAATACTTTGAAAAAACGTTGTTGCCAAACACACGGCCTTAGATATTTCGAACTGACACCAATAAATTCAAGGGAAATGACACATGAACTATTTTTCTAGCTTCACCCTTATGTCCAATAGTCTTATGCGTTAGATGGTCTTTTCTAGTACTACATCCGTCCCACCAAAAGTGTCTCAACGAATTTTAGATATATCTAGACACTAACTAGTAGGTAGGTACATCCAAATTTTGATAAAGTTGAGACACTTTTGTTGGGACAACGGGAGTACATTGATTAGAGGATGTTCTCTTCTGAATTCCAAGCCGTTCATAGACATAACGAAATAGTGTATGGTACAATATATTATTGTCTTTCATTGCCGTCTATTGCTACTAATTTTCATGTGGAAATATGATTAATAAAGCTAACGAAGATAAGGCGTTACAAACTCTGAAGATATATATAACTGTATTATATATTATCTGAAAAGACTATCTCTTATGTATTTTCTTTAATATATAATCTTTTATCTGAGAGAAGGAAAATATCGCAATATTTTGTTCATTTATGTCTTCCACATCACTACATCATCCATCATCTTATGTGATGTTTTTCTGCAGATATAGCACTAATAAAGTTAACGAAGATAAGGCGTTACAAACTCTGAAGATATATATAACTGTATTATATATTATCTGAAAAGACTATCTCTTATGTATTTTCTTTAATATATAATCTTTTATCTAAGCGAAGGAAAATATAGCAATATTTTGTTCATTTTTGTCTTCCACATCACTACATCATCCATCATCTTATGTGATGTTTTTGTGCAGATATAGCACTATAATGCGGTCCTGGTTAGTCAAAAACTGTAACGGAGAAATGAACTTATTTTCACTCGGTGGAAATAGTAGAAACTGAAAAAGACAATCACTTTTATATGAGAGAGGAGCCTATTATGGCAGACGTACTACTTCCTGTCCGCAGCCAGGGTCCCAGGTGGTGTCTGCGCCTGCCCATGAACGACTCCTCTAGGCTCCATATTTCAGTAAGGGCAACTCCAGCGGCGCGACGCATTTCGGACACCTAAAATATCCGCGGACGTTCGTTTGCGTCGTCTGGCGGACGCGGAAATGTCGCGCGTCCGTTTGCGTCTGGGGCTGGTTCCAGCGGGGCGACGCATATTCGGCGCATGCCAGAATTCAAAAAAAGACTGAAACAAGTTTGCACAAAATTTTACAGCCGCAAATTGAGGATTGAAACAAGTTCATCACACTTTGCACATGTCACGGCGCAAAGTGGAGTCCAAAAGAGGCACAACAAGGCCTGAACAGCAATAAAAAAAAGTCCAAAAGGAGGCCAAGGTGCTGAGCGCATGGCGCCGGCGATCAGGTGTCTCACGCACGGATTTCGGCGCGCCTCTTGATGAACCAGGCCCTGGTGTCGTCGTCGACGTTGCTCAAGTCGGCTAGCATGATCTTAGTGTCCTCTGCAAGGATCTTGGCCTTGGCGTCCATCCTCCTAGCCTCGGCGTCAAGCAATTTGGCCTCGGAGTCTACCTTCTGGACCTCAATTACCTCTTTCGCGAGGTTGTGGTACATGGCAGCTGCGGCCTCTTTTTCCAGACGCCTCTTCTCGTCCCTAGCAGCCAAGACGGCACGATTGTCGGCCATTATCTTCTCCATGCTCTGGGTGAACGCAATGGCCTGCGCCTCCCGGACAAGATCGGCCTTGGTAGCCTTATGGCCTCGTGGACGAGGTGGAAGGGCTGGACGGCCTTGATCTTTATCTTCGCCGTCGAGGTTGATCGCTGTCCCATTCCTCACAGCTTGGCTGCGTCTGCTGGGTGGCGAACAGCCGTACGGTTTCGATGTCATCCGCATCTTGCGTTGCTGCCCAGTCATCTTGCGTCCCGGCCCGATCATCGCGAACAAAGCCGCCGCCGTAGATAATTTCCTAGATGTCAGAATCATGGCGGTCCTTCCAATAGTCCTACGAACGACCGGACATCAGACGCATGATACACGGCACTCGCACACATTGACAGAGCTCACGTACCGGATCGTCCATCGTCGGGGCAGGCGGCGCCATATTTCGTCGAATAGGATGCGGGGCTGCGACATGCTCTCCTCCGGCACCTGGCGCGTCTTCTATGTCGCGCCCGGGCAGGAGTCACCGCTTCTAGGCGTCCGGTTGAGGTCGGGAACCGCCGCCCCGATCAACTTCACCGGCGGCAGGCCGGAGACGAACCGCGACGCCGCGTGGCCCTGTGATGTCTACGCGCACTCCTTTTCCTGTAGACAGTGTTGGGCCTCCAAGAGCAGGGGTTTGTAAAACAGCAGCAAGTTTTCCTTAAGTGAATCACCCAAGGTTTATCGAACTCAGGGAGGAAGAGGTCAAAGATATCCCTCTCAAGCAACCCTGCAATCACGATACAAGAAGTCTCTTGTGTCCCCAACACACCCAATACACTTGTCAGATGTATAGGTGCACTAGTTCGGCGAAGAGATAGTAAAATACAAGTGGTATGAATGAATATGAGCAGTAGTAACGGCACCGAGAAAATAGCTTGCTGGCGTGCGGTTGATGGTAGTAATATTGCGGGAAGTAAAGATGCGATAAAACAGTAAATAAGCGATGATTGCAGTATTTGGAAACAAGGTCTTGGGATCATACTTTCACTAGTGGACACTCTCAACATTGTAATCATAAAGAAATATAAATAAGCACTTCACTATGCTACTCTGAATTACTCTCTGGCAAGATAACGAACACTAATTCATCATGTAGGCAAACCTTAAAGATGTATTCCCAAGTACTAATAAACACCCCACGCTGTCACTGTGAGAATTCATAGGAGGTACTAACACACCACAATTTCATAGAGACATCCAACTCAAATCGTAACTCAGTGAACAAGTATTCTGTGAAATATAGCCTAAGAGACCCACACGGTGCACACACTGTCACCTTTACACACGTGGGACAAGGAGTCTCCGGAGATCACATAAGTAAAATCCACTTGAATAGTATAACGACATCTAGATTACAAGCTCATCATATGGATCTCAATCATGTAAAGCAGCTCATGAGATCATTGTATTGAAGTACATAGGGGAGAGAGATGAACCACATAGCTACCGGTACAGCCCTTAGCCTCGATGAAGAACTACTCCCTCCTCATGGGAGACAGCAGCGGCGATGAAGATGGTGGTGGTGTCGATGGAGATGCCTTCCGGGGGCACTTCCCCGTCCCGGCAGCGTGCCAGAACAGAGACTACTGTCCCCCAGATCTTGGCTTCGCGATGGCGGCGGCTCTGGAAGGTTTCTCGTACCGTGGCTTTTCCGTATCGAAGATTTAGGTCAGGGACCTTTAAATAGGCGAAGAGGCGGAGTCGGAGGGGGTACGGAGGCGCCACACAATAGGGGGGCGCCCCCCCTTGGGCCGCGCCGCCCTACTGTCTGGTGGCCCTGTGGCTCTCCTCTGGTCCCTCCCGGGTGTTCTGGAAGCTTCGTGGAATTCTAAGATGCTGGGCGTTGATTTCGTCCGATTCCGGGAATATTTCCTTACTAGGATTTCTGAAACCAAAAACAGCAGAAAACAGGAACTGGCACTTCGGCATCTCGTTAATAGGTTAGTTCCGAAAAATGCATAAATATGACATATATGTGTATAAAACATGTGAGTATCATCATAAAACAAGCATGAAACATCAGAAATTATAGATACATTTGAGACGTATCAAGCATCCCCAAGCTTAGTTCCTACTCGCCCTCGAGTAGGTAAACGATAAATAATTTCTTAAGTGACATGCTACTTACATAACCTTGATCATACTATTATAAAGCATATGAGATGAATGCAGTGACTCAAGGCAATGATCTATAGTTGCTAACATATAGCAAAACTTTTCATGAATAGTACTTTCAAGACAAGCATCAAAAGTCTTGTACAAGAGTTAACTCATAAAGCAATAAATTCAAAGTAAAGACATTGAAGCAACACAGAGGAAGATTTAAGTTTCAGCAATTGCTTTCAACTTTCAACATGTATATCTCATGGATAATTGTCAATACAGAGTAATATGATGAATGCAAATAAGCAAGTATGTAAGAATCAATGCACAGTTGACACAAGTGTTTGCTTCTAAGATGGAAGGAAGTAGGTAAACTGACTCAACATAAAGTAAAAGAATGGCCCTTCGCAGAGGGAAGCAGGGATTAAATCATGTGCTAGAGCTTTTTAAGTTTTGAAATCATATAGAGAGTATAAAAGTAAAGTTTTGAGAGGTGTTTGTTGTTGTCAACGAATGGTAGTGGGCACTCTAACCCCCTTGCCAAACAGACTTTCAAAGAGCGGCTCCCATGAAGGACGTTATCTCTACCAGCAAGGTAGATCATCCCTCTTCTCTTTTGTTTACACATGTATTTTAGTTTTTATTTATGGTTTACACTCCTCCCAACCTTTTGCTTACACAAGCCATGGCTAACCGAATCCTCGGGTGCCTTCCAACATTCACATACCATGAAGGAGTGTCTATTTGCAAAATTAAGTTGCTTACTGATGAATCAGAGCAAAACATGTGAAGAAAATTATTAATGAAGGTTGATTAATTGGGGGCTGGGAACCCCGCGTCAGCTCTTTTTGAAAAATTATTGGATAAGCGGATGAAGCCACTAGTCCATTGGTGAAAGCTGCCCAACAAGATTGAAAGATAAAACACCACATACTTCCTCATGAGCTATAAAACATTGACACAAAATAAGAAGTAATAAAGTTTTGAATTGTTTAAAGGTAGAACATGAAGTAATTTACTTTGGAATGGCAGAGAAATACCATGTGGTAGGTAGGTATGGTGGACACAAATGGCATAGTTTTTGGCTCAAGGATTTGGATGCACGAGAAGAATTCCTCTCAATACAAGGCTAGGCTAGCAAGGTTGTTTGAAGCAAACTCAAGTATAAAACGGTGCAGCAAGACTCACATATGAACATATTGTAAGCATTATAAGACTTTACATCGTCTCCTTGTTGTTCAAACACCTCAACCAGAAAATATCTAGACTCTAGAGAAACTAATCATGCAAACCAAATTTTAACAAGCTCTATGTAGTTCTTCATTAATAGGTGCAAAGTACATGATGCAAGAGCTTAAACATGATCTATATGAGCACAACAATTGCCAAGTATCAAATTATTCAAGACATTATACTAATTACCACATGCAGCACTTTCTGTTTCCAACCAAATAACAATGAACGAAGCAGTTTCAACCTTCGCCATGAACATTAAAGATAAAGCGAAGAACACAAGTGTTCATATGCAACAGCGGAGCGTGTCTCTCTCCCACACAAGCATGAATTTATCCAGAGAATGAAAATAACAAAACGAAAATAAAAGCACACAGACGCTCCAAGTAAAGTACATAAGATGTGACCGAATAAAAATATAGTTTCAAGAGAAGAAACCTGATAAGTTGTCGATGAAGAAGGGGATGCCTTGGGCATCCTCAAGCTTAGATGCTTGATTCTTCTTAAAATATGCAGGGATGAACCACGGGGGCATCCCCAAGCTTAGACTTTTCACTCTTCTTGATCATATTGTATCATCCTCCTCTCTTGACCCTTGAAAACTTCCTCCACACCAAACTCAAAACAAACTCATTAGAGGGTTAGTGCATAATCAAAAATTCACATATTCAGAGGTGACACAATCATTCTTAACACTTCTGGACATTGCTCAAAGCTACTGGAAGTTAATGGAACAAAGAAATCCATCCAACACAGCAAAAGAGGCAATGTGAAATAAAAGGCAGAATCTGTCAAAATAGAACAGTCCGTAAAGACGAATTTTTTAGAGGCACCAGACTTGCTCAGATGAAAATGCTCAAATAGAATGAAAGTTGCGTACATATCTGAGGATCACGCACGTAAATTGGCAGATTTTTCTGAGTTACCTACAGAGAACCCTGCCCAAATTCGTGACAGCAAGAAATCTGTTTCTGCGCAGTAATCCAAATCTAGTATGAACCTTACTATCAATGACTTTACTCGGCACAACAATGCAATAAAATAAAGATAAGGAGATGTTGCTACAGTAGTAACAACTTCCAAGACTCAAATATAAAACAAAATTACTGTAGTAAAATAAAAACATGGGTTATCTCCCAAGAAGTGCTTTCTTTATAGTCATTAAGATGGGCTCAGCAGTTTTAATGATGCACTCCCAAGAAATAAGAGTTGAAGCAAAAGAGAGCATCAATAAGCAAATTCAAAACAAAATTAAGCCTAACCCACTTCCTATGAAAATGAATCTTGTAAATAAACAAGTCATGTAAGCATAATGCAACAAGCATAGGAAAACTAGACAAGCGCAACTTCAAGATTTTTAGCATATAGAGAGGTGTTTTAGTAACATGAAAACTTCTACAACCATATTTTCCTCTATCATAATAATTTTCAGTAGCATCATGAACAAACTCAACAATATAACTATCACATAAAGCATTCTTATCATGAGTCTCATGCATAAAATAATTACTACTCCCAACATAAGCATAGTCATTCTTATTAATTGTAGTGGGAGCAAATTCAACAAAGTAGCTATCATTATTATTCTCATCATAAAATATAGGAGGCATAGTATAATCATAATAAACTTTATCCTCCATAGTAGGTGGCACCAAAAGACCACTATCATTATAATCATCATAAATAGGAGGCAAAGTATCTTCAAAGTAAATTTTCTCCTCCATGCTTGGGGGACTAAAAATATCATGCTCATCAAAACCAGCTTCCCCAAGCTTAGAACTTTCTATATCATTATCAACAATGGTGTTCAAAGCGTTCATACTAATATTATTGCTACTAGCATGCAAATAAGGTTCCATAAGTTTTTTAATTTTCGCATTAAAAAATTCATGTCTTAACTCAGGAAATAGAACAAAAAGCTCATTGTTGTCCATTATGCCTTACTAGTGTAAACAAGAAACAAAAAGATGCAATTGCAGGATCTAAAGGAAATAGCTTCGAGCACTTACAATGGCACCAGAAAATAACTTAGTTACCTGGGACCAGAGTGTGAGTGCCTTTTACCTTTCCTCCCCGGCAACGGCGCCAGAAAATAGCTTGATGTCTACGCGCACTCCTTTTCCTGTAGACAGTGTTGGGCCTCCAAGAGCAGAGGTTTGTAGAACAGCAGCAAGTTTCCCTTAAGTGAATCACCCAAGGTTTATCGAACTCAAGGAGGAAGAGGTCAAAGATATCCCTCTCAAGCAACCCTGCAATCACGATACAAGAAGTCTCTTGTGTCCCCAACACACCCAATACACTTGTCAGATGTATAGGTGCACTAGTTCGGCGAAGAGATAGTAAAATACAAGTGGTATGAATGAATATGAGCAGTAGTAACGGCACCAGAAAATAGCTTGCTGGCGTGCAGTTGATGGTAGTAATATTGCAGGAAGTAAAGATGCAGTAAAACAGTAAATAAGCGATGATTGCAGTATTTGGAAACAAGGTCTTGGGATCATACTTTCACTAGTGGACACTCTCAACATTGTAATCATAAAGAAATATAAATAAGCACTTCACTATGCTACTCTGAATTACTCTCTGGCAAGATAACGAACACTAATTCATCATGTAGACAAACCTTAAAGATGTATTCCCAAGTACTAATAAACACCCCACGCCGTCACTGTGAGCATTCATAGGAGGTACTAACACACCACAATTTCATAGAGACATCCAACTCAAATCATAACTCAGTGAACAAGTATTCTGTGAAATATAGCCTAAGAGACCCACACGGTGCACACACTGTCACATTTACACACGTGGGACAAGGAGTCTCCGGAGATCACATAAGTAAAATCCACTTGAATAGCATAACGACATCTAGATTACAAGCTCATCATATGGATCTCAATCATGTAAAGCAGCTCATGAGATCATTGTATTGAAGTACATAGGGGAGAGAGATGAACCACATAGCTACCGGTACAGCCCTTAGCCTCGATGAAGAACTACTCCCTCCTCATGGGAGACAGCAGCGGCGATGAAGATGGCGGTGGTGTCGATGGAGATGCCTTCCGGGGGCACTTCCCTGTCCCGGCAGCGTGCCGGAACAGAGACTCCTGTCCCCCAGATCTTGGCTTCGCGATGGCGGCGGCTCTGGAAGGTTTCTCGTACCGTGGCTTTTCCGTATCGAAGATTTAGGCCAGGGACCTTTATATAGGCGAAGAGGCGGAGTCGGAGGGGGTACAGAGGCGCCACACAATAGGGGGGCGCGCCCCCCCTTGGGCCGCGCGGCCCTACTGTCTGGTGGCCCTGTGGCTCTCCTCTGGTCCCTCCCGGGTGTTCTGGAAGCTTCGTGGAATTCTAAGATGCTGGGTGTTGATTTCGTCCGATTCCGAGAATATTTCCTTACTAGGATTTCTGAAACCAAAAACAGCAGAAAATAGGAACTGGCACTTCGGCATCTCGTTAATAGGTTAGTTCCAGAAAATGCATAAATATGACATATAATGTGTATAAAACATGTGAGTATCATCATAAAACAAGCATGGAACATCAGAAATTATAAATACGTTTTAGACGTATCACCCTGCAAGGGAGCGGGAGTTCCAAGGCGCAGCTGGGAACTTACCGAGCTCACCGACGAGGCCGAAGGCGCGACGCCGGCCATCCCCTCTTTCTTGACGAGCATGTAGCCCTCCGATAAGCTCGGATGGAGGGCTACTTGCGCGACGCCGGCTTTGATCTGCATCCGCCGAGCCCGCCGGTTGGCGGCCGCGGCAGTCTTGATCTTCTGGTTCTTGCGCCGGCCGCGACGCTTCGCGGCCTCGATGATTTTCTCCTCCGGGGAGAGCACCTTCTTTGCCGCCTTCGGCTTTGCCTCCCGGCCGCGTCGGTGGCGGCCCGCTTTGCTTCCGCCGGAGTTGCAGCCTCCATTGTGGCTATGGTCGTGGCTACGGGGTAGTGTGGGGCGGCGGCGGGTGCGAGGATTTGCTCCGCATCCATGGCGGTTGCTGCGGCGGCGAGGACATCCATCGCTTCTGGACTGCTCGCGCCGGTCTAGTTTGCAATTTCGCGCGAGGAATGGCCAGTGGCGGGAATAATATCGGCCTCCTGCCATTGACGCGCGGGTCCTACGCCTTTTTCGGCGGACACTCCGCACGACCGCCGAGCGTCCGCGGAGACGCAAACCTAGCGCATATTTGGGCCAGGTTTGCGTCTCCGTGGACGGCCCGGTCACTTTGCGTCGCCCCGCTGGAGCAGGCCCCACTGCCCCAGATGCATTTGGAGATGCCCTAAGTGCGTTGGTTCCATATGTGCTCCCTCCTGCCTATTTTATATTATGTATAATTTTTCATGCAAGTCAAAGTATGCAAACTTAAATCAATAATATAGATAATAATATAAAGATCTACCGTGTCAAATGCATATAATATGAAAATTATTACATAATAATTCTAAAATATTATTATTTAATTGTATATATTTATATTTTTATCAATATAGATGATTAAACTCATAAAATTTGATTTTGACCAAAACTTATATGCAACATACTGTTTTGAGCAGGAGGAAGTAGTATAGTTGTGTCTTTTACAGAAAAAATAGTGAGCAATACCCCACAGCCACGATGCAAGCAGATGAAAGCAGGCCACACTAGTTTGTTGGATCGCCATAAAGCTCTACTGCACTCGCATTCAGTAGCGACGTTGAAACATTGATGAGCCGATCGATCGACGGTTTATTGTATTTGAAGCATGGCCGTAGGTAGCGTTCCTTGGCTCTAGGTTTCAACCGTACGATCATGCACCCCTTTCTTGCTGTCTCAACTGTCCGATTTCGGAATTAAATGGCAGAAATAAAGTGCCGACAAATTTAGCGCCCCTCTGTGAATTTTTGATTAAATGATACTAACTATGGATGGTTTGAGAGTATTACTACCCGCTGAGTTTGTACGTACTGCAGTACTAGTTCGTTCCATATTAATTTCGGGTTATGGTAGCTTCATCGTCAGTACTGCAAGTTACTGGTTGAGCTCCTTCCAAGCGTTGGATGGATGGGTGTAGATAGTTTACTCTAGTTGAAGACAGCAAAGTTCAACTCCATGTTTTTGGCAAAGCGAGTTCAACTTTTGACTGAAGATACTGAATGACAAGGATAAACTTATGTTTTCCCGGAAGCACGCTCATCTGATGGGACTGATCAAAAGGAAAATCTGTTGGGCAGGGCTAAATGTTTGCCATCTCCGTGTAAATAAAAGCTAGAAAACAAGTGGTTAAACTTATTTACCCTTGATTCACAATTGTAGATATAATATCATTATATTGTAGCGGTTATCTTTGTCTTAATTGACTGAGAAAACTTCAACTGTAGTTCAAAGAAAGCGCACTTCTCTGTGGCAGGAAAAATGTGCTTGCACTTTTTCAGAAAAGTGCGACTCCTAATTTCGTTTTTTAGTTGTAGTTGTGTCTGAGACTTAAGAAATTCCCAGTCAGACATGGCAAAATCTTATATTTTATAAACATATATAATTATGCCAATAAAAAAATGTTCACCTGGTGAATGACTACAATAGTTTTTTTGCGGGTAATGCCTACAATAGTTAGTGTAAGAAAATGGAGGTGGCGTTTTGGCACACGTGTGCATATGCACCCATTATAGAAAATAATAATAAAACAATTTTAAGAATGTCAAAAAAATCTGACATAAAAAATTTGGTATACATCGTGACATCCTATGTTCGTTCACAAGTTTTCGTGGAAAAACAACATTTTGTGTGGTGTGTACAAAAAAGACAAAAAATGTCCTGTACGTAGTCGTGTTACAGCATCAAAATTTGTCATTTTTACAGGAGCCACAGAAAAATGTATTTTTAAAAAAACTTGTGTACCAACATAAAATGTCTAGATGTACATGTAAAAATTTAGTTTAGAATTTTTTGACACTTTGAAATATGGATTCACATAATTTAGTTTAGAATTTTTTGACACTTTAAAAATTACTCATGCATTTGGGTGGAGGCATGTGTCTTTTTTTCCCGAGGATATGTCGCAGGAGATGTGTATCAAACTCGTAGAAGGAGAGACCAACTTCCGATAGAACATCGGATACGACACATGTCTCGCAACGAACACAAGACCGCACTTACAACGCCAACCAAAAGGCTACCGCCCTCTAGATATACCTACAACAAGTCAACAACAAGGACTTGCCTTGTCCGGCGAGAGACATAAGGCTGTGTCGACGGTCACCTCCGCAAAAGGAGCACCTCCTCATGACTGCCCTAGTCAACATATGTTCCATCCTTTGCGCCTAGAAGTGTCGGCGAGTGAAATTGCAGGGTTTGGCTGGTCTCAATAAAGGCTCAATTTTTGGAAGCACTCATCATGGCATGCATTGCGTCCCAAAGGCTTCGTGTTGTGCAGTAGCGAACACCAAAGCGACATATCTTTGGAAATCGTGTGTTCACCAAGTCGTCGTCCCCCCCCCCCAAGCGATGCTTCCAACAAAGTAGAAACACCGATGATGCCACTATCGTCGATCTAGGTTTTCACATAGAGACAGCTTTGCCTGGCGACGCCCTCCAACGACAGCGAGAGGGGGAGGGCCCTCCGCGGTTGCGCCTAGATTTTGGTCCCGTGATGCTCGCGGGCGCGACCAAAGGAGGGGAAAAGCATCCCTCAAAAAATTTCTTCTTCACAGTTCTTGCATGGTTATTGGATATTATTCAGCGCCCAATTTTTGTTTTTTCTAGTAAAAAAATCTTGTTGTTTTAAGTTACTCCCTCCATACCGGTTTATGAGGCAATTACGCACTCCGAGAAACAAGCTTGACTACAAATTTAGTAAACAAACTATGAGATGTATGCCATAAAAATTATTTCATTGGATCCGTATTCAAAAAAATTCCAATAATATAATTTTTGTGATATATATCTTATATTTTGTTGAGAAAATTAGTAGTCAAACTTGTTTTTTGAAGTATATATTTGCCCATTAATCTGGTATGGAGGGAGTACCATATTTTCAGCCCTCAACGCCTCTGTGTTCAAAAAAAAAAAAAACCAAGTGGTGTAAATATTGCTGATTAGCTGGTGATATCTGGATAATTACTGCTGGAGCAGCACTGCTAATAAAATTAATCGCAGAAAATACACCAACCATAGAGGGGAGGTGGGCTGGGTCAATCCAAACGGCATGGAAAGTGATAGAGACGAGCTCCCCCGTGCCGATAAATAGGCGCGCGCCCGGGTCATCAGCCAACTTCTCGCCCTTGTACTACATCTGTCGTCTCCACTGATCACTCGCCCCCCTCTGCTGTTGTGAACTCCTCTGCCAGTCCGAGTTTCCAATAAGAGAGAGGAAATGCCAGGAGGTGGCGAGAACGGCCAGACGAACGGAGGTCACGAGCAGAGCGCCATGGAGGAAGGGAGGAAGGAGGAGTACAACCAGGGCTGCGGCTTCGCCATCTCCATCCCGTTCGTCCAGAAGGTGAGGTCGTGCGCTTTGCAGATAGATAGATCAGTTGTTGTTTTTCTCGTAGTCGCCGTGTCCCCGTCTCTGAAATGATAGATCTCTTTCTTTGATCTTTGAATGCCCTTAAAATCGATCTTGTAATGAAGGGATAATGCCCTAGGCCTTAGCTGGGTGTAGGACCCGGGGTGCAAAAATGGCAAATCTCGTAGAAGAATTTGTGCCTCACCAAACTATTAGGCAGTAGCCACCCACCTAATGGTCTAGCTAACTACATGAATCGGAGGCGACAAAAGTTTTAGATCGCCATGAACAGCGACGTTCCAGTAGATAGCTGACGACGTACTGACGAAAAATGCTGTTTGTATGCAGATCCTTGCTGAGATCTTCGGCACCTACTTCCTGATCTTCGCCGGCTGCGGCGCGGTGACGGTGAACCAGAGCCGGCACGGTCAGATCACGTTCCCGGGGGTGGCCATCGTTTGGGGCCTGGCGGTGATGGTGATGGTGTACGCGCTGGGCCACATCTCCGGCGCGCACTTCAACCCCGCCGTGACCTTCGCCTTCGCCACCGTGCGCCGCTTCCCGTGGCGGCAGGTGCCCGCGTACGTGCTGGCGCAGATGCTGGGCGCGACGCTCGCCAGCGGCACCCTCCGGCTCATGTTCGGCGGGCGGCACGAGCACTTCCCGGGCACGCTCCCCGTCGGGTCGGACGTGCAGTCGCTGGTGCTGGAGTTCATCATCACCTTCTACCTCATGTTCGTCATCTCCGGCGTCGCCACCGACAACCGAGCCGTAAGCTAGCGCTGAATGCTCGCGTGTAGTTAGCTAGCTGACGAGTTGTTAACAGACTGGATGTTGATCTTATCTGATCTGATGATTAATGTGCGTGCAGATCGGGGAGTTGGCCGGGCTGGCCGTGGGCGCAACCATCCTGCTCAACGTGCTTATCGCTGGGTAAGTACTAGTAATTAACGGCTCATCATCTCAGACGCATAATTCCAGTATGATATTTTTGCTGTAACTGAACTAAAACCAGGACATGAATCATAAAACGAGTAAGTAGGAGTATCTGTTTATAGGAAAATTAGCTGGCAGTAGAAGCAAGGCAGGGTAGTGTAACAGAAACCATTGACGTGCATCCGTCGAAAAGGAAAGCTGGATCCCTGAGATGTGGGTGTCCTTTTCTTCGGAGCGTTTTTATGGAAGCCATAAAGAGCGTCATGTGAGCGAGTAGTCCTGGCGCGCGGCCTTGATGAGCGTCCTCCCGCTGCCATGGTTGGTGTAGACCAGCGCACTGCCATTAATATGAACATAAATACATTCATGCACTGACCAACCCTTGTAAACACACGGCCACCCAACGGAGTTGTGCTTCTTTCTCGACTCTCAACTCTGACTTCGGACTCGTGTGTAAAAAAGACTGAAAAGTATACTGAGAAGGCTAGAATATGTTTGTGGCATGACTACTGAGCTTCTTCTTCTTCCTTGGCACTGGCAGGCCCATCTCTGGAGCGTCGATGAACCCGGCGAGGTCGATCGGGCCGGCGCTGGTCGGGAGCGAGTACAGGTCCATCTGGGTCTACGTGGTGGGGCCCATGGCCGGAGCCGTCGCCGGAGCTTGGGCGTACAACCTCATCAGGTTTACCAACAAGCCCCTGCGCGAGATCACCAAGAGCGGCTCCTTCCTCAAGAGCATGAGCAGGGCCAACTCCGTCTCCGTATAAATTAGTTAACCGTCAGTGTATCCGATCAGGAACCTATATGTCTACCTACCGTACGTGACCGTCGATCCGTGCCGTCCATGGCGCGTCGAGCGGGGGTACCTACCCTCTGCGTACTCCTCCTCTAGTAATTTTTCTTGGTGTAGCCAGACCTGCCTTCCAGGCTGCGAGAGTATGTATATGTGCAAAATGTTGTGTTTTGGAACCATGTCATGTGTGGTGGAATTTTCATGGCGGGGACAGCATGCCCATATGCACTTGTTGTTCTAGAAGGCGATCGATGCGCGTATGCATGGATGCGCGTCTAGTCTAAATTATCGGCCACATTTTACGCTACTACTCCTCAGTGTATACATCACTACAGGAATGGCGTGAGGTGCCGACAGCCACATCGTACGCCGCTAAATGTCGGGGCCGTCGGCGTACATGCCGGCTAGCCCCAGCCCTCAGAGAGCCTGTCAGCGTACGTGCCCCCTCGTCGTACGCCTCTCTATGCTGACGGTCACCCTCGGCGTATGCTCGGCCATCGACATATATAGCGGCAGGGTGCCAGCCCGGCTCGTCGCCCCTCGGCCATGCCCTAACGGAAACCTGACGGTGTCACGCCTATGCCGACCGTGGCCCTCGGCATAGCGGACGCCCATATTTCGTCCGCCTCTCCCGCCCATTTCTCTCGCCTCTCCCACCCATTTCTCCCGCCCCTCCCGCCAAAATGACGTCACCTGCCATGCCTATGCTGCCACCGTCGGCATAGCGCGCAAGCTGTGTTTTCCTTTTTCTCGCCCATTTCTCCCGCCCATTCTATCCTGCCAAGTTTTCCCGCCCATGCTCCCGCCAAATTTTCCTGCAGTTTCAGCCCCTCGCCTCCCTATATATACCCATGTGTTCTCCTCCAACACAACACCACCACTCAACAAGCCAAACAAGTAAAGGAAGAGTGCTTCGTCCTCATGGCCGGTGGAAAGGGCAGGGAAATCTCCCGTGGCGGAGTTTCTTGAAGATGTCTTTGGTGCACACGTCCTAGGACATCTTTGAAAACTCCGCCTCGGAATTTTTTCCCGAAAGCCCGTGAAATCCTCCATGTCCCGTAACATTGTTGGGGAAAAGGGTTGAGAAATCTCCCATGGCAGAGCTTCTAGAAGATGTCTTTGGTGCACACGCCCTAGGATATCTTCGGAAGCTCCGCCTCGGAAAAATTTCCCCGGAAGCCCGTGAAAGCCACCATCTGTTGTAACATTGTTGGGGAAAGGGTCAAGAAATTTTTCGCGGCGGAGCTTCTTGAAGATGTCTTTGGTGCACACGCCCTAGGACATCTTTGGAAGCCGCGTCTCGGAAAAATTTCTCCGCAAGCCCGTGAAAGCCTCCATCTGTTGTAAAATTGTTGGGGAAAGGGTTAGGAAATCTACCGTGGCGGAGCTTCTCGAAGATGTCTTTGGTGCACACGCCCTAGGTAATCTTCGGAAGCTCCGCCTCGGAAAAATTTCCCCGCAAGCCCGTGAAAGCCTCAATCTGTTGTAAAATTGTTGGGGAAAGGGTTGGGAAATCTACCGTTGCGGAGCTTCTCGAAGATGTCTTTGGTGCACACACCCTAGGACATCCTCGGAAGATCCGCCTCGGAAAAATTTCCCCGCAAGCCCGTGAAAGCCTCCATCTGTTGTAAAATTGTTGGGAAAAGGGTTGGGAAATCTCCCGTGGCGGAGCTTCTCGAAGATGTCTTTGGTGCACACGCCCTAGGACATCTTCAGAAGCTCCGTCTCGGAAAAATTTCTCCGCAAGCCCGTGAAAGCCCGAATCGACATGAGAACGGCTAGATTTGAACTACAGGTAAATGATATAATACTCAAGATATAATGCATCTAAATTTTGACAAATTTAAGACACTTATGATGGGACGAATGGATTATGTCAAACCAACTCAACCGAACGTGTTTACCGTTCCAATCCGACGTGAACCGCAATCTCGCGCGCCTACGGCATTAGAAACATGATTAACAACAACTTGCGAAAAAGGTTTTACAAGTTTTCCAGATTTGCAACGTTGGTGAAGAATCAATAATAACCACAACCGTTCATCGGACAGAAACGGTATGGGCTGGCAAGATACACGAGGCGATCGTGAACCTCTAAAACCCATCTAGGGTTTCTGTTCCTTTCGCTGGCGACGCTAGCGGTACGCTCCGCCTCCGGTGGCCATATGGGGCCTTGGATGCATGGCGGACATCCGCCTCTCCGGCGGGAAGGTTTAAGTTCTTCGTTTAGTTTGTTATCAGTGTTTTTTTTTGGATGGTGAGACAGCGGCCACATCCTAAAGTCAGAATAAGGTCGTCCCCACACTATCCTCGCTCCGGTGGTGCATCTAGCACCAGCGGAGGATGCGTGGATTTGTGTGCCCGGCAGATCTACTAGGATCCGGTCGGTTTTCGTGTTCGATGGTATAGTTTCAGGCCGCCTCTTTCGATCTACGGTTATCATCATTGGCGATGGTTGCTGCTCGTTATTTGGGGCTTAGCACGACGACTTTCCATCTGTCTATTACAACAAGATCGATTACGACAAAGCTTTGTCCGGCTTTGGTAATGAAAGGGCGAGGATGGCGGCGCGCCTTCGGCCCTCACGCTAGTATCTGTAGTCGTCGCTAGGTGGTCTAATGATCTATTTGTAATTTTTATTACTTTTAATTTTTTTGTACTTGTGTTGATGATTATTAATAGATCGGTGAAATTTTGGCAAAAATTGCATGCTTCTTATGTATCTCTCTCCGATCCGTCCGTGAATAATTACACTTGTATCTCTGCACCGTCCCTAACACAATTGGCAATTAGCCCACTTTATAGAAAATATAGTAGCAACATATATGTTGTCAACGTGGTATAGTATGAATCTGCATTTTAAGGGACAAGGCATTTCTGAACCGAGGTGTAGATGCTTTTGATTTAATAAAAAATTCGAAACAAATAGCAAAAAAATTCTAAAAAATCTGAATTTTTTGGAAAATGAACATGAACACTTGTTCTAACTTTACACCAAAAATCTCCAGAAAAAGACTTACGTAGTGATCTGTGCAAAAAAGACAAATTGAAGTGATGTAAGAAACAAATCTAGACGTTCTAAACAGCACCGTATTTTAGCTTTTTTTGCACAAACCACTATAGATGTCTTTTCTCGGAAATTTTTGGTGTGCAGTTAGAACACTTGTTCATGTTCATTGTCCAAAAAAATTAGATTTTTAAAAATTATTTTACTATTTGTTTTGATTTTTTTATTAAACCAGGAGCATCTACACCCCAGTTCAGATTTGGTTTTTCGCATTTTAAGCTGGATCTTAGTTTCATTCTTCCTTACTAATCCAACCATGCGCTAGCATAAGTAAAAAAGTACTCGTTTCCAAAGTATAATTTTATATCCTTGCCCAGACTTTTTTTTCCCTACGGAATATGTTTGTCTCAGTCACTCACCATACTCGAGCATAAAGGCATCTGATCTCATATTCCGTCTTCTACTTCTTTTTTTTTTTTTGAACAAGGAGTGCCCCGAAGGGGCAGGAAGCTTTTCATTAAACGCAAACGGTGGCGGTACAAGATGTTACAAAGGACCACATAAGATGTAAAATTACATATAGATCCTAGCAATTGCAGAAAAGACCTCACTAAAAGATGAAGAAAAGCAATCAGATCCTTCTCTTTCGCCGCCGTCGAGCCAGAGAGCTGCTACGCCGCCGTCATGTGTGAGATTCATTTGACGAAGATAAGGGAGAATATCAGATGATCAGGAATTTTTGAAGGAATTTTTTAAGAAGATCAGGAAGATAACGGGCATCTCCCGGAAATACTGAATGGAACCCGTCTCCACGCGAGGATGAAAACCAACTAATCAGAAAGCACCACGTAGCTGACAACATGTGTATTTTTGGCACGTATATGATTGTATATTCACCGTATCTGAAAACAGGCATTTGACATTAACTCCGCTATTAACTCGTGTGTCCTCCTCCTGAGCAACTCCTCTCCAGACCATCCGTTCCCCAACCCCGGTTCCCACTTCCCACCACCACCCGCGCCTGTCGTCTCGCTCGAGCGCGCCGCACATATCCCTGCAAGGGCACGCCCCACGATTGCCGCCGCCGGAGACGAAGACCACGGAGCCATCGCCGCGCGCCATCTCAAATCTGGGCAACCCTAGATCGACCCCCGCACCGCGACAGGGCCGCACCAGACGACCACCATCGCCGCCATCGAGGTCCGGGCCCGCCGCCCCAGCATCCGCACGCCGGCGACCCGGCCTCCGCCCCCTGAGCCGAGTTGGACGGGCGCCAGCGCGGCATTCGAGGTCGACGGCGATGAGCTCGGGGAGCTCTCTCTGTTCCCTCTCCCGCTCGTGCTGTTCCTGGACGCGTTGCAGATCTTTGAGTTCCGCTGCCGCATCTTGATGCACAGCGTGCTCAAGACGGATCTCCGCTTTCAGTCAGGATATGTCTGCAACTTTGTGAGTTGTTTAGTCAGTTCTCCCTTTCAGTAGGATATGTCCGGCTGCTCTCCCTCCAATCCCTTTTCTTTCTCATGATGTTTGCATGTAATGTTCTCGTATTTGGATTCGTGGGTTTGTGGCTTACTGCTTACATCTGATTAGCTAGCAGCAGCTTAGCAGGTGCTTTATGAACTCTGAAAAATCAATGGATCCTATTTGGTATGAACCGAATTTCAGAAATATACGTACTCCGTATGTTTTCTTGAACTGAGATATTATTTTGATCTGGTTTCATTTAGTCCGGCGTGTTTGTTTTGTACACATATTCCATCACCTCATTCTGATATGGTACTTATTTTTGTTTATTTATCATATGGACCAGATTCAAATTAAGGATTAGTGAATATTATGCTCTAATTGCTGGATTCTACCACAATGTTTTTGGTTCATTTTCTGATAGACTAGTAACGGTTTTAGAATCAATTATTTTGTTACCTCCATGTCTCGAGCATGTTCTTGCTTTTCTTTATTTTTCTGTAAATTTAGATTCTCTTCACTTTGATTTGGGTTTTAGTACAAATGAAGCTTAATCTGGCAAGTAAAAAATGTATTTTTATATCTTCTAAAGCCATGGATCTATTTTGTGAATGCACCTTCAAGACACTGGTGCTTATGGCATTTGATTTCGGATTATATATACAATTTTGAAGTTATACCTGTACTGATTCAAAGTGTGTTTAAGAATTTGTGTTTCAAACTAATCATTTTGGCTATCTCCACCATTTGTTAATTGTCATAGCTGCTAACAAATCTTTCCATATACTAAAAAATAATGCTTTATTATTGTTATAATTGGGAGAGCCATTAGTATAAAATGTTTAATTTGAATCAGTACAAATGACATTTTTATATTTAATATTTCGTCTTTTAAGACTTTAATATTTTACAAGGTAAGTTTAATCTTACAAATTCAAATTAATGCTAGTAAAATATCGTAGATAAAATAATTATTTGAGAATTCCTTGAGGGAAAAAATCTAGATGCAGAATTTTTAGCCATCTGTGTTTACTAAGTACTAATACTATGTGTAGTTAAGGAAGTAATCCAACTTAATTTATCGGCAGACATTTCCTCCTATACGTACGATAAATTTCGTCCGATCCATGTACGATCGAACTTACCACAAGCTGGGCGATTAGCTGTTTGGCTTTGGGCGCACTACTACTGGGGATGGGAAAAAAAAAATACCAAGTCTATTCTCCCATGCAGATAAAGAAAAATCTCAAATAAGCTCTTCCTCCTCTGACCTCTGGCTCATCCAGAGCGTGAAAAAACTGGAAATCGACCGCGCGTCCGCGCGTCCGTTTGCATCAGGATGGCTCCAACGGCACAACACATTTTTTTCGATTTTACATTTTTATAACATGAAAACATAATTTACATAGTAAAAGAAAGAAAAATAAAAACCGTAAGAACGTGTGCGCCTACTGGTTCTCGTCATCGTCGCCGTCGTCACGCCTGTGCCTGCCGTGTTCGACGACGAGGCGCCGGTGGACAGTCAAAGGGGAAGTCTATGTCGCCCAGGAAGCCCGCCTTCCTTCTCGGATCCTTCTCAGACTCGTGATAGGTGCGCCAACTGTCAGAGTCGATGGCGTAGGCGGGATCGACGCGGAGGTCCGGCGGCAGGTACCGCTGCCTGCGCCGAATCTCGGCGCTCCTATATGGCTCGCGCGTAGGCACGAGCGGGATGGGCACCCGGAGGTAGCTCGGCCGCCAGCTATGTTTGCGCTATGTTTGCGTCGCTGCGGACGATCCGGTCACTATGCGTCGCCCCGCTGGAGCGTGTTTCGGACGCATTTTCGGCCCGGCGGACGCAAAAGGACTTGAGCGACCGTTTGCGTCGTCCCGTTAGAGATGCCTAAGATTCTCATTGTAGCGCTCTGCTCTTCCTCCATGGGGGACTGATCAATCGGCAATCTGGCAAGAACAAGCTAAATTGCTTTCGATCGAGATTCAGAACCGCTTGGCAGTATTGCCGGTTTAAGTCGGTTTAAGTTTGGGCTGGACTTGCCACTGGGGAATTAACTAGCACTGGTGGAAGGAGTATCGTACACACATCGGACGGAAATTATCGTGTGTGAAGCATTTTCGCCCTCATTAATCATTCTTGGACGGGGAGACTGGCTGCAGCATCCTTTGTACTGTCATCACCGTACCGTTGCAATTAAAGCACCAGCACATGTATACGCAGCACCGGATGTATAAACCTGTGTATCTAGCTTACTAAAGGAGAGTAAAAGCACGTATAAACCAAACGCTATATTAGATGCTAATCTTGCAGCAATTGCCAGGTTCCAAACGTCCGGGTCGGGCATCTCCTTGTTAAAGAAGCATTTAACATTGTTCGGCAGTGCCCGCTTCAGTTCGTCGCCTGTGGGCAGTGGGAGGAGGCCTAAACCTGCTGTAGTCCTTAAATGAACCTCATGCAACAAACACACTGCTTAACTCTCTGTAGAGCATCACATGATTTTCTAATAAAAGTTACGCCTTCTAGAATTAGACTTTAAACGCCTTTCCTCCTGGATTCTCCGTCTCCACTTCAGATAGATAAAAGGAAGTTTTCTTAAAAGTGTCAATCAAGCTATTCTTCCATACGCAATATCGGTCTTCAAGCTACCCAAGTAAATCACTAAAGGGATAATCACTGCAATGTCCCAGTTCTGGTGGAGAGATGATGACCAACAGAAACATATGCATTGGTTTGCGTGGTGAAAAATGTGTGTCACCAAAAAACAAGGAGGTATGGGATTTAGGGATATACATTGCTACAATTTGGCTATGTTGGCAAAACAATGTTGGAGGTTGATCTCAGAACCGAATTCTTTATGTGCTAGAGTAGTAAGGGCTAAATATTTTCCTTCTGGAGATTTTAAACTGACTGAAGAAAGGTAGTTCTTATATCTGACAAAGTATTTGGTTAGCGATTCAAAGTTTTAAAAGGGGTCACATGTGGAGAATTGAAGATGGTAATCATATTAATATTTGGAATGACGCATGGATTCCAAGCAGTCCTAATCGAAGAATTGCAACAAGAAGAGGTAATATATTGTTTACAAACTTATTGATCCAGAAACTAATACATGGGATGAGGAACACATACGGGAGATCTTTTGGCCCATTGATGCTCAACGCATACTAAATATTCCATTGGCTAGGGGTATGATGGATGATTTTGTATCATGGCATTATTCGAAGACTGGGATGTTTTCGGTAAGATCATGCTATCATGTTGAATGGGAGCACCAACATGGCAATAAACTTCGACGAACAAGTGAGTTTGGTTCCTCATCCGTGGAAGACACTAAGAGATTTAAATGTGCCAGCAAAGATTAAAATCCATTGTTGGAGAGTCTTGCTTGGTGCAATTCCTTGCAATGGCGTCTTAGTCAATAGACATATGCAGCCCAGTTCCTAGTGCCAACTATGCATGACTGACTGTGAGAGTGTGCGTCATGCTCTCTTTACATGCCGAGAGTTAATGACATTTGGAAGTTGCTTCGGTTGCATGAACTGGCCACACAGGTATGCAGTTTTGAGTCTGATGGCGGGCATGCACTTGAAGCTTTGTTTCGCGATCGTTCAGCCAAAGCTACACTAATCCCAGAGATAGATGGGAATGATCTTGTAGCGACGGCAATGATCGAAGGAGAATACCCCGATCTACATCTTCACCGAAGCGACTTGCATTTCCCCCTCATATGCTTGAGGGCCCCTTTACTGTGTTCCTCTTTGGAAATCCTAGTTGTTTGTGGTTGATTTGTTTTTGTTGTTGTTGTGTTGTTACAGATATTGGGAGCCTCCAATTCGGTTGTGGATGTGTGCTCCAAGAACCTTGTAAAGGCCCGTTTTCTGCCTCAAGGAATTCCCTTAGTGGAAGTGGGCTAGGCCTTTGTGGCGTTGCTCACACGAGACCTGAGTGAGGCCTTTGTGGCGTTGGTCTGGCCTTCGTGGCGACCACACTCCTCCAAACGTAGACGTACTTCCCCTCAAAAGGAAGGAACTACGGGAATCATCTCTGTATCTCCGCGTGCTCCACTCTCGGTTACCTCTCTTATTAGCTCAACTATATCTTGTCTAGTTGTATCTTGCTTAGTTGTAGATCTTGTCATATAGGTAAATTCACATAGTTTCATATCTAGAGAATTTACCTTTGTGTCAAGCCTAAATTGAAAAAAAAACTAAAAATTGGTTAGCACCTAATCACCACCCCCCTCTAGGTGCGGCATACGATCCTTTCACTGACGGACATAGTTCTTCAGAATAAAACAACCTTTTGAAGAAATGTTTACAAAAACATGCATTGCCTATGACTTTCTGGTTCATGGTTGTAGCTAGTGCATGATACACCTATTTATATTATTGAACTTGCTGAGTACGCTCGTACTCATTCGTTCCCTCTTGAACCCCCTTTTTAGATTTAAAGTCACCGAAGGAGAAACTACCGTGGAACTCGAAGACAAAGGAGTCAACTACAACAATATGGAGAATCCAATCAATGATGTCAATGGAGTCACTTCTACATCAGCTAGGGTGGAAACCTAGACTAGTAATAGAAGAGAATCATTTCCCTAATCCTAGCACCTAAGTAGCTAGAGTTCTATAGCTAGTCAAGTATCTCTACAGCTAGAGTTAGTAATAAGTTACACTACGAATTATTCTTTTGAAGCTTTATTTACAGTTTTACCTCACTGTAAAGTAGGAGGCCTTGTTGATCTTCTGTAAATAGTCCGTGTGTACTTCTATAGACATGTCTTGGATTCACATATGTTTCTGTTGTACCACTCTGAGGGATGTAATACAAGTAGAACGGTGTTTCATTGGTGTTATGTCAATGACTTGCGTACTACAACATGCAGTGGTATGTTGGGTCACTGCAGCCCACTCCTCTAGATTCCCTAATTGGATCGAAGCAGAGCTCGAAAAACCTCCATGACCACCAAGCGAAGGACTGGTCGAGCCTTGCCGGAAGAAATCAAAGGCACTTATGTCACCTTGGTGTCAACCTCCTTGGCCGCCGGTGTTGGCAGCTCCACAGACAAGCCCGCCACCAGGCCCGAAGAGCGAGCCAAGCCATTGCCGTAGGTGCGGAGAGGGGTCGGCGCACGTTGGACGGTCACCGCCGCGTGATCGACAGGTAGGGCAACCTCCAGCTCCACGACGGGTGGCCACGGTCTCACTAAGTGTATCCTATCGCGACCCGCCTCTCAACACCACTGATACGTCTCCGACGTATCGATAATTTCTTATGTTACATGCCATATTATTGATGATACCTACATGTTTTATGCACACTTTATGTCATATTCGTGCATTTTCTGGAACTAACCTATTAACAAGATGCCGAAGTGCCAGTCTCTGTTTTCTCGCTGTTTTTGGTTTCGTAAATCCTAGTAACGAAATATTCTCGAATCGGACGAAATCAAGACCCGGGTTCCTATTTTCACCGGAAGCATCCGGAACACCCGGGAAGGACCGAGAGGGGGGCACTCGGGCCCCGGACCATAGGCCGGCGCGGCCCAGGCCCTGGCCGCGCCGCCCTATGGTGTGGCCACCCCTTCGACCCTCCTGCGCCGCCTCTTCGCCTATATAAAGCCCCTGGATCGAAAACCCTGATGCGAAGAACCACGATACGGAAAACCTTCCAGAGCCGCCGCCATCGCGAAGCCAAGATCTGGGGGACAGAGTCTCCGTTCCGGCACCCGCCGGAGCGGGGAAGTGCCCCGGAAGGCTTCTCCATCGACACCGCTGCCATCTCCACCGCCATCTTCATCACCGCTGCTGCTCCCATGAAGAGGGAGTAGTTCTCCATCGAGGCTCGGGGCTGTACCGGTAGCTATGTGGTTAATCTCTCTCCTATGTGCTTCAATACAATAATCTCATGAGCTGCCTTACATGATTGAGATTCATATGATGATGCTTGTAATCTAGATGTCATTATGCTAGTCAAGTGAGTTTTACTTATGTGATCTCCGGAGACTCCTTGTCCCACGTGTGTAAAGGTGACGAGTGTGTGCACCGTGTGGGTCTCTTAGGCTATATTTCACGTAATACTTATTCACTCGTTGAATGGCATAGTGAGGTGCTTATTTATATCTCTTTATGATTGCAATGTGTTTGTATCACAATTTATCTATGTGCTACTCTAGTGATGTGTTATTAAAGTAGTTTTATTCCTCCTGCACGTGTGCAAAGGTGACAGTGTGTGCACCGTGTTAGTACTTGGTTTATGCTATGATCATGATCTCTTGTAGATTGTGAAGTTAACTATTGCTATGATAATATTGATGTGATCTATTCCTCCTACATATGCATGAAGGTGACAGTGTGCATGCTATGCTAGTACTTGGTTTAGTCTTTTGATCTATCTTACACTAAAGGTTACTAAAATATGAGCATTATTGTGGAGCTTGTTAACTCCGGCATTGAGGGTTCGTGTAATCCTACGCAATGTGTTCATCATCCAACAAAAGTGTAGAGTATGCATTTATCTATTCTGTTATGTGATCAATGTTGAGAGTGTCCACTAGTGAAAGTCTAATCCCTAGGCCTTGTTCCTAAATACTGCTACTACTGCTTGTTTACTGTTTTACTGCGTTACTACTGCTGCATTACTACTGCTTGTTTACTGTCCTGGGCAAAGCACTTTTCTGGAGCCGTTGCTACTACTTATTCATACCACCTGTATTTCTGTTATCACCAGATTTTGGCTAAATCAGGAGGTGGGCCGCGATCAAGATGGGCTTGGAAGATTACACATGGAAGATCTATGAAGCGGCCTTGCACGGAGAATTTGGGCTAGGTTGCCCGTGTATCTTTAATTATAGTAGATTGTATCTAGATTAGAAGTTAGAGTTTTACCCGTGCACGGTTTAGTGCACGCCCACATTAGAAAGTCCCCTGGACTATAAATATGTATCTAGGGTTTATGGAATAAACAACAACCAACGTTCAACCACAAACAAATCTCGGCGCATCGCCAACTCCTTCATCTCGAGGGTTTCTACCGGTAAGCACCATGCTGCCTAGATCGCATCTTGCGATCTAGGCAGCACTAAGCCTGCCCCCGTTGTTCATGCGTTGCTCGTATCGAAGCCTTTTTGATGGCGAGCAACGTAATTATCTTAGACATGTTAGGGTTAGCATTGTTCTTCATATTACATGCTTTCGTAGTGCAACCCTTGCATGTCTAGCCGCCCTTACACCTATCTTAGGTGTAGGGCGGCACCCCGCTTGATCATAGTTTAGTAGATCTGATCCGTTACGATTGCTCCTTGTTCTACAAGGATTAGTTTAATATCTCGCAATAGTTAGGCCTTACAAAGGGGGAGGATCCAGCGGCACGTAGGGTGTCGTTCGTTGGCCCTAAGCAGGATGTTCCGGGGATCAACCTCGTGTTGGTTTTTAGGCCTTGTTTAGGATCGGCTTACGATCACCGTGCGTGGCCGCGAGGCCCAACTCGGAGTAGGACGATCCGATTATGCGGTGAAAACCCCAAATCGTCGTAGATCTAATCAGCTTTATCTTGATCAAGCGAGGACCACCATATATTCGGACACCTCGTCCGAATCATGGGTGGATCGGCTCTTTGAGCCGATTCACGAGATAACCCGAGAGCCGATCGAGGCTCGTATTTAATGTTTACGTGTGTGCCCTGCAGGAAACTAAGCGAGGCATCATCCACACCTTCCCGACCGGGTATAGGTCGGGTGGCACGCCCTTGCGGTTGGCATCGGCGCGTGCGACCGGGAGGCTTTGCGGGCCGTCGCTCGGAGGGACCGGGGCCAGCCGCAGCCCTAGTTGTTCCCGGCTCTACCGTGTTGCCCGTCTCTGCCCGCCGGGGGTTTCGACGTCAACACATTCTCGGCACGCCGGTGGGACCACCTTCAACACCCACCACATCGCCATCTACATCCGAGATGGCGGAAAGCACTCCGGTCAAGTACGAGGATCTGCCTGATGACCTCAAGAAGAAGCATGACGAAATCAAGGCGGTCCTCGAAGCCGAGCTCATCGGGTCCTTCCACCGAACCCACTCCCATGGCGTCAGGTGGAAGGGTTTCACACCTGAAGGCGCACTCGATGGAGTGGACCTGTCCGCCCCGTCAGAAGAACGCACCAGGTCGCCGAAGTACGAGGATCTGCCCGAGGAGCTCAAAAGGAAACATGACGAGATCAAGGCAACCCTCGAAGCCGAACTCATCGGCTCCTCTGAGAAGACCCGGCCGCACGATATCAAGCTCGATAGAGACTCAAGTCCGTCGCCTGGCGTCAACATGGTGGATCTCAGCCACTCCATAGGCCAGCCAAAGTTCTCCTTTGGTGTCAACATGGCAGGGCTTGCAAGCCGCCATGGCAAAGACGAGCAGTAACGCAGCCACTCCCGTGGCAACGATGAAGAGGAGGCCGATCCACGCGACCGGCCCCAAGATGATGACAGGCGGTACACGACGGGGAGGGAATAAGACGCGTGCGGTATCAGCGTCCACTCTCCGAGCACCTCCTCCACAAATATGAGCAGTAGCACGATCGACGTCGGCACTACGACGTAGATGATGAAAGGAATTGTCGGTCTGATGCAGAGGTCAGGAGGTACCGGCAACATGATAGAAGCAACGACGGGTACAATCGTCGCGCTGAAGAAGGGTCAAGGGGGCAGGATGACATGGATAGGCACTGGGACTGTCCTTTCTTCAAACATTGCTGGGACTCAGGAATGAGCCGATTGCCAACAATCGAGAACCGCCAGAATGCAAGCAAAGGAAGAAGGATGCCGCTAACGTGTCCGTGTTCAAGCGTCTAGGGCCTCTCCCGCCTCGGAACAAGCACGCTGAGTCCGCTCGAGTGGAAGATCTCGAGGAACTAGAGGACGATGATGAAGAAGATAAATATCATCGGCCCAGGTGGTGCCCCAACGGGCTCGGCCCGTTCCCAAAAGCGAAGGGTTCAGCGTCCGCGTGGGTTGGAAGAAGCTGAAAGATTGTACTGCGCACGCTAAGGAAGGCACGGCCTGATCCGGCCGCCAAAATTCGGCGAACCCTGGACGAAGAAGGTCGGCCACAAAGAAAAGAGTGGCGCCCCAGCAGAGGAAAGCCGATGATGATACATCGGCCGGCACAAACATGGTCTTTATTCTTCCAACGGAGTTTAGTGCTCCAAGATTATATGAAGCACTCGTGGCGCAATTAGATCGCGGCCCACGGCCGGTCATCTTTGAGAAGCCAAAAGAAAGAAGTTACAGGCATCTGAAGGCCCTGTACTTGCGAGGCTACATCAATGGGCAGCCTGTCAACAAAATGTTGGTGGACACCGGAGCGGCAGTTAACATCATGCCATACTCCATGCTACGTCGGTTGGGACGCTCCAGTTCGGATCTGATCAAGACCAACGTAACACTGAGTGATTTCAACGGCCAAGCGTCTGACGCACAAGGTGTTCTGAATGTGGATCTGACCGTAGGAAGGAAAACTGTCCCTACGACGTTCTTTATCGTCGACAGCAAGAGTACCTACGCTGTCCTACTAGGGAGAGATTGGATCCACGCCAATCGTTGCATTCCATCCACGATGCACCAATGCCCGATACAATGGGATGGAGATGAAGTAGAAGTCGTCCATGCGGATGATTCGATCGAGATTTCAACAGCCGGCATGGACATTTGGGAGACATCAGGCCAAGAGCCGCTCTCAGGTATCAATTTGGACGACTGTGAGCGCATCGACGTGACAAAGAACGGGGTTAGGCTGGTTTTATCCACCGGCCTGACCGTGTAACAGAGCAAATGTCGATGGAGAAACGTGGCAGGACCGATCCTGGTGATCGGCCCCAAAAGATTTGTGAAGGGACATCACAAAACCTTCACCGAGAAAGCAACGGGAGGCCGATTCCAGCAATCGGCCAAAATTATCCTCACCATCCATTCTGCCTGGGTTCAATATGTTATCCAACAGAGCCGATACCATCAATTCTTTTGACAGAATCGGCTCCAGGGGGCACCCAGGTGGATAAAACACGAGGATATGCAGTAGAAGCGTCTCACCCTTTGATGATGGGTATTGGAGTATGGGGGCCGATACACAAATCGGCCGAAAATTCAAAAATTTTCAAGCATAGCCGATGTGCAGACATCGACTTAAGAATCAATGGAGCAGGGAGTGGGTCTTCCCTTCAAGGACCCCTAATTCCCATTGGCAAGTCTTCAAGTTCAACGGCAAGGGCAGCATAAAGCGTGCAAGTCAGGGGGACGTTGCGCCCAAAGTCTGGAGGGCGTCAGAAATGCGAGGACGTTCTCACCGGAAGTTGCTGCAGCCTGCCAAAGAGGATGAGCCGATCTGATTAGCAAGACGCAAAGATTTGAACTGAAGAAGTTCGGGGGGCAGCTCGCCCGGAAGGTGCTCTGCTTTTGGGGCCTGATTCTGTCGGGATCGGCTGGCCCTGCTCTATAAATTGGAAACCAAGGATGGCTGAGTTGGTCGGCTCACTGCTGTCCTCACTCGGACTGAGGCTCGGGGGGCAGTTTGCCCTGAAGGATCTTTGCTACAGGAAGCCGATTTTGTTGGAATCGGCTGGCTCTACATCACAACTTGTCTGAAGAATGGGGCCGATATTGCATAATTATCAGTTTTCAGCATGCCAGTCGATTCAGCGACAAGCCCAGGGCTCTGTCGTGGACACCTGCCTGAAGCCAGATTGCCAGCCTAGTAGATGGGCTGGTTAGATTCATAATCAGGTTAAATGATCCCTTTTGAGGTGTGTCGTGATGCAGAGCCAATGCACGGTCATCGACCTTAGTACAAGTGCGCAGAGTTGCCAGGTCGCCAGGTCGCCAGGTCAGCAGTACCATCAGAGGAATGATCAGCCGTGGCCATGGAGCTGTGGGTAATTATCCACCGTATCGACTGTCAACGGAAGAAAGGTGATCGGCTAGTGGCCCTGCAGGATAGCTCTCTTGGACGTGATCGAGCCCGCCCTGAAATGTCAATGATCTGGGAAACCGGTTTGTTGGAATCGGCAGATGCGGCACCACAGTTGGAAGCTGGTGATGGTCCATTAGACTGGTCCATTTTTATCCTCGCCTTGGCTGAGGCTCGGGGGGCAGCTCGCCCTCGAGGTTTAGCCGATTTTGTCGAAATCGGCTCACTCTTCATAACAGCTCGTTCGAAAGACAGTGGATTATTGCAGAAGGAAGCTGCCGGAGCTGAGCGAGCGGAATTCGGAGAGGATAATGCGGCAGAAGAATGTCTGAAATTTAAAGTTAATAAGGAGACTGGACATTATTTCAGGAGTTTTGCCGCTAAGTTTAACATGCCATCCTGTGAGATCTACATTTACAAGTCTTAGGATTTGCGCGATTATGGCTTGGCCTTGTTCGACCAGGAGTTTGGGTCCGGGTGGATCCATCTCGAAATTTATCATAAGGAACCGACGCGCTGCCGTCGGCTTATTGGGCATTGACCAGATTGACAATCGGCAGAATCAGTACGGAGGACAATCGGCTAAATTATCCTAAAGGAAATCGGCAAAATCGAATTGGGGAATTTCTTCATTGATGTACCAGATTTCTTACACCGAAGAGCTGATTGCTCTCAAAAGGGAGTGCTAAGGGGATACATTGCCCCGTCTCATCGCTACCGATCCTAGCTAGGGGTCCTATCTACGGGCTGTTGCAGCCCTCGTCATCGCCTTCATCACCGCTGTCGGCGCTGCTCCCGGCCGGCTCGTCGTCGCTGCTCCAGCGGCCGCCGGCAGGACCTTCGTTGTCCTCATCCTCCTCGTCGTCGTCATCGCCGTCGCTGTCGAAGTCACTCAGATTCCCCGGCCAGGGGCAATGGCGCTTGGCCGGCGGCTCGTCGGGGAGACTGTCGTCGTCATCCTCCTCCTCTTCCTCCTCCTTCACCTCCTCGGAGGTGGTGAAGTCCGCCCGAGAGAAGCGATCGTCATCGCTCTCCTCCTCCGGTTCCCCGTCGGCAAGGAAGCGGAGGTCGCTCTCCCCGTCGGTCAAGGATTTGTCATCCTCGGACCAGACGGAGGAGTCGTGGTCCTCTTTGTCCCACGCCGTTGGGGCGAGGATATCGTACGCCGCCTGCGTGCCCCACTCGGGCGTCGACTCTCGGATGGGAGAGGACACGTAGGAAAGATCCGATGAGGAGGAAGAGGAAGAGGAAGAAGACATGGTTGCAGAGGAGGGTTTTTTGGAGTGCTAATGCGGGAAGGGTGAAGAGGAGAACTGTTCGATGCGGTTAAATAAAAGGAGATGGGGATTTAATTTTCGAGCAGTTTTCGAGGACATGGTGCCAAAACTGTCAAATCGTGCAGAGAAGTTGGGAAGGCAAGTCGTCATGATGAAGCATGCTGCGACAGTTCTGCTCTGCCATGACATGACCCCTCGAGAGGAAAAAGCAGTGGTTTTGAAATTATCATTACCAAAACCAGGGGGCATGTGTTATCACCAGATTTTGGCTAAATCAGGAGGTGGGCCGCGATCAAGATGGGCTTGGAAGATTACACATGGAAGATCTATGAAGCGGCCTTGCACGGAGAATTTGGGCTAGGTTGCCCGTGTATCTTTAATTATAGTAGATTGTATCTAGATTAAAAGTTAGAGTTTTACCCGTGCACGGTTTAGTGCACGCCCACATTAGAAAGTCCCCTGGACTATAAATATGTATCTAGGGTTTATGGAATAAACAACAACCAACGTTCAACCACAAACAAATCTCGGCGCATCGCCAACTCCTTCATCTCGAGGGTTTCTACCGGTAAGCACCATGCTGCCTAGATCGCATCTTGCGATCTAGGCAGCACAAGCCTGCCCCCGTTGTTCATGCGTTGCTCGTACTGAAGCCTTTTTGATGGCGAGCAACGTAATTATCTTAGACATGTTAGGGTTAGCATTGTTCTTCATATTACATGCTTTCGTAGTGCAACCCTTGCATGTCTAGCCGCCCTTACACCTATCTTAGGTGTAGGGGCGGCACCGCTTGATCATAGTTTAGTAGATCTGATCCGTTACGATTGCTCCTTGTTCTACAAGGATTAGTTTAATATCTGCAATAGTTAGGCCTTACAAAGGGGGAGGATCCAGCGGCACGTAGGGTGTCGTTCGTTGGCCCTAAGCGAGGATGTTCGGGGATCAACCTCGTGTTGGTTTTTAGGCCTTGTTTAGGATCGGCTTACGATCACCGTGCGTGGCCGCGAGGCCCAACCTGGAGTAGGACGATCCGATTATGCGGTGAAAACCCCAAATCGTCGTAGATCTAATCAGCTTTATCTTGATCAAGCAGGACCACCATATATTCGGACACCTCGTCTGAATCATGGGTGGATCGGCTCTTTGAGCCGATTCACGGGATAACTCGAGAGCCGATCGAGGCTCGTATTTAATGTTTACGTGTGTGCCCTGCAGGAAACTAAGCGAGGCATCATCCACACCTTCCCGACCAGGTATAGGTCAGGTGGCACGCCCTTGCAGTTGGCATCGGCGCGTGCGACCAGGAGGCTTTGCGGGCCGTCGCTCAGAGGGACTGGGGCCAGCCGCAGCCCTAGTTGTTCCCGGCTCTACCGTGTTGCCCGTCTCTGCCCGCCAGGGGGTTTCTGACGTCAACAATTTCACTATCTCTTCGCCGAACTAGTGCACCTATTAGGTGTGTTGGGGACACAAGAGACTTCTTGCTTTGTGGTTGCAGGGTTGCATGAGAGGGATATCTTTGACCTCTTCCTCCCTGAGTTCGATAAACCTTGGGTATCCACTTAAGGGAAACTTGCTGCTGTTCTACAAACCTCTGCTCTTGGACGCCCAACACTGTCTACAAGAATAGAAGCTCCCGTAGACATCAAGCACTTTTCTGGCGCCGTTGCCGGGGAGGAAAGGTAAAAAGGCACTCATACTTCGGTCCCAGGTAAAGTACTTTTCTGGCGCCATTGTGTTTGTGCTCGAAGATATTTCCTTTAGATCCTGCAATTGCATCTTTTTGTTTCTTGTTTACACTAGTTTGGCATAATGGACAACAATGAGCTTCTTATTCTATTTTCTGATTTAAAACATGGATTGTTTGATGCGAAAATTAAAAAACCTATGAAATCTTATTTGCATGCTGGTAGTAATATTAGTATGAACGCTTTGAACACCATTGTTGATAATAATGTAGAAAGTTCTAAGATTGGGGAAGCTGGTTTTCATGATATTTTTAGTCCCCCAAGCATTGAGGAGAAAATTTTCTTGGATGATACTTTGCCTCCTATTTATGATGATTATAATAATGGTCTTTTGGTACAACCTACTATGGAGAGTAAATTTTGTTGTGATTATACTATGCCTCCTACACTTGATGAGAATAATAATGATAGCTAATTTGTTGAATTTGCTCCCACTACAACTAATAAAATTGATTATGCTTATGTGGAGAGTAATAATTTTATGCATGAGACTCATGATAAGAATGCTTTATGTGATAGTTATATTGTTGAGTTTGTCCATGATGCCTCTGAAAGTTATTATGAGAGAGGAAAATATGGTTGTAGAAATTTTCATGTTACTAAAACACCTCTCTATGTGCTGAAATTTTTGAAGCTACACTTGTTTTATCTTCCTATGCTTGTTACTTTGCTCTTCATGAACTTGTTTATTTACAAGATTCCTATGCATAGGAAGCATGTTAGACTTAAATTTGTTTTGAATTTGCCTCTTGATGCTCTCTTTTGCTTCAAATACTATTTCTTGCGAGTGCATCATTAAAACTGCTGAGCCCATCTTAACGGCTATAAAGAAAGAACTTCTTGGGAGATAACCCATGTGTTATTTTGCTACAGTACTTTGTTTTATATTTGTGTCTTGGAAGTTGTTTACTACTGTAGCAACCTCTCCTTATCATGTTTTTGTGCCAAGTAAAGTCTCTATGGTAAAGTTGATGCTAGATTTGGATTGCTGCGCAGAAACAGCATTGCTGTCTGTCACGAATCTGGGTCTAATTCTCTGTAGGTAACTCAGAAAATTATGCCAATTTACGTGAATGATCCTCAGATATGTACGCAACTTTCATTAGTTTTGAGTTTTTCCATTTGAGCAAGTCTGGTGCCATTTTAAAATTCGTCTTTACGGACTGTTCTGTTTTTGACAGATTCTGCCTTTTATTTCGCATTGCTTCTTTCGTTGTGTTGGGTGGATTTCTTTGTTCCATTACCTTCCAGTAGCTTTGAGCAATGTCCAGAAGTGTTAAGAATGATTGTGTCACCTCTGAACATGTGAGTTTTTGATTATGCACTAACCCTCTAATGAGTTTGCTTAAAGTTTGGTGTGGAAGAAGTTTTCAAGGGTCAAGAGAGGAGGATGATATACTATGATCAAGGAGAGTGAAAGCTCTAAGCTTGGGGATGCCCCGGTGGTTCACCCCTGCATATTATAAGAAGACTCAAGCGTCTAAGCTTGGGGATGCCCAAGGCATCCCCTTCTTCATCGACAACATTATCGGGTTCCTCCCCGAAACTATATTTTTATTCCGTCACATCTTATGTACTTTACTTGGAGCGTCTGTTTGTTTGTTTCTATTTTTGTTTGTGTTTGAATAAATTGGATTACATCATGCTTGTGTGGGAGAGAGACACGCTCCGCTGGTTCATATGAACACATGTGTTCTTAGCTCATAATATTCATGGCGAAGTTTCCTCTTCGTTAAATTGTTATATGGTTGGAATTGGAAAATGATACATGTAGTAATTTGCTATAATGTCTTGGGTAATGTGATACTTGGCAATTGTTGTGCTCATGTTTAAGCTCTTGCATCATATACTTTGCACCCATTAATGAAGAAATACATAGAGCATGCTAAAATTTGGTTTGCATAATTGGTCTCTCTAAGGTCTAGATAATTTCTAGTAAGGTGTTTGAACAACAAGGAAGACGATGTATAGTCTTATAATCCTTGTAATATGTCTTTTATGTGAGTTTTGTCTGTACTAGTTCATACTTGTGTTTGTTTCAAATAACCTTGCTAGCCTAAACCTTGTATCGAGAGGGAATACTTCTCATGCATCCAAATACTTGAGCCAACCACTATGCCATTTGTGTCCACCATACCTACCTACTACATGGTATTTCCTGCCATTCCAAAGTAAATTGCTTGAGTGCTACCTTTAAACAATTCAAAATTTATCACCTCTGATTTGTGTCAATGTTTTATAGCTCATGAGGAAGTATGTGGTGTTTATCTTTCAATCTTGTTGGGCAACTTTCACCAATGGACTAGTGGCTTCATCCGCTTATCCAATAATTTTGCAAAAAGAGCTGGCAATGGGATTCCCAGTCCCAAATTAATTAACAAAAATAGACACTCCTCCATGGTATGTGATTGTTGGACGGCACCGAAGGATTCGGTTAGCCATGGCTTGTGTAAGCAAAGGTTGGGAGGAGTGTCATCATAATAAAACTAAAATAAAAAGGCACTCCTTCATGGTATGAGATTGTTGGCAGGCACTCGAGGGTTCGGTTAGCCATGGTTTGTGAAAGAAAGGATGGAAGGAGTGCCATCCAAAAATAAAATAAAATGGGCGCCGCTCTTTGAAGGTTTGTCCGGCAAGGGGGTTAGAGTACCCGCTACCATTCGTTGACAACAACATACACCTCTCAAAACTTTATTTTTATGCTCTCTTTATGTTTTCAAAATCAAAGCTCTAGCACAAATATAGCAATCGATGCTTTCCTCTTTGAAGGACCATTCTTTTTACTTTTATGTTGAGTCAGTTCACCTATCTCTCTCCACCTCAAGAAGCAAACATTTGTGTGAACTGTGCATTGATTCTTACATACTTGCTTATTGCATTTGTTATATTTCTTTGCATTGATAATTATCCATGAGATATATATGTTATAAGTTGAAAGCAACCGCTGAAACTTCATCTTCCTTTGTGTTGCTTCAATGCCTCTACTTTGAATTATTGCTTTATGATTTAACTCTTATGCAAGACTTATTGATGCTTGTCTTGAAAGTACTATTCATGAAAAGTCTTTGCTTTATGATTCACTTGTTTACTCATGTCATTACCATTGTTTTGATCGCTGCATTCATTACATATGTTTACAATATGATCAAGTTTATGATGGCATGTCACTTCAGAAATTATCTTTGTTATCGTTTTACACTCGCTCGGGACGAGCGAGAACTAAGCTTGGGGATGCTTGATACGTCTCCGACGTATCGATAATTTCTTATGTTCCATGCCATATTATTGATGATACCTACATGTTTTATGCACACTTTATGTCATATTCGTGCATTTTACTGGAACTAACCTATTAACAAGATGCCGAAGTGCCGGTTCTCGTTTTCTGCTGTTTTTGGTTTCAGAAATCCTAATAACGAAATATTCTCGGAATCGGACGAAATCAAGACCCAGGTTCCTATTTTCACCGGAAGCATCCAGAACACCCGGGAAGGACCAGAGGGGGGGCACTGGGCCCCCAGACCATAGGCCGGCGCGGCCCTGGCCGCGCCGCCCTATGGTGTGGCCACCCCTTCGACCCTCCTGCGCCGCCTCTTCGCCTATATAAAGCCCCTGGATCGAAAACCCTGATGCGAAGAACCACGAGACGGAAAACCTTCCAGAGCCGCCGCCATCGCGAAGCCAAGATCCGGGGGACGGGAGTCTCCGTTCCGGCACCCTGCCGGAGCGGGGAAGTGCCCCGGAAGGCTTCTCCATCGACACCGCTGCCATCTCCACCGCCATCTTCATCACCGCTGCTGCTCCCATGAAGAGGGAGTAGTTCTCCATCGAGGCTCGGGGCTGTACCGGTAGCTATGTGGTTAATCTCTCTCCTATGTGCTTCAATACAATAATCTCATGAGCTGCCTTACATGATTGAGATTCATATGATGATGCTTGTAATCTAGATGTCATTATGCTAGTCAAGTGAGTTTTACTTATGTGATCTCCGGAGACTCCTTGTCCCACGTGTGTAAAGGTGACAGTGTGTGCACCGTGTGGGTCTCTTAGGCTATATTTCACAGAATACTTATTCACTCGTTGAATGGCATAGTGAGGTGCTTATTTATATCTCTTTATGATTGCAATGTGTTTGTATCACAATTTATCTATGTGCTACTCTAGTGATGTGTTATTAAAGTAGTTTTATTCCTCCCGCACGTGTGCAAAGGTGACGAGTGTGTGCACCGTGTTAGTACTTGGTTTATGCTATGATCATGATCTCTTGTAGATTGCGAAGTTAACTATTGCTATGATAATATTGATGTGATCTATTCCTCCTACATATGCATGAAGGTGACAAGTGTGCATGCTATGCTAGTACTTGGTTTAGTCTTTTGATCTATCTTACACTAAAGGTTACTAAAATATGAGCATTATTGTGGAGCTTGTTAACTCCGGCATTGAGGGTTCGTGTAATCCTACGCAATGTGTTCATCATCCAACAAAAGTGTAGAGTATGCATTTATCTATTCTCGTTATGTGATCAATGTTGAGAGTGTCCACTAGTGAAAGTCTAATCCCTAGGCCTTGTTCCTAAATACCGCTACTATCGCTTGTTTACTGTTTTACTCGCGTTACTACTTCGCTGCATTACTATCGCTTGTTTACTGTCCTCGGCAAAGCACTTTTCTGGTGCCGTTGCTATTACTTATTCATACCACCTGTATTTCACTATCTCTTCGCCGAACTAGTGCACCTATTAGGTGTGTTGGGGACACAAGAGACTTCTTGCTTTGTGGTTGCGGGGTTGCATGAGAGGGATATCTTTGACCTCTTCCTCCCCGAGTTCGATAAACCTTGGGTATCCACTTAAGGGAAACTTGCTGCTGTTCTACAAACCTCTGCTCTTGGAGGCCCAACACTGTCTACAAGAATAGAAGCTCCCGTAGACATCAGCCACCCCTCCATCGACGGGCAGGTGCAGGCCGACGGCGATCATCCGGAGGGGGGGCACGACCTCCGCCATTGCCCCGGCCACCGTTGTCTCCATCAGGACCGAGACCATGGCTACCGCTCGCAAAGGAGCGGCCAGCAGTGCCACTGGTGTCCTCCACGCGCACAATGTGGACAGTGGTGTCGTAGTCGGCGACCTCCTCATGTATCAACGCTTCGGCTGGGAGCAGCAGGTCATCGTCGTCATCGAAAACCAAAGATTCCGCTAGCCACAATTGCTTTGTTCGAGGGAGCCTAGAGAGGTTGTCCGTCCACACCGTAATGCAGAAGGTTCCAAGGTCGGCGCGGTTAGCCGTATCCGAGCCTATGCGCTCCACCCACCTAGATGAGCCCAGGATGTACCTGGTCGTGTCCAGGTTCCAGGATCGGCGGGACGCCCACCACTTCCAGATGAACGCAGAAGCGGAAGCAGCGGCGCGTCGCCTGGAGCTATGGTTACACACACCAAAACGGAGCGTCAAGTCCCTTCATCGAACGGGTTGGCGACAGCGGTGAGCAGGATATCTCGGTTGGCCCTAGAATCGAAGATCAACAGGAGGTCTGCAACACCACCAGAGGCCAAATGGGTTGGTGACACCCGTGCATAGAAAAGTGCCCTTCAAGCTCGGGGAAGCGCTCAACAATGGCCGCCGACGCTGCCGCGCAGCCGACCGTCCACAACACCACCAGAGACCGAATGACTGGCGACCTGCCGGTCACGCCACCTCCACATCCACAACCATCTCCGGAGCTACGCGCTGCTTCGTGGCAGAGGCCCCAGCCACCGCGCGAAGCATAGCGTCCCGCAACTCTAGCTCCCTTCGGCGCTCCCTATCGTAAACGGAGACGCCTTGCGCCCTCTCCTCCGGCTGCAGCGGCGGCGCCGCGCGAATCTCCCGCTCCAGCCGCAAGCCACGCTCAAATGGCGTCTCGCGATCCTCGTCCACAACACCACGAGAGGCCGAAGGACCAGCGACCTGCCTCTCCACCACCGGCGCAGCGCCACGATCACCCAGGCGACCTTGAAGGATGGGGTATGGGGGTGGCGGCGGTGAGCCCTCTCTGGGACCCATGCGCTAACGCTGGGATGCGGTAGAGATCCCCTTACGCGCCGGGGGCTGAGGTAGGAGCACCAGCCACCGCAACTAGTGCCGCCGGAGGAGGAGGACCACCACGGGGAGGCGGCGAAGCACCCAGGGCCACCTCACCAGCGATCGGCGCCACCGCCTCGGGGCACTTGCGAGCCACATGATTCTCGCTCTCGCAGATGAGGCCATGGGGAGGCCCTTTGCACATGCCGGCGACGTGCCCTGGCTCTTTGCAGTTGAAGCACAAACCTGCGAAGCCCGCCGGCACGCCCGACAGCACCACGAGCGACGGCAAGGGGCCCCAATAGCTTTGCCGCTTGGGCTGGGGTCTGCGCCGCCCACCACGACCGCGCAGATCATCTCCACCGGCTGCCCTCGAGGAATCTGGGCGCGTCACCACTGAGGCAAGCTGTCAAGCAGGTTGTGGGCGGGAGCTCGAGGCCCCATCCGGGCGCGGGAACTCCGGCGACTCGGCCCGCACCGGGCTCGGAGAGCCATCGCGCACCACATCGGAGTAGGAACGGCGGGAGGAGGCCTCTGAAACCGCCCACTCATCCTCCTCGTCGTCGACCATATCTGACCACCGCCTGGATCTAGGAGCTCTCTCATCCGACATGGCGGCCAGGGGGGAGAGGGGGGGCAAGGAAGGTAGGGGTGGGAGAGGGGGAAGGTGGAGAGGCGCGGCAGCCGGCGGCCACGGCGAGGGGGTGGACCACCGCCGCCGGAGTGGCAGACGGCAGGCGCAAAAGGCGGCGCTGGGGGCCGCTCGCTACGCTCGCTCTCCTCTCATCGTACCAGTCTTCACTCTCGAGTCTCCACATGAGTTCGTGATTACAATCAACTTCACTCTCCTTATGTTTTTGTCCTCTTGAAGCGATACAACAACTTCTATCATTTGCCATTTTATGTGTCACTGACAGGTGGTGGTCATGTGGCAAATAATAGACACTTTAAAGAAAAGTGTGGCAAATCATAAAAGAAGAAAGTCCACTTTTGGTCCTTGAATTTTAGTGAAAGTTCACTTTTGGTCCTAGAACTTCTGTCTGGTTTAAAATGAACCTTGAACTCTCAGAATCATTCACTTTTAGTCCTTACCCCGATTGAGCTAAGCAAATATCTACCATAGGTGCCCAAAAACTCAAGGTAACGGTGCAAGGGTAGAGAGACGGGACGATGTTGATAAGCAAACAAGGAGACCTTTGTGGCGCAACGCTTCACGTGAATTAGAAGAAAGAGAAATCAAGCGAGAGACTGGTTCAGGGACCCAAGGGTTTCGTTGTTTTTTGCATTGTGATGTTTGTTTAACATCTCAGCTAGTTTGGGCTTGGTCTGGTTCTAAACCAATTTGGTTGGTTCCCTATTTTTTCTTTCCACGCCAGTAATTTGCTCAACTCAACTGCAAAGGGATGAAAAATGAACTATTATGAGAGTTCAAGGTTCATTCTAGACTAAAAATAAATTTTAGGACTGAAAGTGAACTTTCCCAAGAGTTCAAGGATGAGAATTGGACTTTCTTCAACATAAAATAACAAGAGACCCAAGTGCAACCTCTCCACAAGAGTTCCAGAATACCATCAAGGCATCAAGTTCACTCCTTGTTTTGACATGACTCTGGTAACATATGTTTTGGTTCTCTCGAAACAATGACATTTTCGCCCTTCAAAAAAAAACAATGACATTTTCTTAACACTTCACGAGTTAGACACATCATTTCCATATTTTTCTTGTCAGATGTCACGGGCTATTTCACAAGAAACATGAATGGCAACATCAATTTCGAATCAGAAAAATTGTGCTAAATACTTGTCCATTTACTGTTACTGAAACATGCCCGAAAAAATGTTGGCATTGTTAACCTAGCTTGTTTTGGCGCTGAGGCTCACAGCTTCAGAGAAGATGAGCTTGAAGATGGGAGGTAACCGCTGTCCTTACCGCTGTACAGCAAGATTGATTGATCACTTGATGGCGCAAAAGACCAATCTGTTCGGCTGTTCATGGACTTCCCAGACTGGGCGATACTGAACCTCAAGTCTTCCTGTAGATCATCGTCAGGCGTAACCTCAATAGGGGCTTGGCCACAAAGCATCTTCACCACTGAGGACATTCTCGGCCGCTGAGTCGGTAATGTGTTTGTACATAGAAGAGCTACATTCAGCATCACCAGTGCTTCTTCTTGAGAAAATTCAGAACCAAGACGCTGGTCGACAATTTCTAAAAGTCTCCCTTCCTGCTTCAATCTTTCGGCCTAAGGGAACAAATGCAAAGAAACAAATACTGTTTAAAATGTGTCACAAGATTATCAGCAGTTAATGTTTGTCCATTGAAGAATTATACACTAGTAGTTTTCTTTTAGAATATCAATGCTTGTGTCAAAAAGCTTTGTCGAGAAACATAGTACTCCCTCTGATCGATAATAAGTGCCGGGAATTATGGATCGGAGGGAGTAGTAGTTATTCCCGCATTTCAGTTTCTAGCCCGATTTTGATGTGGTAAAAGAGGTTTAACAGTTATAATATGTCATTTAATAGGGTTATATATAATCCCACGCCAGCATTTCTTGTAGTAGTGTTTTTGCGGGTAGTTGGTGCTTCCTTGATCTAAATACATGGCGACCTAGGAAAATTTTCCAAATGGAGGAACTAACATCCCAAAAGTACATCTCGTGAGACTCTGGGTGCTACCTCAGTGGCAAATATTGTGAGTGCGCAGGCAGCCCACCCGGATTCGAGTTCCAAGGGGACAAATTAAGCGGGGTGTTATCTAACGCGTATAGCCATTTCCCCGTTGAGACCTCTCCAGCAGCGGATGGAGAGGTCTCATCCTCTATCTAACAACGTATATCCAGTCCCCCATTGGTCAACGTTTATATTAGGATTTATGGCATTATGACATTTGTTAGAGACAAAAAGTTTGTACCGAATAAATCATGATAGCATACCAAATCAAGAAGATGGAGATATTCTTCTCTTGACATGCTATTTGTATTGCTCTCCCCGCTAACAATCTCTAATGTCACCACTCCGAAACTGTAGACATCTGCTTTACGTGTCAAACAACCTCTTGTGGCATACTCAGGAGCCATATATCCACTGACAAGAATTAATAGCAGGGTGAGACGACAGAGACTGAATATTTGGAGAAAAAAAATTAAACATGTGAAAGTCAAATATAAAATGAAGACATTACAGTAGCTGAAACTAACAAGGCTATCTGAGAATATGGACATATCGATTCAAATATAATAGAAAGATAAAAAGATATACAAGCAAGTGGCAGAAGAGCTTACACAGTGCCAGCAATACGAGTGCTCACACGCCCACAGTCATCATTCAGCTTAGCCAAACCAAAATCAGATATTTTAGGTTGAAGTCTTTCGTCAAGAAGAATATTTGACGGTTTGATATCTCTGTGGACGATTTTCAGTGTTGATTCCTCATGGAGATAGGCTAGGCCCTTCGCGGTTCCAAGGCAGATGCTATACCTTGTTGGCCAGTCTAATTTCAATTGACGTTCTGCGCGGCCTAAAAATGCTCTTTTATTAGAACAAGGTACTTTCCAGGTATGATGAGTGTTGCACTAATTGGACAAATTCATTTCAGAACTGAAGAGACAACTTGAAAAATAGTAAGAGAATCACAGGATCTTACCAAATAGTGCACGGCCAAGACTATTATTTTCCAAGAATTCATACACCAGCAGTAGCTCTTCTCCATCAATACAACAACCATAAAGCCTCACAAGGTTTGGATGTCTTAGAGAAGATATTATTCCTATCTCATTCAAAAACTCACGATTCCCTTGGCTTGATTTCGAGGACAGTTTCTTGACAGCAACTGCAGTACCATCTGCTAGAGTACCCTGAAGGACAAGGGGTTTTATGTATTTTGCAACTTACGAAAAATGTACACATATAGAGAATATTTGTTTTAAAGCTACTAGTTGGTTGATTCACCAAAATTATTACTTCCTAGATCTAGAGTACCCTGAAGACAAGGAATTCAAAGAGTGTGTTACAACTTATGCAGTTACATACAATGTTGCATTTAGCGAGAAAAAAAAAAACAGGTACAAAATGGAAATGATTATTTTGCTTCTACTAGTTGGTTGATTCAGATACGTGATTACTTTCTAGATTCATTAGGTGGTATCTTAGATATTCTGAGAATGTTCAACTAAATATTTTATCCTAAAAATGTTTGTGGTATTCTTAAAAGAGGGCCATTATTTTTTCCCCATGCGACCAGAAGAGAATCTTAAATTCAATAGTTTTTACCTTGTAAACAGGTCCAAAGCCACCCTCACCTATTTTACTTTCAGGATCAAAATGTTTTGTTGCAGACTCTATCTCTTTTAAGCTAAAGAAGTACTGTGCCCTCGCCTGAAGCTCAGAAGTATTGGTATTCCTTCCAAGGTAAAATAATTGTCTACCTGTGATACACAAGAAAATATAACCAGGACATAAATGCAGCAAGTGGCTTTGTGATATTAAATTAAAAAACAACATAAATCGTATTTGTCAGGCTTAGTTATGAAATAAACTGTCTCACTAAAATTATTCTATATAAACTACCTTATAAGCTTCAAAACATGGCCTGTGAATAAATGAGTATTCAGCCATGAATGAAATTGAGGAGCCAAATGACTCCAAAATTAACACCGAACAAGGAGCTTTATTCATTGTGTGAGTGAGAAGTATTTTTCCCAAGAAAACAACGGAAAGTTTAACAGGAACTTTTGGGAATCTTGATGTTATTATAAGCTCAGAAATGACAAATATTTCTTTTGGTGCCAGAGGGAAAAAGAGGGTATTAGTTTCGACTTGCAAACACCAACTTGCAGAGGAGCAAGGAAATATCTTACGTTTCTACAATACACCGGTGGAAACCTTGCGATTTGAGTGCTGAAAAATTCTCGTACAAGAAATAACAGCAAAAAAAACTTCCGTGATATTCTATATTGCGAGATCAGGAAATGCAATGCTCAATATTAGCTAGCAAGAAACAAAGTATATATATTATAAATATAATAAATACCGGCAACAGTTTTTTTTGTCTTTAGATATAACTAACTGTATAAATTTAATACCGCACAAACAAGTGGAGATTTGGTGCACATGGGCACCAGTAATCCCATTTTTTTTAATATCGAAAATCATATTTCTGAGTTTGAAAAATTCTGAAAACAACACAGGATGTAGCCAGTGATGTATACCACAAACGTGCAACTATCAATTGGAAATAATGTGTATTTTGAGCTACACAAAAATGAAAAGAATGTGGATCTGAGTATCACATTTTCAAATCTCCAAAAAAAAATCTGATTTTGTCATTGTTGTGTAGCCCATAATAAAAAAGAATTTTGCATTGAGATTTTTCATGATTGTAGGATATATCATTGACAAATTCCAGAATTGTTTTAAAAAAATTAAACTTATATATATGATTTTTGATTTTTTGTTAATATAGAGGGATCAGTAGAGCTCATGTGCCAAAAGACCTTTCCGCGCACAAAGGTAGTATCTTCAAGGTTGCTTAAGTGTGGTGTTTCAAAGTAACTAAAAATACTGATCCAATTGTTAATTTACAAGAAATATGTTAAATCAATGACAAGGAAAATGACTTCGAACATATATGTAGAAAGAATGACAAAAATAAAATTATAAGATCAACTCACCAGTTCCCTTTCTATTCTTTTTCCGGAAGACTTTGATATAGAAGGCTACCAGCAGAAGTACGATAACTAGGCATGATGCTGTTATTATGGTAATAAACACTCCAGTAGAGATACCATGGTGATTCCTGTGCACTGCACTAATATTCATTTAGGTAACTTCCATGCATATAAAATACCGTTGTGCAGTCTCCACTTGACAACAGAACAAAAATGCCAGGCTAAAAGGCTAGCAGGAGTGCAAAACTGAAGACTTACCTTGTGTCACAGATATGGCTGAGATCAATGGACCATACACACCCCGGTACGGTATAGCGGTTGTACCTTTGCCTCCCCAGTAGAAGTGGATTTCCAACGTATTTGTCGTGATATTGGTTGTGAAATTCATTGAAATTGCCCGATTGACACCGCCAGCCACATCTTCAATATTAAAATCTTTTAACACTTTAGCACCCTGAAATGATTGAAGGTGCTAAGGTCACGAGATCAAGGAACAGCTTTATCAGGAACTTTTACAGAACTTTATGTTACCACAACAAACATTAAGCTACTCAGAGAAATAAAAAATCACATTTCACTTGTCATCTTTATGTCCAGCCTCTGATGTTCAGTCCACGACTTGAGTTTGTAGTTAATATATTTAATAGTAAGGCAGAGAATGATCCAGACCATACAATGCTCTGCAGTATGGTACTATAATAGTTGTCTATCTCTGGAACCAAAATTGCATTAAGATGAGCAATGAACTAGAAAAAGTTGCAAAACAAGAATCACGATGCCAGCAATTATTATGGTAAACACAAGAGGACACATCACAGAGCGGATCTGTACCTGGATCAAGACTTCAAAAACACGCTTTCCATTGCTAGAATATGTATGATCGTCTGTGAACATAATATCAGCAAAATGAAGATTGACTAGATATTCACCATTCTCCATGCAAAGGCCATAATATTTCAGTGAAAGAGGGGAGAGGCGAGCTTCGGTATATAACTCGGGATGAGCCAGTGCGAGTCTTGATTTATTTCTAGCGATGTAGTCAGCATTTTCATTACCCACAAAATCTCCTGTACTACTATAAGCCCACCTCTTATCATCAGATAATACAAAAGTTGATGTTCCAATTTGAGATGAATCATCCTCATAGACATTCCCATCTATCACAACACTTCTACCACCACAGTTAATGAACAGGGAGTAATCTGAAAGTATTTGAAGCAATTTTCAGATGCCATTAGATATTTAAAGTTTTAAACGTACTGCTGCTCCATCTCCAGTGTGCAAGTAAACTTACATTGCGGTTTGCCCATGCAGGGAAGGTTCTTTCTTAAACATGGCCGCAATCTTGCAAAAAAACAAAGAAGTACAAATGCACTAAAGCCTTTCTTTCTTTCAAAGACATTTCATATAAAATAATCATCTGGACATTTAAGTATAGAATCTTACGAACTGTCATTCGTTGAGAAGCTTGACACCATATTTCTGCAATTATAGCATGCAAGGTATGTGAGCACCATGCAAGGCAAAGTTAATGAGTGGAAGATCTTTGAATGCGCAACATACACATTTGCTTGCTGACACTCAGTTGGAGGGTTACCCGTGAAGTCATTATACGACACATCCCTGAAAGACATTTGTGAAATGTCATCCACGAACAAATCACAGAACAGAAGGAGAAAAATAATAGTGCGAATCATTCCTTATTATCCATAAAAAGTTACAAAACACTGTATCCACAGAAAAGTACTGCATTGAGGAATACGCACATGTTTACTTTATTGCTTGCCTTGTTTTTCAACATCCAAGCAGGCAAATCTCCAGTCAGCATGTTATCTGTTAAGTACCTATTCTCAAGAATTGAAATGAGGGTATTGGAAAATGTATGATAAAACATAATGCTGGTGAGAAAGTTTTAGATTATACTGTTGAAAAAGGAGACAATAGGTTGGATTGCAAACTTATGTCTCACAGAATAAATCTCTTACAGAAATTGTAGTGACACCATTCCTCCAAATTCTGCTGGAATCTGACCAGAAAACTTGTTGAAACTTAGATCCCTGAAATTAACAACAGAGTGCAATCATGAAGACTATGCCAGATATTCATATAACCATACATGTACATCAGCTTTAAAGAACAGCTTTAAACCGGTGAATATATCAAGAAAGCACAAAAACATTTGGAATCACACAATATATCCAAGCTGTCACTTCACCTAAGGAGATCTATTCCTGCAAACCCCTAACATAATATACTCCCTCCGATCCATAATAAGTGCCATGCCTTTAGTTCAAATTTGTCCAAATTTGACCTAAATTTGAACTAAAGGCATGACACTTATTATGGATCGGAGGGATACATAAAATATAAATTTTCTTGTTCCACCCATACTGATGGTTGCCAAGTGCTACTAGTAAAACAAATGGAATACCCACTCTAAAACGAGAAGATGTGAGGCATTATAAAAACAGGATTACTTACAGTACTTTTAGATACTGCATTTGACCAAGGTAGACAGGTAACTTCCCGTGTATGGAGCAATTTCGCAGAACCCTGTAATGCAGAGAGAATTCAGTATTCTGGCGATCAGGTCGGAAGAGCTACAGTGAGCTGGTACCAAATACACAGAGGTAAACTCACAGTTCCGTTAGGTATTGCGCATTTTGTAAGGGAGGGAAATTCATGCTTGGTCCACTCAAATCAGTCACCCTCCTGATTATGTATGTACTACCATTAATCAATGAACTACTTTCTTCAAAAAATAAACAATCCAAATACAAGATTCTAGTAAGCATATCAGTAGGACGCTAGTACAGAGAAGTAAAATGTACATACAGTTCTGTTAAGTTTCTCAACAAAGCTATTTCTGAAGGAATAGGCCCACTCATCAAGGTACCCTGCATATCTCTGGAAAGTGGAGACAATATGTAAGGAAAAAAACTTTGAGTCAACAGAATAAAAATCATTTCATGAAATGTTCCATATGAGAGTGACACTAACATTCTGTTGAGCCGTTGCCAGTTCTTTATGAAACTAGGTATCCTTCCTGAAATGTTGTTCCCATCAATTCGGCTGCAATTTGCCAGATAAAAAATCAAGAGTTGCCACAAAAGAAATAAATTTACTAATCAAGTAAGAATGAGACATACAAATCTGTCATATTTGTCAGCCTGGAAAAGGTTGAGGGCAACTCTCCTGTGATGTTATTTGCAGAAATGAAACTGTAAGAGAAAAATGAGTAATAATTCAAGAAACTTTAGATTACCCTTCATAAAAATTATTCTCAAAGAGCTAGTCTCAATATTTTGGTATTAATAAAATGCATCAGTATCTCAGGGGAATGGAAAATAAACAGGAATTGTCTAAATAAGATTTACAACATGACCTTTTAGCTATACTGTCTAGTGGCTGTAATAATGTGAGAACATTAACACATAGAAGGTGCTATGTGAATATTTTTGTTCATTGGATATTCGAATTCATGATATGTCAAGTTGTAGCTGGGCAAAACCTCAAAAGATCCAATTGAAACATATCCTAAGTTTAAATTTTTCGAGTCAAAAAATAATTAAAAAAATGCAGGTTAATCTTTAGTATCTAGTCTTCAGTTCAGATGCACAACAGTTCAATGGCAAAGTCCCTCAGTAGTGAGGATTTACCAGTGAAAAGATAATTCAATTATCATAGTGTTGTGGACGCTAGTAAGATGGATGTGGCCAGCCGGATGGCAATAAGACCAGGGATGGGCGTACTGTATCAGGAGACAGCAAGAGTCCTTTAGGAAAGTGTAGAATTAGGAAAGAGCACTTGTATAAGGAAAGGTCCAATGAGTCCAGTCGTATTAGGAGAGGTCAAGGGTCTAAGTATCCACAATATAAGGATGTCATGTATCTAGGGTTGAGACAAGCAAGAACAATCAATCTAATCTCTCCCTAGTTTTCTCTCTTCTCAACCTATGTCTTCCCAACCCCTCGCAGCCACGCCGTCTGGCTATCTTCTGCACGTTAGTTATCCCGTTGTGGATCTAAGTCCACAACACATAGATAGTAGCTTTGTCTGAGCAAAAATAAGGACTTACAATCTCTCCAAACTGATGATGTTACCCAACTCTGGTGGAATAGGGCCCTCAAACTGATTGGCTTCTAGCTGTCTGCAGATAATGACTGACAAAAGTTAGCTCTTTTCATCTTTCAGTTTTACCCTAGAAAGCTGCAGGTACTTGTAATCATAGTGTGGTTAGAACTCACAACGACTTCAACATTGGCATACTTGCAAGCTCCTTAGGTAGTGTTCCAGATATGCGATTTCCCTGAAGAGACCTGTAGTTTCACTAGAAGGTTGAGCAAATGGCACAACTTACATGCTTAATTTTGACAACATGATGGTGGGGACGTGCAAGACATACAGATTAAAAACTTGTAAGCTAGCCCATGATGCTGGAATCGGTCCTTGAATGAAGTTGCGTGACAAGTCACTGCAATGTTAACGAAACATTTTGTTGATGAACTGTGAATATCCTGATATTCCAGTAGATTAATTGAGTTACTTACAGATAACGTAGATAAGTAAGGTTGACAACTTCTTCAGGTAGAACTCCACTAAGATTCAGACGCATAAGCTGCCTGCGATGTATATAAACAAAGGCGTGAAACAATAGCATTAAGCGCAAAATGGAAGATAGGGAAGAGTTGAAGGATTATGGATAAGAACCATTTCAGAGCACATAAATTATTGAGCAAATGGCATATCTTACAAGCTAATAATATGACAGTTGGTGTGGTTCTGGAATGAACAATCACATGTCACATTGCTGACAATAAATCCAGTGGAGTTAACCCAAGTTCCAGACCCAATGCATGGATCCACACTGAAATCCCAATCCGTCTTGTTAAGCTTGCGTGCTATACCTTTGAGAGCTTCCACTGAAAAAAGAAAATAAAGTTTAAATATTAACAGAATGATGTTAGTACGTACGAACATTAGGAGTGTTGATCTCTTCTGTTCTTTCCCATTCCACAGAAAGAGATAAACAGACATCAGTAGCATCAGATTAGGAGTGTTGATCTCTTCTGTTCTTTCCCATTCCACAGAAAGAGATAAACAGACAGCAGTAGCGTCAGATTAGTATGGCAAACGTAAAGTAATCAGACATGAGCATTTTTCAAATTGGTACAGTATGCTGCTTAATTATCATTATCGTGGAATACAGAGAAATGAATTGTTCAGTGAACTATGATGCAAAATTGCAGAATATTAAATGAAGGTGGTTTTTCATATTCCATTTCTCCAACTGTGGCAAAAAAAAAAAAAAAAAAAAAAAAACAGTAAAGGCTACCATCCAACATCCATGCGTGCCTTGTATGATCCTACCAATATTCAGTTATCACCATGTGCCTGTGCGAGAAGCTTGTATATTTTGCTACGCACAAGATGTCAGCATTGTCAATGGCGTTGCCCTCTGACTTACTCAGCTACCATCTTCATGTTGCTGCCAGCACCTCATCCTTATCACTTCTCTGAAGAATCAGCGGTGGACCTTAGACGGCAAGAACACTACATTACTTGAAAAAATCCTTATCACTTATCATCAAGAAAGACCATTATCATTCTGGTGACATGTGGATGGCAGTGTTTGTTCCACACCGCAAGGAACCAGAGCACACCGCCATCACCTAAACTCAAAAAAGATGTCTTGTGACACCACTACGAGCCATATTTGGGCATGCCGGGAAAGACAGCCGGGGTGCACCTCTCAGTAATTTCGTCAAACACCTGGCTCACTGGACAAGAGCAATACGAGCAACACCTACTCGAAGTTCTGTTATAAGTTGTGGGATCTTGGGGAAAAAGGAAGAGAGAGCGCGCAGATCTTGGGTCAAACATCGCGCTTGAGTTGACGACGTGCACTGAAGCGGGATGTTCCCACTTTCTTGACGAAGGAAGCGGCACCAGCCGCATGAACAGAGGGCTAGAACCTATAGCTTTATGTTTGACTGATACCCCGAATGAGCAGACTGGCATTTCTTGCTGTAGGATTAGGATTTTTTTCCCTACTGTCGAAAAAAGGACGTTTCTCTCGATTTATCTTTTGCGCAAGTACAATCCTACTCTGCTGCAAACATTTCACGGCAAGAAAATAGGTACTGGTTATTATACGGACACATGAAGGCGTAACGATTTCAGATCAAAAGGTGGTACAGTATCTATCTGCAATTCTGTATATGCACATAAACACACGGAAGTTCCTTTTCTTTTTCGCCAGGAAGCACATGAAAACATTTGATAGCTAAAAACAATAGGTTAATCTCTCTCTCTCTCTCTCTCTCTCTGCCTAGTATTAGTAACCTGAACCAACAATTTTCTGGTTGGTAAGTCGCTTAGGGAGAATCAGTACTAATTCAATTTTCACACTGCGCTGTTCGAATGAAAAAATTTACCAAGTTAATTAGGAATATTGAATTGGAAGAAATAAGAAGGAATGAAACTATGCACAAAAACCACCATGCCGCGAGGGGAGGGGAAGGAGCAGAAGATGAGCTCAGCCAAGCAGCAACCCACACAGGTGCGCACACATGCTGCTTCACAGAGAGAGAACACCAAAAACAAGAGGCGGCCAAAGAATTACTCTCAAAAGTAGGCACCGCTAGTGCTCCCCTCACCTTCTTGCTCGGGCAGCTTCTGCGCCGCGCACCGGCCGCCATTGCGGAAGCCAAGATCCAGCAGCATGAGCAGGAGCGGAAGGAGACGGACGCCACGGTGGCCGCCTCCCATTTCCACCTTCCTCGTCACCGTCGATGTGAACCTAGAGGGAGAGCGAGCTCCTTCCTGCTGCTGCTGCAGCAAAGTTTCTGCGCTCTGGGTGCCGCCGTCTATGGCCTCTGGATTTGGAATAGGGAATAGCTTAAGCTTAGCTATCGTGGCCGGGAGGCGCGTCGGCGTCTGTGAGTGTGAGTGCGTGATGTCGCCTCCTGGCAGGCGGGTGGATGGTTGGACGCGCGCGGGTTAATTCTACGTACACGGTATGTCTGTATGGGTTTGGCGTGGTGGCGAATGACGTTATCATTACCCACGGTACCGCTTTGTCGCAGCCGGCAGGGGCGCAGGATATGTGCTCGTCTTGTTGTTTGATCAACTTACTAAAGCACGCATGGTCACCGGGAGAGTCTCCACTAGCCCGTGTGATTTTACTTTTACAAAAAACATTTCCTCCCTATCATCATTGAACAGCATTCATATAATTCCTTCCCAACATCAAAAGAGGCTATATCTATCCAGAGGCAAGAAAATATACAACATTGATCTATCATTTCACATTCCTACTTAGGGCATCTCCAGCGGCACGATCCAAATCAGTGTCCGCGAGCGTCCGTTTGCGTCGCAGGGCGGAAGCGAGAAAGACCGTTTTGGTCCGCGCGTCCGTTTGCGCCTGGGGGTGCCTCCAGCGACCCGACGCATTTCCGCGTCGGCATGAATTATGAAGTTTGGAAACAATAAAATAAAGAGTTTCAACGAAGTCATAGTTATTACATCCAAATTTTAAAAAGTATACATGAAAATAAGATGGTATTCCTCTAGACATGCTCTTCATGGCTAGCCAATGCCCACTGATACTCAATCAGATCCGTCTGCAGCCGTTTGCACATGTTCTCGTCAGTGACTTCTACATATGCGGATAGTTCTCCCAAGATAAAGCCCCAGGGAGTGGTGCAACCAGCTCACCTTGGAATTCCCAATGGTCCTCATTGCGGTCATTAGGACGCTCGTTCTCAACGATCATGTTGTCCATGATCACGCAGCATGTCATCACCTCATGCATGGTCTTCAGCGACCATGTTCTTGGCGGGTGACGGACAATTGTCCACCGAGTTTGGAGCACACCAAATCTACGCTCCACATCTTTTCTACAAGCCTCTTGCATCTTGGCAAACCTCCTCGTCTTCTCGGGGTTTGGATTACAGACAGTCTTCACCAGTGTGGCCCAGTCAGGGTAGATGCCATCAGCAAGATAATATGGCTTGTCATATTCATTTCCATTAACCTCGTAGCTCAACCGGGGAGCTTTGCCTTGCATGAGCCTGTTGAAAACCGGTGATCGCTGCAACACATTGATGTCATTATTGGAACCGTCCATGTCAAAGAATGAATGCCAAATCCATAAATCTTGAGATATGACAGCTTCAAGAATGACAGTCCGTCCCTCCGCATGCCCGCTGTACTGACCCTACCATCCAAATGGACAGTTCTTCCACTCCCTGTGCATGCAATCTATGTTGCCAATCATTTCTGAGAACCCTCTAGACTCGTTGATAGACAACATCCGCCTTGTATCCTCAACATTTGGCTCCCTACAGTAATGTTGTCCGAACACGGCAATCACGGCTCGGCAAAACCTGTACATGACCTCAAGGCAAGTGCTCGCACCCATTCGAAGATACTCATCGAATATATCAGCAGCCATTCCATATGAGAGCATGTGAATAGCCGTGGAGCATTCTTGGTAGGAGATGAAGCCTAGCGCACCTGTTGCATCGGGTCTGCATTGGAAGTAGGGGTCGTAGTGTCTGACGCCCCGGAGAATGACCATGAATAGCTCCCTTGACATCTTGTACCGGCACCGGAACATTTTTTCCTTGAACACCGGATCGGTGAGGTGGAAGTAGCCCTTATGGAGCTGTAGCTGCCCTTCCACTCTGTTGCGCGGAAGGTTTTTTGAGCGGCCCTTGATAGAGCCCCGGTGCATCGGCCCCTGGTTTGAATTGAACTCGTGGATCATGGAGGCCGTAGTAGTTGCCAATGTCTGCGTCGACTGATCGGACTCCTCGTCGGAAGAGGAGTAAACGACCTCCGCGTGGAATTTCTCCAGCATCTGCCACATGTCCATCTGCGTGGGTACGAACTGTGGATCAATGGCCGCGCAGAATAGCGCCGAAAACAGGAGAAGACATCTACCGGCACAATTGACCGAACAGGTCGTAGGCGGCGCGGAAGGGCGGCGCAACCGTCAACGTTTGGCCCCAAAATAGCCGGCAGGTAGGCGCCGAAGCCAACCCCGAGTACGATCCTGCTCTCCCGCTGACATAGGCATACCCAATGGGCTTGCCAAATATGGTACCCAGGGTTTACTGAAGGCCCATTACCTGAAGAATAAGAAGATTCGGAAGCCCAAGATACTATTAAGGAAAGCTAGAGTTGTAATAGGAGTCGTCGTTTGTAATCTTGCGGGATGGGTTGGAAACCCTCCCGGACTCTGTAACTTGTGTACTACGAATCCCTCGGCTCCGCCTCCTATATAAGGGGGAGTCGAGGGACAAAGAGAGGATCGAATTTACTATCAACATAACCCTAGTTTTATATTCGTCGAGTACTTTTCGGCTGAAACCTTCGAGATCTACTTGCCCTCTACATCTAACTAAACCCTAGTCTACAATCCGTAGGCATTGACAAGTTAATCCCTTGTCAATTGGCGCCGTCTGTGGGATCTAGAGGCGACAAGGAGCTGATCTCGATGGCACGTTCAAGATCGTCGACTTCATCG
>NC_061509.1:95180587-95262828 GCF_022539505.1 Lolium rigidum | reverse complement strand
CTTGTGCATCCTACCCGGCCTCACTTACGCCATCACGGAATGTTAATATTTGTTTTGACCGACAAAGTATGAGGCCCTTGTCATTCTTCCATTTGCTTTCGTATTTCAAAATGCCGATGATTAGAATGTTTGGTCACCTATACACTTGGGGGAGGGGTCGGTGAACCTGGTGCAATGACACAAGTATCAATCTCTTGTGCATCCTACTTGGTTTCGTCGACCCCTTCCCTAAATGTTAATATTTGTTCCGACCAACAATGTATGAGGCATGCCTTTTAGTTCATACTAGCTACTTGTTTCTTATTTGAGTTGGCACTTCTTAATTGCATTGGCCGATGATTAAATTTTGTGGTCACTACACTGGGGGAGGCGCTAGCGAGCCTGGTGCGATGGCACAAATATCAATCTCTTGTGCATCCTACTTGGCCTCGCTAACGCCTTCCCTAAATGTTAATATTTGTTTGGACTGACAAAGTATGAGGCCCTTGTCATTCTTCCATTTGCTTTGGTATCTCAAAATGCCGATGATTAGAATGTTGGTCACCTATACACTTGGGGGAGGGGTCAGTGAACTCAGTGCGATGACACAAGTATCAATCTCTTGTGCATCCTACTTGGTTTCATCGACTCAGTCCTAAATGTTAATATTTGTTCCGACCAACAATGTATGAGGCATGCCTTTTAGTTCATACTACTTGGATCGTTTTTGAGTTTGCTCTTATTCGTTGCAAACATCTATGAGCGTGCACTAATGTTTCTTTGGCTTGTGCATATGTACGCGAGATATGACGTGGTATGTCGTGTACAAGGGCAAGGTTCCCGGAGTCTACAACGGCCGGGAGGAGTGTCGGAGACGGAGTTCACCGTTTTAGCGGTAACGGCTACAAAGGGTACACCACTAGAGCGGAGGCCGAAGACGGATACGCACGCTATCCGGCGGGAGAGAGGACGGAGCGGAGGAGGAACCGGATGAAGACCACTTTCATCGGGACGGTGCTAGTAGTGACTCTAGCTCTCTTCTATGTGATGCTAGTTTAGATGATCGACCTTGTGTAACCACTAGCTCATTTGACTTGTAACACCATAACACTTGTCTAATATTTGAAATCTTGTGAATCATGGAGGCTAATGTGAAGGACTATGTATTGGTATACTGTGATGTTGTATATATGTGTTATATATTACGTATACGTGTTCATTATACTTGTGCTATACAACACTGTACAAATACATGCCGAAATACAAAAAATGAAAACGAACTACTAGTAGTGGCGCACTACTTGGATCATGAGTGGCGCACGACCACCAAGTAACAGGTGGCGCACCGGCTGGACCTGATGGCGCACAACCCTCCGATCACCTTCGAAACTACCAGGTGGCGCACCAAAGCTGCCAGCGGTGGCGCACGTCACGAGATGCAACAGTGGCGCACCTAAACAGGCAGCAATGGCGCACCGGCTCGCCGTAACGATGGCGTACCCAAGGAGGCAGCGGTGGCGCACCGACGGCGAGACGGTAGTGGCGCACTGCTTGCTGGCAACGGTGGCGCACCCCTTTGGAGTAGTAGTGGCGCACCGTCTGTACCTATCAATGGCGCACCGGGTGAGTGCGCCACTATTACATAGGATAGTTGTGGCGCACCAGAGCTGCGCCACTACTAAAACTTAGCAGTGGCGTGATAGTAGTGGCGCACCAGCAGTGCGCCACTGATGGGGAATAGTGGTGCGCCACTGAATAGCTTTTTCCTAGTAGTGCTACCAACATGATCTTGATCAATACTATTGTAAAGCATATGAGATGAATGAAGTGATTCAAAGCAATAGTAAATATAATGACTAAACAACTGATCATATAGCAAAGACTTTTCATGAATAGTACTTTCAAGACAAGCATCAATAAGACTTGCATAGGAGTTAACTCATAAAGCAATAAATTCTTAGTAGAAAGTTTTGAAGCAACACAAAGGAAGATATAAGTTTCAGCAGTTGCTTTCAACTTGTAACATGTATATCTCATGGATAGTTGTCATCATAAAGCAATATAACAAGTGCAATAGGTAAACATGTAAGAATCAATGCACACAGTTGACACAAGTGTTTGCTTCTAAGATAGAAAGAAGTAGGTAAACTGACTCAACATAAAGTAAAAGAATGGCCCTTCGCAGAGGGAAGCATGGATTACTATTTTTGTGCTAGAGCTTTTCATTTTGAAAACATAGAAATAATTTTGTCAACGGTAGTAATAATATGTGTTATGCATAATACATCTTATAAGTTGCAAGCCTCATGCATAGATTACCAATAGTGCTCGCACCTTGTCCTAATTAGCTTGGATTAACACGGATTATCATTGCATAACATATGTTTCAACCAAGTGTCACAAAGGGTACCTCTATGCCGCTTTGTATAAAGGTCTAAGGAGAAAGATCGCATTTGATTTCTCGTTTTTTATTATTCTCAACTTAGACATCCATACCGGGACAACATAGACAACAGATAATGGACTCCTCTTTAATGCATAAGCATTCAACAACAGATAATATTCTCATAAGAGATTGAGGATTAATTGTCCAAACTGAAACTTCCACCATGATTCATGGCTTTAGTTAGCGGCCCAATGTTCTTCTCTAACAATATGCATACTCAAACCATTTGATCATGATAAATCACCCTTACTTAAGACAAGACGAACATGCATAGCAACTCACATGATATTCAACAAAGGTGTATGATGTCTACGCACGCTTCTATTTCTGTAGACAGTGTTGGGCCTCCAAGAGCAGAGGTTTGTAGAACAGCAGCAAGTTTCCCTTAAGTGAATCACCCAAGGTTTATCGAACTCAGGGAGGAAGAGGTCAAAGATATCCCTCTCAAGCAACCCTCGCAATTACGATACAAGAAGTCTCTTGTGTCCCCAACACACCTAATACACTTGTCAGATGTATAGGTGCACTAGTTCGGCGAAGAGATAGTGAAATACAAGTAATATGGATGAATATGAGTGGTAATAACAATCTAGAATATGTTGGGCCTCCAAGAGCAGAGGTTTATAGAACAGCAACAAGTTTCCCTTAATTAAGTGAATCACCCAAGGTTTATCGAACTTAGGGAGGAAGAGGTCAAAGATATCCCTCTCAAGCAACCCTGCAATTACGATACAAGAAGTCTCTTGTGTCCCCAACACACCTAATACACTTGTCAGATGTATAGGTGTACTAGTTCGGTGAAGAGATAGTGAAATACAAGTAATATGGATGAATATGAGTGATAATAACAATCTGAAATAAATATGGCAGCAAGTAAACATGCAGTAGAACAGTAAATAAACGGAGATTCGATGTTTGGAAACAAGGCCTAGGGATCATACTTTCACTAGTGGACACTCTAAACATTGATCACATAATAAAACCACTCACACTCTCTTGTTGGATGACAAACACCATTAATTGTGTAGGGCTACAAGAGCACCTCAATGCCGGAGTTAACAAGCTCCACAACATTCGATGTTCATATTTAAATAACCTTAGAGTGCATGATAGACCAACGCAATTATACCGAGTACTAACATAGCATGCACACTGTCAACATCAGCTATGAAAGAGGGAATAGATCACATCAATACTATCATAGTAATAGTTAACTTCATAATCTACAAGAGATCACAATCATAGCTTATACCAAGTACTACATGATGCACACACTGTCAACATTACATCATGGAGGAGGAATAGACTACTTTAATAACATCACTAGAGTAGCACATAGATGATATTCAACTAGATCACAAAGAGAGAGATGAACCACATAGCTACGGTACAGCCCTTAGCCTCGGGGGAGAACTACTCCCTCCTCATCATGGGAGACAACAGCGTTGATGGAGATGGCGGTGGTGTCGATGGAGATGCCTTCCGGGGCAATTCCCCGTCCCGGCAGGGTGCCGGAACGGAGACTTCGTCCCCGAATTGGAGTTTCGCGATGGCGGCGGCTCTGGAAGGTTTTCTCGGTGTTTCGTCCATCCGTGTCGAAGATTTAGGTCAGGACGGCTTAAATAGGCGAAGAGGCGGAGTCGGAGGGGCCACGGGGGTCCCACACACTAGGGGGGCGCCCCCCTGGGCCGCGCCGCCACCACGTGTGGGGCCCCCAGGGCTCCCCTCTGGTCCCTCTCTGGCTCTCTGGAAGCTTCCGGGAAAAATAAGGTTCTGGGCGTTGATTTCGTCCGATTCCGAGAATATTTCCTTTGTAGGATTTCTGAAACCAAAAACAGCAGAAAATAACAACTGGCCCTTCGGCATCTCGTCAATAGGTTAGTTCCGAAAAACGCATCAAAACGATATAAAGTGTGAACAAAACATGTAGGTATTGTCATAAAACAAGCATGGAACATCAGAAATTATAGATACGTTGGAAACGTATCAGCATCCCAAGCTTAGTTCCTACTCGTCCTCGAGTAGGTAAATGATAAAAAGAATAATTTCTGTAGTGACATGCTACTTACATAATCTTGATCATACTATTGTAAAGCATATGAGATGAATGAAGTGATTCAAAGCAATGGTAAAGACAATGATTAAACAACTGAATCATATAACAAAGACTTTTCATGAATAGTACTTTCAAGACAAGCATCAATAAGACTTGCATAAGAGTTACTCATAAAGCAATAAATTCAAAGTAAAGGCATTGAAGCAACACAAAGGAAGATATAAGTTTCAGCAGATTGCTTTCAACTTTCAACATGCATATCTCATGGATAATTGTCAACACAAAGTAATATAACAAGTGCAATAGGTAAACATGTAAGAATCAATGCACACAGTTGACACAAGTGTTTGCTTCTAAGATAGAAAGAAGTAGGTAAACTGACTCAACAATAAAGTAAAAGATAGGCCCTTCGCAGAGGGAAGCATGGATTACTATATTTGTGCTAGAGCTTTTCATTTTGAAAACATAGAAACGATTTTGTCAACGGTAGTAATAAATCATATGTGTTATGTATAAGATATCCTATAAGTTGCAAGCCTCATGCATAGTATACCAATAGTGCTCGCACATTGTCCTAATTAGCTTGGATTAACATGGATTATCATTGCATAGCATATGTTTCAACCAAGTGTCACAAAGGGGTACCTCTATGCCGCCCGTACAAAGGTCTAAGGAGAAAGTTCGCATTGGATTTCTCGCTTTTGATTATTCTCAACTTAGACATCCATACCGGGACAACATAGACAACAGATAATGGACTCCTCTTTAATGCATAAGCATTCAACAATAGATAAAATTCTCATAAGAGATTGAGGATTAATTGTCCAAACTGAAACTTCCACCATGAATCATGGCTTTAGTTAGCGGCCCAATGTTCTTCTCTAACAATATGCATACTCAAACCATTTGATCATGAAAATCGTCCTTGCTTCGGACAAGACGAACATGCATAGCAACTCACATGATATTCAACAAAGATGTAATAGTTGATGGCGTCCCCGTAAACATGGTTACCGCTCAACAAGCAACTTATTAAGAAATAAGATACATAAGTACATATTCTTCACCACAATAGTTTTTAAGGCTATTTTCCCATGAGCTATATATTGCAAAGACAAAGGATAGAATTTTAAAGGTAGCACTCAAGTAATTTACTTTGGAATGGCAGAGAAATACCATGTAGTAGGTAGGTATGGTGGACACAAATGGCATAGTTTTTGGCTCAAGGATTTGGATGCACGAGAAGAATTCCTCTCAATACAAGGCTAGGATAGCAAGGTTGTTTGAAGCAAACTCAAGTATAAAACGGTACAGCAAGACTCACATATGAACATATTGTAAGTATTATAAGACTTTACATCGTCTCCTTGTTGTTCAAACACCTTAACCGTAAAATATCTAGACTCTAGAGAAACCAATCATGCAAACCAAATTTTAACAAGCTCTATGTAGTTCTTCATTAATAGGTGCAAAGTACATGATGCAAGAGCTTAAACATGATCTATATGAGCACAACAATTGCCAAGTATCAAATTATTCAAGACATTATACCAATTACCACATGCAACATTTTCTCGTTTCCAACCATATAACAATGAACGAAGCAGTTTCAACCTTCGCCATGAACATTAAAAGTAAAGCTAAGAACACATGTGTTCATATGCAACAGCGGAGCGTGTCTCTCTCCCACACAAGCATGACTTTATTCAAACACAAACAAAAATAAAAGCACACAGACGCTCCAAGTAAAGAACATAAGATGTGACGGAATAAAAATATAGTTTCACTAGAGGTGACCTGATAAGTTGTCGATGAAGAAGGGGATGCCTTGGGCATCCCCAAGCTTAGATGCTTGAGTATTCTTGAAATATGCAGGGATGAACCACGGGGCATCCCCAAGCTTAGACTTTTCACTCTTCTTGATCATATTGTATCATCCTCCTCTCTTGACCCTTGAAAACTTCCTCCACACCAAACTCAAAACAAACTCATTAGAGGGTTAGTGCATAATCAAAAATTCACATGTTCAGAGGTAACACAATCATTCTTAACACTTTTGGACATTGCCCAAAGCTACTGGAAGTTAATGGAACAAAGAAATCCATTCAACATAGCAAAAGAGGCAATGCGAAATAAAAGGCAGAATCTGTCAAAACAGAACAGTCCGTAAAGACGAATTTTTTAGGGGCACTTAACTTGCTCAGATGAAAAAGATCAAATTGAATGAAAGTTGCGTACATATCTGAGGATCACGCACGTAAATTGGCAGATTTTTCTGAGTTACTTACAGAGAGGCCTATTGAAATTCGTGACAGCAAGAAATGTGTTCTACGCAAGCAATCCAAATCTAGTATCAACCTTACTATCAAAGACTTTACTTGGCACAACAATGCAATAAAATAAAGATAAGGAGAGGTTGCTACAGTAGTAACAACTTCCAAGACACAACAAAACAGTAGCAAAATAAAAACATGGGTTATCTCCCAAGAAGTGCTTTCTTTATAGCCATTAAGATGGGCTCAGTAATTTTAATGATGCACTCGCAAGAAATAAGAGTTGAAGCAAGAGAGAGAATCAAAAAGCAAGTTCAAAACTCATTTAAGTCTAACCCACTTCCTATGAAAAGGAATCTTGTACACAAATAAATTCATGAAGAACAAAGTGACAAGCATAGGAAGATAAAACACGAATAACTTCAAGATTCTCAACATAGAGAGGGGAAACTTAATATTATTAAGACACATATAACCATGTTTCCCTCTCTCATAATAACTTTCAGTAGCATCATTGATGAAATACACAATATAACCATCACTAAAATATTCTTATCATGGTTCATATGCATAAAGGTATCATTAATTTTGGCATAAGAAAAACTCTTCTCATTAATAGTAATTGGAGCAGGATCATTATCAAGAATTTGAACATGGTAAACAAGTTGCATACTAAGGGAATGATTTTTAGCGATCCCACCATAACTATGACAAGTTTCATAAGGATAATTATAACATGTGTCATAGCATTCTTTATAATAATTGTCAAAGATTGGAGGCATAGTGTCATCATAAGAAATAGAATAGTTATCTTCCACAGTATGTTCATCTGTAACCTTACCATCATTGTTACTAGAAGGAGATGTGTCAAGCATATAATCATCAGTAGCGAAAGGATTTTCAAACACCTCATCCTCAAGCTTAGAGTTTTCTATATCATTATGGGAAGAAGCATGAATAATACTAATACTATGGCAATTATTAACATCATCATTTTCAGAATTAGTTTCCCAAAGATTTTCAATATCAAAAGTGGTGTGCTCTTCTAAATCATAATCACTAATATAGGTAAAGGGCATAGGAAGATCATTGTACTCTGATTCATTATCATAATAATCATTAGGAGCAACATACTTACGGTTACCCATCGTTATCTCATACACGCGGGGATATGTCGTTACCTCTTTCTTTTTATTTCCCCTCTTCTTCTTCTTTGTTCCCTTCTTCTTCTTCTTTTCCTTCTCCTCGTTCCCTTCTTTAGCGGGGACAGGCTTGATGAGGGGCTCCTCCATATAACCTGATTTGTTTCCAGAAACAATAGAAGAAACTTGGGAGGATTCCTCCTTTTCATTAATAAGTTCAAAACACACCGCGGTCCTATCATATTTTGGCAAAGTGTCATCTTCTAAAATATTTTGTATGTAAGTATTTGTATGGCAATTATCAATGCAATAAGAAAGACACCTGATACGTCTTCGACGTATCGATAATTTCTTATGTTCCATGCCACATTATTGATGATATCTACATGTTTTATACACATTATATGTCATATTTATGCGTTTTCCGGAACTATCCTATTGACGAGATGCCGAAGGGCCAGTTCCTGTTTTCTGTTGTTTTTGGTTTCAGAAATCCTAGTAAGGAAATATTCTCAGAATTGGACGAAATCAACGCCCAGAGTCTTATAATTGGACGAAGCTTCCAGAACACCCGAGAGCCGCCAGAGGGAAGCCCTGGGGGCCCCACACGCCACCCTGGCGCGGCCAGAGGGGGGGCCGCACCCCCCCTAGTGTGTGGGCCCACCAGGCCCCCTCCGAGGCCGCCCTTCCGCCTACTTAAGGTCTCCGTCGCGAAAACCCTATCACGTTCGACGAAACCAGAGAAAACCTTCCAGAGCCGCCGCCATCGCGAAGCCAAGATCCGGGGGACAGGAGTCTCTGTTCCGGCACGCCGCCGGGACGGGGAAGTGCCCCCGGAAGGCTCCTCCATCGACACCACCGCCATCTCCATCAACGCTCGTTGTCTCCCATGAGGAGGGAGTAGTTCTCCATCGAGGCTCGGGGCTGTACCGGTAGCTATGTGGTTAATCTCTCTCCTATGTACTTCAATACAATAATCTCATGAGCTGCCTTACATGATTGAGATTCATATGATGATGCTTGTAATCTAGATGTCATTATGCTAGTCAAGTGGGTTTTACTTATGTGATCTCCGGAGACTCCTTGTCCCACGTGTGTAAAGGTGACGAGTGTGTGCACCGTGTGGGTCTTTTAGGCTATATTTCACGAATACTTATTCACTGTTATGAATGGCATAGTGAAGCGCTTATTTATATCCCTTTATGATTGCAATGTGTTTTGTATCACAATTTATATGTGTGCTACTCTAGTGATGTTATTAAAGTAGTTTATTCCTCCTGCACGGTGTAATGGTGACATTGTGTGCATCGTGTAGTACTTGGCGTAGGCTATGATTGTGATCTCTTGTAGATTATGAAGTTAACTATTGCTATGATAGTATTGATGTGATCTATTCCTCCTTTCTTAGTGTGAAGGTGACAGTGTGCATGCTATGTTAGTACTTGGTTTGGTTATGTTGATCTGTTATGCACTCTAATGTTATTTAAATATGAACATTGAATATTGTGGAGCTTGTTAACTCCGGCATTGAGGGTTCGTGTAATCCTACACAGTTAGTGGTGTTCATCATCCAACAAGAGGGTGTAGAGTCTATCATCTATCTATTTATCCTGTTATGTGATCAATGTTGAGAGTGTCCACTAGTGAAAGTATAATCCCTAGGCCTTGTTCCTAAATATCGCTATCGTTGCTTGTTTACTGTTTCTACTCGCATCCGTATTGTCCGCAATATTACCACCATCAACTACACGCCAGAGCAAGCACTTTTCACGGCGCCGTTACTACTCGCTCATACTTATTCATACCACTCGTATTTCACTATCTCTTCGCCGAACTAGTGCACCTATTAGGTGTGTTGGGGACACAAGAGACTTCTTGCTTTGTGGTTGCAGGGTTGCATGAGAGGGATATCTTTGACCTCTTCCTCCCCGAGTTCGATAAACCTTGGGTGATCCACCTAAGGGAAACTTGTCATTCGTTCTACAAACCTCTTGCTCTTGGAGGCCCAACACTGTCTACAAGAATAGAAGCACCCGTAGACATCAAGCACTTTTCTGGCGCCGTTGCCGGGGAGGAAAGGTAAAAGGCTCTCATACTCCGGTCCCAGGTAAAGTACTTTTCTTTTGCCGTTGTGTGTGTGCTCGAAGCTATTTCCTTTAGATCCTGCAATTGCATCTTTTTGTTTCTTGTTTACACTAGTTAGGCATAATGGACAACAATGAGCTTCTTATTCTATTTCCTGATTTAAGACATGGATGGTTTGATGCGAAAATTAAAAAACCTATGGAACATATTAGTATGAACGCTTTGAACACCATTGTTGCTAATGATATGGAAAATTCTAAGCTTGGGGAAGCTAGCTTTGATGAGCATGATATTTTTAGTCCCCCAAGCATTGAGGAGAAAATTTACTTTGATGATGCTTTGCCTCCTATTTATGATGATTATAATGATAGTAGTCTTTTAGTACCACCTGTTATGGAGGATAAATTTGATTATGATTACAATATGCCTCCTATATTTGATGATGAGAATTAGCTACTTTGTTGAATTTGCTCCCACTATTACTAATAAAATTGATTATGCTTATGTGGAGAGTAATAATTTTATGCATGAGACTCATGATAAGAATGTTTTATTTGATAGTTATATTGTTGAGTTTGCTCATGATGCTACTGAAAGTTATTATGAGAGAGGAAAATATGGTTGTAGAAATTTTCATGTTACTAAAACGCCTCTCTATATGCTGAAATTTTTGAAGTTACACTTGTTTTATCTTTCTATGCTTGTTGCATCATGCTTCATGAATTTGTTTATTTACAAGATTCCTATGCATAGGAAGCATGTTAGGCTTAAATTTGTTTTGAATTTGCCTCTTTGATGCTCTCTTTTGCTTCAACTACTATTTCTTGCGAGTGCATCATTAAAGCTACTTGAGCCCATCTTAATGGCTATAAAGAAAGCACTTCTTGGGAGATAACCCTTGTGTTTATTTTGCTACAGTACCTCTATTTTATATTTGTGTCTTAGAAGTTATTACTACTGTAGCAACCTCTCCTTATCTTAGTTTTGTTGCATTGTTGTGCCAAGTAAAGTCTTTGATAGTAAGGTTCATACTAGATTTGGATTACTGCGCAGAAACAGATTTCTTGCTGACACGAATCTGGGCCTAATTCTCTGTAGGTAACTCACAAAATTATGCCAATTTACGTGAGTGATCCTCAGATATGTACACAACTTTCATTCAATTTGGGCATTTTCATTTGAGCAAGTCTGGTGCCATTTTAAAATCCATCTTTATGGACTGTTCTGTTTTGACAGATTCTGCCTTTTATTTCGCATTGCCTCTTTTGCTATGATGGATGAATTTCTTTGTTCCACTAATGTCCAGTAGCTTTATGCAATGTCCAGAAGTGTTAAGAATGATTGTGTCACCTCTGAACATGTGAATTTTTGATTATGCACTAACCCTCTAATGAGTTTGTTTCGAGTTTGGTGTGGAGGAAGTTTTCAAGGGTCAAGAGAGGAGGATGATATACTATGATCAAGAAGAGTGAAGAATCTAAGCTTGGGGATGCCCCCGTGGTTCATCCCTGCATATTTCAAGAAGACTCAAGCATTTAATCTTGGGGATGCCCAAGGCATCCCCTTCTTCATCGATAAACTTATCAGGTCACTTCTCTTGAAACTATATTTTTATTCGGTCACATCTTATGTACTTTACTTGGAGCGTCTGTGTGCTTTTATTTTCGTTTTGTTATTTTCATTCTCTGAATAAATACATGCTTGTGTGGGAGAGAGACACGCTCCGCTGGTTCATATGAACACATGTGTTCTTAGCTTTTATTTTTCATGGCGAAGGTTGAAACTGCTTCGTTAATTGTTATATGGTTGGAAACGGAAAATGCTACATGTAGTAATTGGTAGAATGTCTTGAATAATTTGATACTTGGCAATTGTTGTGCTCATGTTTAAGCTCTTGCATCATATACTCTGCACCCATTAATGAATAAATACATAGAGCTTGCTAAAATTTGGTTTGCATAATTGGTCTCTCTAAGGTCTAGATAATTTCTAGTATTGAGTTTTGAACAACAAGGAAGACGGTGTAGAGTCTTATAATGTTTACAATATGTCTTTTATGTGAGTTTTGCTGCACCGGTTCATCCTTGTGTTTGTTTCAAATAACCTTGCTAGCCTAAACCTTGTATCGAGAGGGAATACTTCTCATGCATCCAAAATCCTTGAGCCAACCACTATGCCATTTGTGTCCACCATACCTACCTACTACATGGTATTTCTCCGCCATTCCAAAGTAAATTGCTTGAGTGCTACCTTTAAATAATTCAAAATTTATCACTTCTGATTTGTGTCAATGTTTTATAGCTCATGAGGAAGTATGTGGTGTTTATCTTTCATTCTTGTTGGGCAACTTTCACCAATGGACTAGTGGCTTCATCCGCTTATCCAATAATTTTGCAAAAAGAGCTGGCAATGGGATTCCCAGTCCCAAATTAATTAACCTAAATAGACACTCCTCCATGGTATGTGATTGTTGGACTGGCACCCGAAGGACTCGGTTAGCCATGGCTTGAGAAAGCAAAGGTGGGGAGGAGTGTCACCATAATAAAACTAAAATAAAAAGGCACTCCTTCATGGTATGAGATTGTTGGCAGGCACCCGAGGATTCGGTTAGCCATGGTTTGTGAAAGAAAGGTTGGAAGGAGTGCCACCCAAAAATAAAAATAATTCATGGGAGCCGCTCTTTGAAGGTTTGTCTGGCAAGGGGGTTAGAGTGCCCACTACCATTCGTTGACAACAACAAACACCTCTCAAAATTTTTACTTTTATGCTCTCTTTATGTTTTCAAAACCAAAGCTCTAGCACAAATATAGCAATCAATGCTTCCTCTCGCGAAGGGCCATTCTTTTACCTTTTATGTTGAGTCAGTTCACCTATCTCTCTCCACCTCAAGAAGCAAACACTTGTGTGAACTGTGCATTGATTCCTACATACTTGCATATTGCACTTGTTATATTACTATTACATTGACAATTATCCATGAGATATACATGTTACAAGTTGAAAGCAACCGCTGAAACTTAATCTTCCATTATGTTGCTTCAATGCCTTTACTATGAATTTATTGCTTTATGAGTTAACTCTTATGCAAGACTTATTGATGCTTGTCTTGAAAGTACTATTCATGAAAAGTCTTTGCTTTATGATTCAGCTTGTTTACTCATGTCATTACCATTGTTTTGATCGCTGCATTCATTACATATGCTTACAATAGTATGATCAAGGTTATGATGGCATGTCACTCCAGAAATTATCTTTGTTATCGTTTACACCGCTCGGGACGAGCAGGAACTAAGCTTGGGGATGCTGATACGTCTTCGACGTATCGATAATTTCTTATGTTCCATGCCACATTATTGATGATATCTACATGTTTTATACACATTATATGTCATATTTATGCGTTTTCCGGAACTAACCTATTGACGAGATGCCGAAGGGCCGGTTCTCGTTTTCTCGCTGTTTTTGGTTTCAGAAATCCTAGTAAGGAAATATTCTCGGAATTGGACGAAGTCAACGCCCAGAGTCTTATAATTGGACGAAGCTTCCAGAACACCCGAGAGCCGCCAGAGGGAAGCCCTGGGGGCCCCACACGCCACCCTGGCGCGGCCAGAGGGGGGGGGCCGCGCCCCCCTAGTGTGTGGGCCCACTAGGCCCCCTCCAAGGCCGCCCTTCCGCCTACTTAAGGTCTCCGTCGCGAAAACCCTATCACGTTCGACGAAACCAGAGAAAACCTTCCAGAGCCGCCGCCATCGCGAAGCCAAGATCTGGGGGACAGGAGTCTCTGTTCCGGCACGCCGCCGGGACGGGAAGTGCCCCGGAAGGCTCGTCCATCGACACCACCGCCATCTCCATCAACGCCGTTGTCTCCCATGAGGAGGGAGTAGTTCTCCATCGAGGCTCGGGGCTGTACCGGTAGCTATGTGGTTAATCTCTCTCCTATGTACTTCAATACAATAATCTCATGAGCTGCCTTACATGATTGAGATTCATATGATGATGCTTGTAATCTAGATGTCATTATGCTAGTCAAGTGGGTTTTACTTATGTGATCTCCGGAGACTCCTTGTCCCACGTGTGTAAAGGTGACAGTGTGTGCACCGTGTGGGTCTTTTAGGCTATATTTCACAGAATACTTATTCACTGTTATGAATGGCATAGTGAAGCGCTTATTTATATCCCTTTATGATTGCAATGTGTTTTGTATCACAATTTATATGTGTGCTACTCTAGTGATGTTATTAAAGTAGTTTATTCCTCCTGCACGGTGTAATGGTGACGAGTGTGTGCATCGTGTAGTACTTGGCGTAGGCTATGATTGTGATCTCTTGTAGATTATGAAGTTAACTATTGCTATGATAGTATTGATGTGATCTATTCCTCCTTTCGTAGTGTGAAGGTGACAGTGTGCATGCTATGTTAGTACTTGGTTTGGTTATGTTGATCCGTTATGCACTCTAATGTTATTTAAATATGAACATTGAATATTGTGGAGCTTGTTAACTCCGGCATTGAGGGTTCGTGTAATCCTACACAGTTAGTGGTGTTCATCATCCAACAAGAGGGTGTGGAGTCTAGCATCTATCTATTTATCCTGTTATGTGATCAATGTTGAGAGTGTCCACTAGTGAAAGTATAATCCCTAGGCCTTGTTCCTAAATACTGCTATCGCTGCTTGTTTACTGTTCTACTGCATCTGTATTGTCCGCAATATTACCACCATCAACTACACGCCAACAAGCACTTTTCTGGCGCCGTTACTACTGCTCATACTTATTCATACCACCTGTATTTCACTATCTCTTCGTCGAACTAGTGCACCTATTAGGTGTGTTGGGGACACAAGAGACTTCTTGCTTTGTGGTTGCAGGGTTGCATGAGAGGGATATCTTTGACCTCTTCCTCCCTGAGTTCGATAAACCTTGGGTGATCCACTTAAGGGAAACTTGCTGCTGTTCTACAAACCTCTGCTCTTGGAGGCCCAACACTGTCTACAAGAATAGAAGCACCAGTAGACATCAACACCCATGCAGGACATTGATGCGTGCAGTCGACACGTCCGTTGGGAACCCCAAGAGGAAGGTGTGATGCGTACAGTAGCAAGTTTTCCCTCAGAAAGAAACCAAGGTTATCGAACCAGTAGGAGTCAAGGAACACGTGAAGGTTGATGGTGGCGGAGTGTAGTGCGGCGCAACACCAGGGATTCCGGCGCCAACGTGGAACCTGCACAACACAATCAAAGTACTTTGCCCCAAGGTAACAGTGAGGTTGTCAATCTCACCGGCTTGCTGTAAACAAAGGATTAAACGTATTGTGTGGAATATGATGATTGTTTGCGAAGAACAGTAAAGAGCAATTGCGATAGATTGTATTTCAAATGTAAAGAATAGGACCGGGGTCCACAGCTCACTAGTGGTGTCTCTCCCATAAGATAAACAGGATGTTGGGTGAACAAATTACAGCTTGGGCAATTGACAAATAAAGAAGGCATAACAATGCACATACATATATCATGATGAGTACTATGAGATTTAATCGGGGCATTACGACAAAGTACATAGACCGCTATCCGAGCATGCATCTATGCCTAAAAGTCCACCTTCAGAGTTATCATCCGAACCCCTCCAAGTATTAAGTTGCAAACAACGTACAATTGCATTAAGTATGGTGTGTAATGTAATCAACACAAATATCCTTAGACAAAGCATCGATGTTTTATCCCTAGTGGCAACAAGACATCCACAACCTTAGAGGTTGTCGTCACTCCCCGCATTTAATGGAGGCATGAACCCACTATCGAGCATAAATACTCCCTCTTGGAGTCACAAGTATCAACTTGGTCAGAGCCTCTACTAGCAACGGAGAGCATGCAAGAACATAAATAACATATATGATAGATTGATAATAAACTTTACATAGTATTCAATATTCATCGGATCCCAACAAACACAGCATGTAGCATTACAAATAGATGATCTTGATCATGATAGGCAGCTCACAAGATCTAACATGATAGCACAATGAGGAGAAGACAACCATCTAGCTACTGCTATGGACCCATAGTCCAGGGGTGGACTACTCACACATCGATCCGGAGGCGATCATGGTGATGAAGAGACCTCCGGGAGATGATTCCCCTCTCCGGCGAGGTGCCGGAGGCGATCTCCTGAATCCCCCGAGATGGGATTGGCGGCGGCGTCTCTGGAAGGTTTTCCGTATCGTGGCTCTCGGTACTGGGGGTTTCGCGACGAAGGCTTTAAGTAGGCGGAAGGGCAGGTCAAGGGGCGTCACGGGGGCCCCACACGCTAGGGCCGCGCGGGCCCCCTCTAGGCCGCGCCGCCCTAGTGTGGCGGCGCCCCGTGGCCCCACTTCGTGACTCCTTCTGTCTTCTGGAAGCTTAGTGTAAAAATAGGCCCCTGGGCGTTGATTTCGTACAATTCCGAGAATATTTCCTTACTAGGATTTATGAAACCAAAAACAGCGTAAAACAAAGAATCGGCTCTTCGGCATCTCGTCAATAGGTTAGTGCCGGAAAATGCATAATAACGACATATAATGTGTATAAAACATGTGAGTATCATCGTAAAAGTAGCATGGAACATAAGAAATTATAGATACGTTTGGGACGTATCAGGCATCCCTAAGCTTAGTTCCTACTCGCCCTCGAGTAGGTAAACGATAACAAAGATAATTTCGAAGTGACATGCTATCATAATCTTGATCATACTATTGTAAAGCATATGAGATGAATGCAACGATTCGAAGCAATGGTGAAGATAATGAGTAAACAAATGAATCATATAGCAAAGACTTTTCATGAATAATACTTTCAAGACAAGCATCAATAAGACTTGCATAAGAGTTACTCATAAAGCAATAGATTCTTAGTAAAAAGCTTTGAGGCAACACAAAGGAAGATATAAGTTTCAGCGGTTGCTTTCAACTTCAACATGTATATCTCATGGATAATTATCAACACAAAGTAATATAACAAGTGCAATAGGTAAACATGTAAGAATCAATGCACACAGTTGATACAAGTGTTTGCTTCTAAGATAGAAAGAATAGGTGAACTGACTCAACAATAAAGTAGAAGAATGGCCCTTCGCAGAGGGAAGCATTGATTACTATATTTGTGCTAGAGCTTTTCATTTTGAAAACAAGAAACAATTTTGTCAACGGTAGTAATAAAGCATATGTGTTATGTATAAGATATCCTATAAGTTGCAAGCCTCATGCATAGTATACCAATAGTGCTCGCACCTTGTCCTAATTAGCTTGGATTAACATGGATTATCATTGCATAGCATATGTTTCAACCAAGTGTCACAAAGGGGTGCCTCTATGCCGCCTGTACAAAGGTCTAAGGAGAAAGCTCGCATTGGATTTCTCGCTTTTGATTATTCTCAACTTAGACATCCATACCGGGACAACATAGACAACGAGATAATGGACTCCTCTTTAATGCATAAGCATTCAACAACAGTTAATATTCTCATAAGAGATTGATGATTGATTGTCCAAACTGAAACTTCCACCATGGATCATGGCTTTAGTTAGCGGCCCAATGTTCTTCTCTAACAATATGCATACTCAAACCATTTATCATGAAAATTGCCCTTACTTCAGACAAGACGAACATGCATAGCAACTCACATGATATTCAACAAAGGTGAAAGAGTTGATGGCGTCCCCAGAAACATGGTTACCGCTCAACAAGCAACTTATTAAGAAATAAGACACATAAGTACATATTCTTCACCACAATATTTTTAAGCTATTTTCCCATGAGCTATATATTGCAAAGAAAAAGAATAGAATTTTAAAGGTAGCACTAAAGTAATGTACTTTGGAATGGCAGAGAAATACCATGTGGTAGGTAGGTATGGTGGACACAAATGGCATAGTTTTTGGCTCAAGGATTTGGATGCACGAGAAGAATTCCTCTCAATACAAGGCTAGGCTAGCAAGGTTGTTTGAAGCAAACTCAAGTATAAAAGGTGCAGCAAAGCTCACATGTGAACATATTGTAACTATTATAAGACTTTACATTGTCTCCTTGTTGTTCAAACACCTTAACCAGAAAATATCTAGACTCTAGAGAAACCAATCATGCAAACCAAATTTTAACAAGCTCTATGTAGTTCTTCATTAATGGGTACAAGGTACATGATGCAAGAGCTTAAACATGATCTATATGAGCACAACAATTGCCAAGTATCAAATTATTCAAGACATTATAACATTTATCACATGCGGCATTTTCCGTTTCCAACCATATAACAATGAATGAAGTAGTTCAACCTTCGCAATGAACATTAAAGATAAAGCTAAGAACATATGTGTTCATACGAAACAGCGGAGCGTGTCTCTCTCCCAAACAAAGAATGCTAGGTACCGAATTTATTCAAACAAAAATAAAAACAAAAACAAACAGACGCTCCAAGTAAAGCACATAAGATGTGACGGAATAAAAATATAGTTTCACTAGAGGAACCTGATAATGTTGTCGATGAAGAAGAGATGCCTTGGGCATCCCCAAGCTTAGACGCTTGGGTATTCTTAAAATATGCAGGGATGAACCACGGGGGCATCCCCAAGCTTAGACTTTTCACTCTTCTTTATCATATTGTATCATCCTCCTCTCTTGACCCTTGAAAACTTCCTCCACACCAAACTCAAAACAAACTCATTAGAGGGTCATTGCATAATTCATATATTCAGAGGTGACATAATCATTCTTAACACTTCTGGACATTGCTCAAAGCTACTGAAAGTTAATGGAACAAAGAAATCCATCAAACATAGCAAAACAGGCAATGCGAAATAAAAGGCAGAATCTGTCAAAACAGAACAGTCCGTAAAGACGAATTTTTAAGAGGCACCATACTTGCTCAGATGAAAATGCCCAAATTGAATGAAAGTTGCGTACATATCTGAGGATCACGCATGTAAATTGGCAGATTTTTATAAATTTTCTACAGAGACTACTGCTCAAATTCGTGACAGCAAGAAATTTGTTCCTGCGCAGCAATCCAAATCTAGTATTGACTTTACTATCAAAGACTTTACTTGGCACAACAATGCAATAATATAAAGATAAGGAGAGGTTGCTACAGTAATAACAACTTCCAAGACTCAAATATAAAATAAAGTGCAGAAGTAAAATAATGGGTTGTCTCCCATAAGCGCTTTTCTTTAACGCCTTTCAGCTAGGCGCAGAAAGTGTGTATCAAGTAACATCAAGAGACGAAGCATCAACATCATAGTTTGTTCTAATAATAGAATCATAAGGTAACTTCATTCTCTTTATAGGGAAGTGTTCCATACCTTTCTTAAGAGGAAATTGATATTTAATATTACCTTCCTTCATATCAATGGTGGCACCAACAGTTCGAAGAAAAGGTCTTCCCAATATAATGGGACAAGATGCATTGCATTCAATATCCAAGACAACAAAATCAACGGGGACAAGGTTATTGTTAACCATAATACGAACATTATCAATCAATCTTCTCCAAAGGTTTCTTTATAGCATTATCAGCAAGATTAACATCCAAATAACAATTTCTCAATGGTGGCAAGTCAAGCATATCATAAATTTTCTTAGGCATAACAGAAATACTTGCACCAAGATCACATAAAGCATTACAATCAAAATCATTGACCCTCATCTTAATGATGGGCTCCCAACCATCTTCTAACTTCCTAGGAATAGAAGTCTCAAGTTTTAGTTTATCTTCTCTAACTTTTATGAGAGCATTTGTAATATGTTTTGTAAAGGCCAAATTTATAGCACTAGCATTGGGACTTTTAGCAAGTTTTTGTAAGAACTTTATAACTTCAGAGATGTGACAATCATCAAAATCTAAACCATTATGATCTACAGCAATGGAATCATTGTCCCCAATATTTTGAAAAATTTCAGCGAGTTTTATCGGTTTCAGCAGTTTTAGCAGTTTCAGACAATTTTGCACGCTTTGCACTAGGAGTAGAAACATTGCCAACACCAATTATTTTACCATTGATAGTAGGAGCTGTAGCAACATGTGAAGCATTAACATTACTAGTGGTGGTAATATTCCAAACTTTAGCTACATTATTCTCTTTGGCTAGTTTTTCGTTTTCTTCTCTTTCCCACCTAGCATGCAATTCGGCCATCAATCTAATATTCTCATTAATTCGAACTTGGATGGCATTTGCTGTAGTAACAATTTTATTATCAATATCCTTATTAGGCATAACTTTTAGTTTTAAAATATCAACATCTGAGGCAAGTCTATCAACCTTAGAAGCAAGAATATCAATTTTATCAAGCTTTTCTTCAACAGATTTGTTAAAAGCAGTTTGTGTACTAATAAATTCTTTAAGCATGGCTTCAAGACCAGGGGGTACATTCCTATTATTGTTGTAAGAATTCCCATAAGAATTACCATAACTATTACCATTAGCGGAAGGATATGGCCTATAGTTGTTACCAGAATTATTCCTATAAGCATTGTTGTTGAAATTATTATTTTTAATGAAATTCACATCAACATGTTCTTCTTGGGCAACCAATGAAGCTAAAGGAACATTATTAGGATCAACATTAGATCTACCATTCACAAGCATAGACATAATAGCATCAATTTTATCACTCAAGGAGGAGGTTTCTTCAACAGAATTTACCTTCTTACCATGTGGAGCTCTTTCCGTGTGCCATTCAGAGTAATTTATCATCATATCATCAAGAAGCTTTGTTGCCGCCCCCAAAGTAATGGGCATAAAGGTACCTGCAGCAGCTGAATCCAATAGGTTCCGCGAAGAAAAATTCAATCCTGCATAGAAGGTTTGGATGATCATCCAAGTAGTTAGTCCATGGGTAGGGCAATTCTTCACCAAAGATTTCATTCTCTCCCATGCTTGAGCAACATGTTCATTATCTAATTGCTTAAAATTCATTATGCTACTTCTCAGAGATATAATTTTAGCGGGAGGATAATATCTACCAATAAAAGTAGCCTTACATTTAGTCCATGAATCAATACTATTTCTAGGCAGAGATAGCAACCAATCTTTAGCTCTTCCTCTTAAGGAGAAAGGAAACAATTTTAATTTTATAATGTCACCATCTACATCCTTATAATTTTGCATTTCACATAGTTCAATAAAATTATTAAGATGGGCAGTAGCATCATCGGAACTAACACCAGAAAATTGATCTCTCTCATAACAAGATTTAGTAAAGCGGGTTTAATTTCAAAGAATTATGCTGTAGTAGCAGGTGGAGCAATAGGTGTGCATAAGAAATCATTATTATTTGTGCTAGTGAAGTCACACAACTTAGTATTCTCAACAGTACCCATTTTAGCAGTAGTAAATAAAGCAAACTAGATAAAGTAAATGCAAGTAACTATTTTTTTTTTGTTTTTGATATAGAGAACAAAGCAGTAAATAAAGTAAAACTAGCAACTAATTTTTTGTGTTTTTGATATAGAGCAAACAAAGCAGTAAATAAAGTAAAGTAAAGCAAGACAAAAACAAAGTAAAGAGATTGGATGTGGGAGACTCCCCTTGCAGCGTGTCTTGATCTCCCCGGCAACGGCGCCAGAAAAAGAGCTTGATGCGTGCAGTCGACACATCCGTTGGGAACCCCAAGAGGAAGGTGTGATGCGTACAGTAGCAAGTTTTCCCTCAGAAAGAAACCAAGGTTATCGAACCAGTAGGAGTCAAGGAACACGTGAAGGTTGATGGTGGCGGAGTGTAGTGTGGCGCAACACCAGGGATTCCGGCGCCAACGTGGAACCTGCACAACACAATCAAAGTACTTTGCCCCAACGTAACAGTGAGGTTGTCAATCTCACCGGCTTGCTATAAACAAAGGACTAAACGTATTGTGTGGAAGATGATGATTGTTTGCGAAGAACAGTAAAGAACAATTGCAGTAGATTGTATTTCAAATGTAAAGAATAGGATCGGGGTCCACAGTTCACTAGTGGTGTCTCTCCCATAAGATAAACAGATGTTGGGTGAACAAATTACAGTTGGTCAATTGACAAATAAAGAAGGCATAACAATGCACATACATATATCATGATGAGTACTATGAGATTTAATCGGGGCATTACGACAAAGTACATAGACCGCTATCCAGCATGCATCTATGCCTAAAAAGTCCACCTTCAGGTTATCATCCGAACCCCTCCAAGTATTAAGTTGCAAACAACAGACAATTGCATTAAGTATGGTGCGTAATGTAATCAACACAAATATCCTTAGACAAAGCATCGATGCTTTATCCCTAGTGGCACCAGCACATCCACAACCTTAGAGGTTGCTGTCACTCCCCCAGATTTAATGGAGGCATGAACCCACTATCGAGCATAAATACTCCCTCTTGGTGTCACAAGTATCAACTTGGCCAGAGCCTCTACTAGCAACGGAGAGCATGCAAGAACATAAATAACATATATGATAGATTGATAATCAACTTGACATAGTATTCAATATTCATCGGATCCCAACAAACACAACATGTAGCATTACAAATAGATGATCTTGATAATGATAGGCAGCTCACAAGATCTAACATGATAGCACAATGAGGAGAAGACAACCATCTAGCTACTGCTATGGACCCATAGTCCGAGGGTGGACTACTCACACATCGATCCGGAGGTGATCATGGCGATGAAGAGACCTCCGGGAGATGATTCCCCTCTCGGCGAGGTGCCGGAGGCGATCTCCTGAATCCCCGAGATCCGATTGGTGGCGGCGGCGTCTACGGAAGGTTTTCCGTATCGTGGCTCTCGGTACTGGGGGTTTCGCGATGAAGGCTTTAAGTAGGCGGAAGGGCAGGTCAAGGGGCGTCACGGGGGCCCCACACGCTAGGGCCGCGCGGGCCCCCTCTAGGCCGCGCCGCCCTAGTGTGGCGGCGCCCCGTGGCCCCACTTCGTGACTCCTTCGGTCTTCTGGAAGCTTAGTGTAAAAATAGGCCCCTGGGCGTTGATTTCGTACAATTCCGAGAATATTTCCTTACTAGGATTTCTGAAACCAAAAACAGCAGAGAACAAAGAATCGGCTCTTCGGCATCTCGTCAATAGGTTAGTGCCGGAAAATGCATAATAACGACATATAATGTGTATAAAACATGTGAGTATCATCGTAAAAGTAGCATGGAACATAAGAAATTATAGATACGTTTGGGACGTATCAGACATCATCAATATCAAGATCACTAATATGTAACAAAGAGATTTTTCTTGATAACCCTTCACACCACAAAAATAAAGTAAGTTCGTCATGCTGATTAGGAGTAATTTCATCATCACAATACAAATTTGCAGCACTCATGGGGTTCGAATTATCATTGGAGGAGCATTGAAAATTAAAATGACCCACTCTATGGCAAATTTCACAAATAAAAGGATAGAGGGCACAAACTTTTTTACCAAGATCATCTAGAGCTATAGACCACTTTCTAGTTTTTTCATTCCCATGATGGATACAATATTCATCTTCGATTTGATTAATTCCACAAGGTCTATGCATTCCACAAAAATTAACATGCTTATAAGAAATAGTATTTTCAGAAGTTTGGGCATGCTTATTGCGATCATTAATAACAATTTCATCCTTCATGCAAGCGTCTTTAAAAGGTTCATGATACTTATCAAAATTTCTTCCTAGGTGATACGTCTCCGACGTATCGATAATTTCTTATGTTCTATGCCATATTATTGATGATACCTACATGTTTTATGCACACTTTATGTCATATTCGTGCATTTTCTGGAACTAACCTATTAACAAGATGCCGAAGTGCCGGTTCTCGTTTCTGCTGTTTTTGGTTTCGAAATCCTAGTAACGAAATATTCTCGGAATTGGACGAAACGAAGACCCAGGGGCCTATTTTGCCACGAACCTTCCGGAAGACCGAAGAGCATACGAAGTGGGGCCACGAGGTGGCGACACCACATGGCGGCGCGGCCAAGGGGGCCCGCGCCGCCCTATGGTGTGGGCCCCTCGTCGGGCCCCGACTCTGCCCTTCCGCCTACTTAAAGCCTCCGTCGCGAAACCCCGATGCGGAAAAACCACGATACGGAAAACCTTGCGAGACGCCGCCGCCGCCGATCCCATCTCGGGGGATTACGGGAGATCTCCTCCGGCACCCTGCCGGAGAGGGGATTCATCTCCCGGAGGACTCTACACCGCCATGGTCGCCTCCGGAGTGATGAGTGAGTAGTTCACCCCTGGACTATGGGTCCATAGCAGTAGCTAGATGGTTGTCTTCTCCTCATTGTGCTTCATTGTTGGATCTTGTGAGCTGCCTAACATGATCAAGATCATCTATCTGTAATACTCTATATTGTGTTTGTCGGGATCCGATGGATAGAGAATACCATGTTATGTTAATTATCAAGTTATTTCATATGTGTTGTTTATGATCTTGCATGCTCTCCGTTACTAGTAGAGGCTCTGGCCAAGTTTTTGCTCTTAACTCCAAGAGGGAGTATTTATGCTCGATAGTGGGTTCATGCCTGCATTGACACCTGGACGAGTGACGAAAGTTCTAAGGTTGTCTTTGTCTTGTTGCCACTAGGGATAAAACATTGGCGCTATGTCCGAGGATGTAGTTGTTGATTACATTACGCACCATACTTAATGCAATTGTCTGTTGCTTTGCAACTTAATACTGGAGGGGGTTCGGACGATAACCTGAAGGTGGACTTTTTAGGCATAGATGTAGTTGGATGGCGATCTATGTACTTTGTCGTAATGCCCAATTAAATCTCACTATACTTATCATGCCATGTATGTGCATTGTTATGCCCTCTCTATTTGTCAATTGCCCGACTGTAATTTGTTCACCCAACATGCTTTTATCTTATGGGAGAGACACCTCTAGTGAACTGTGGACCCCGGTCCATTCTTTTAATACTCGAAATACAAATCTGTCTGCAATACTTGTTTTACTGTTTTCTCTCGCAAACAATCATCTTCCACACAATTTGGTTAATCCTTTGTTACGGCAAGTCGGTGAGATTGACAACCTCACTGTTTTGTTGGGGCAAAGTACTTTGGTTGTGTTGTGCGGGTTCCACGTTGGCGCCGGAATCTCCGGTGTTGCGCCGCACTACATCCCGCCGCCATCAACCTTCAACGTGCTTCTTGACTCCTACTGGTTCGATTAAACCTTGGTTTCTTACTGAGGGAAACTTGCCGCTGTGCGCATCACACCTTCCTCTTGGGGTTCCCAACGGACGTGTCAACTACACGCATCAAGCACTTTTCTGGCGCCGTTGCCGGGGAGGAAAGGTAAAAGGCTCTCATACTACGGTCTCAGGTAAAGTATTTTTCTGGCGCCGTTGTGTGTGTGCTCAAAGCTATTTCCTTTAGATCCTGCAATTGCATCTTTTTGTTTCTTGTTTACACTAGTTTGGCATAATGGACAACAATGAGCTTCTTATTCTATTTCCTGATTTAAAACATGGATTGTTTGATGCGAAAATTAAAAAACCTATGGAATCTTATTTGCATCGTTGGTAGTAATATTATTATGAACGCTTTGAACACCATTGTTGATAATAATATAGAAAGTTCTAAGCTTGGGGAAGCTGGTTTTCATGATCTTTTTAGTCCCCCAAGCATTAAGGAGAAAATTTTCTTTGATGATACTTTGCCTCCCATATATGATGATTATAATGATAGTGGTCTTTTGGTGCCACCTACTATGGAGAGTAAATTTTATTGTGATTATACTATGCCTCCTACACTTGATGAGAACAATAATGATAGCTACTTTGTTGAATTTGCTCCCACTACAACTAATAAAATTGATTATGCCTATGTGGAGAGTAATAATTTTATGCATGAGACTCATGATAAGAATGCTTTATGTGATAGTTATATTGTTGAGTTTGCTCATGTTGCTACTGAAAGTTATTATGAGAGAGGAAAATATGGTTGTAGAAATTTTCATGTTACTAAAATGCCTTTCTATGTGCTAAATTTTTTGAAGCTACACTTGTTTTATCTTCCTATGCTTGTTACTTTGCTCTTCATGAACTTGTTTATTTACAAGATTCCTATGCATAGGAAGCATGTTAGACTTAAATATGTTTTGAATTTTCCTCTTGATGCTCTCTTTTGCTTCACATACTATCTTTTGCGAGTGCATCATTAAAACTGCTTGAGCCCATCTTAATGGCTATAAAGAAAGAACTTCTTGGGAGATAACCCATGTGTTATTTTGCTACAGTACTTTGTTTTATATTTGTGTCTTGGAAGTTGTTTACTACTGTAGCAACCTCTCCTTATCTTAGTTTTGAGTTTTGTTGTGCCAAGTAAAGTCTTTGATAGTAAAGTAAGTACTAGATTTGGATTACTGCGCAGTTCCAGATTTCTTTGCTGTCACGAATCTGGGTCTACCTCCCTGTAGGAAACTCAGAAAATTAAGCCAATTTACGTGCATGATCCTCAGATATGTACGCAACTTTCATTCAGTTTGAGCATTTTCATTTGAGCAAGTCTGGTGGCCTAATAAAATCCATCTTTACGGACTGTTCTGTTTTAACAGATTCTGCCTTTTATTTTGCATTGCCTCTTTTGCTATGTTGGATGAATTTCTTTGATCCATTAATGTCCAGTAGCTTTATGCAATGTCCAGAAGTGTTAAGAATGATTGTGTCACCTCTGAACATGTGAATTTTTATTATGCACTAACCCTCTAATGAGTTGTTTCGAGTTTGGTGTGGAGGAAGTTTTCAAGGATCAAGAGAGGAGTATGATGCAATATGATCAAGGAGAGTGAAAGCTCTAAGCTTGGGGATGCCCGGTGGTTCACCCCTGCATATTCTAAGAAGACTCAAGCGTCTAAGCTTGGGGATGCCCAAGGCATCCCCTTCTTCATCGACAACATTATCGGGTTCCTCCCCTGAAACTATATTTTTATTCCGTCACATCTTATGCACTTTGCTTGGAGTGTCGGTTTGTTTTTGTTTTTGTTTTGTTTGAATAAAATGGATCCTAGCATTCACTTTGTGGGAGAGAGACACGCTCCGCTGTAGCATATGGACAAATATGTCCTTAGGCTCTACTCATAATATTCATGGCGAAGTTTCTTCTTCGTTAAATTGTTATATGGTTGGAATTGGAAAATACTACATGTAGTAATTCTAAAATGTCTTGGATAATTTGATACTTGGCAATTGTTGTGTTCATGTTTAAGCTCTTGCATCATATACTTTGCACCCATTAATGAAGAAATACTTAGAGCTTGCTAATTTGGTTTGCATATTTGGTTTCTCTAGAGTCTAGATAACATCTAGTATTGAGTTTTGAACAACAAGGAAGACGGTATGGAGTCTTATAATGTTTACAATATGTCTTTTATGTGAGTTTTGCTGTACCGTTCATCCTTGTGTTTGTTTCAAATAACCTTGCTAGCCTAAAACCTTGTATCGAGAGGGAATACTTCTCATGCATCCAAAATACTTGAGCCAACCACTATGCCATTTGTGTCCACCATACCTACCTACTACATGGTATTTATCCGCCATTCCAAAGTAAATTGCTTGAGTGCTACCTTTAAAATTCCATCATTCACCTTTGCAATATATAGCTCATGGGACAAATAGCTTAAAAACTATTGTGGTATTGAATATGTACTTATACACTTTATCTCTTATTAAGTTGTTTGTTGTGCGATAACCATGTTTCTGGGGACGCCATCAACTATTCTTTGTTGAATATCATGTGAGTTGCTATGCATGTACGTCTTGTCTGAAGTAAGAGAGATCTACCACCTTTATGGTTGGAGCATGCATATTGTTAGAGAAGAACATTGGGCCGCTAACTAAAGCCATGAATCATGGTGGAAGTTTCGAGTTTTGGACATATATCCTCAATCTCATAAGAGAATAATAATTGTTGCCACATGTTTATGCATTAAAGAGGAGTCCATTATCACGTTGTCCATGTTGTCCCGGTATGGATGTCTAAGTTGAGAATAATCAAAAGCGAGAAATCCAAAATGCGAGCTTTCTCCTTAGACCTTTGTACGAGCGGCATGGAGGTACCCCATTGTGACACTTGGTTAAAACATGTGCATTGCAAAGATCCGGTAGTCCAAGCTAATTAGGACAAGGTGCGAGCACTATTAGTATACTATGCATGAGACTTGCAACTTGTAAGATATAATTTTCATAACTCATATGCTTTATTACTACCGTTGACAAAATTGTTTCATGTTTTCAAAATAAAAGCTCTAGCACAAATATAGCAATCGATGCTTTCCTCTTTGAAGGACCATTCTTTTACCTGTTATGTTGAGTCAGTTCACCTATTTCTCTCCACCTCAAGAAGCAAACACTTGTGTGAACTATGCATTGATTCCTACATACTTGCATATTGTACTTGTTATATTACTCTATGTTGACAATTATCCATGAGATATACATGTTACAAGTTGAAAGCAACCGCTGAAACTTAATCTTCCTTTGTGTTGCTTCAATACCTTTACTTTGATTTATTGCTTTATGAGTTAACTCTTATGCAAGACTTATTGATGCTTGTCTTGAAGTACTATTCATGAAAGTCTTTGCTTTATGATTCACTTGTTTACTCATGTCATTACCATTGTTTTGATCGCTGCATCCACTACATATGTTTAAAAATAGTATGATCAAGGTTATGATGACATGTCACTTCAGAAATTATCTTTGTTATCGTTTTACCTGCTCGGGACGAGCAGAACTAAGCTTGGGGATGCTTGATACGTCTCCGACGTATCGATAATTTCTTATGTTCTATGCCATATTATTGATGATACCTACATGTTTTATGCACACTTTACGTCATATTCATGCATTTTCTGGAACTAACCTATTAACAAGATGCCGAAGTGCCGGTTCTCGTTTTCCGCTGTTTTTGGTTTCAGAAATCCTAGTAACGAAATATTCTCGGAATTGGACGAAACGAAGACCCAGGGGCCTATTTTGCCACGAACCTTCCAGAAGACCGAAGAGCATACGAAGTGGGGCCACGAGGTGGCGACACCACATGGCGGCGCGGCCAAGGGGGGCCCGCGCCGCCCTATGGTGTGGGCCCCTCGTCAGGTCCCCGACTCCGCCCTTCCGCCTACTTAAAGCCTCCGTCGCGAAACCCCGATGCGGAAAAACCACGATACGGAAAACCTTGCCGAGACGCCGCCGCCGCCGATCCCATCTCGGGGGATTACGGAGATCTCCTCCGGCACCCTGCCGGAGAGGGGATTCATCTCCCGGAGGACTCTACACCGCCATGGTCGCCTCCGGAGTGATGAGTGAGTAGTTCACCCCTGGACTATGGGTCCATAGCAGTAGCTAGATGGTTGTCTTCTCCTCATTGTGCTTCATTGTTGGATCTTGTGAGCTGCCTAACATGATCAAGATCATCTATCCGTAATACTCTATGTTGTGTTTGTCGGGATCCGATGGATAGAGAATACCATGTTATGTTAATTATCAAGTTATTTCATATGTGTTGTTTATGATCTTGCATGCTCTCCGTTACTAGTAGAGGCTCGGCCAAGTTTTTGCTCTTAACTCCAAGAGGGAGTATTTATGCTCGATAGTGGGTTCATGCCTGCATTGACACCTGGGACGATGATGAGAAAGTTCTAAGGTTGTGATGTCTTGTTGCCACTAGGGATAAAACATTGGCGCTATGTCCGAGGATGTAGTTGTTGATTACATTACGCACCATACTTAATGCAATTGTCTGTTGCTTTGCAACTTAATACTGGAGGGGTTCGGACGATAACCTGAAGGTGGACTTTTTAGGCATAGATGCAGTTGGATGGCGGTCTATGTACTTTGTCGTAATGCCCAATTAAATCTCACTATAGTTATCATGCCATGTATGTGCATTGTTATGCCCTCTCTATTTGTCAATTGCCCGACTGTAATTTGTTCACCCAACATGCTTTTATCTTATGGGAGAGACACCTCTAGTGAACTGTGGACCCCGGTCCATTCTTTTAATACTGAAATACAAATCTGCTTGCAATACTTGTTTTATCTGTTTTCTCTCGCAAACAATCATCTTCCACACAATTCGGTTAATCCTTTGTTACAGCAAGCCGGTGAGATTGACAACCTCATTGTTTCGTTGGGGCAAAGTACTTTGGTTGTGTTGTGCAGGTTCCACGTTGGCGCCGGAATCTCTGGTGTTGCGCCGCACTACATCCCGCCGCCATCAACCTTCAACGTGCTTCTTGACTCCTACTGGTTCGATTAAACCTTGGTTTCTTACTGAGGGAAACTTGCCGCTGTGCGCATCACACCTTCCTCTTGGGGTTCCCAACAGACGTGTCAACTACACGCATCACTAGGCAATTCAAAATGAGAGGCAAAAGCTTTATAAAGATTTGCAACAACTTGAGAACTCATATTTCGAATTTTATCAGTATCCATAAAACTTTCAATGCATTCATAATCATAATTTATACCTGACTCTTTACCTTTGTTGTTCTCCCATCCTTCAGTATTCTCCTGAATCCGATCAAGAAGGTCCCTTTTAAACTCTTCTTCATTGCGTGTAAATGATCCAGAACAAGTAGTATCCAGCAAGGTTTTATCTTGAAAAGAAAGTCTTGCATAGAAATTATCAATGATGATATTACCAGGAAGCTCATGAGTGGGTCATTTGAGCATTAAAGACTTCAATCTCCCCCATGCTTGGGCAATACTCTCTTCATCATGAGGCCAGAAATTATATATGCGGTTTCGGTCTTTGTGAATTTCACTTGGAGGATAGAATTTAGAATAAAATAGAGGCACAATATCCTTCCAATCAAGAGAATGCCCATCCTTCAGCAGTTTATACCAATGCGCCGCTTTACCAGACAACGACATAGAGAATAATTTCTTCCTAACTTCATCCATATAAATACCTGCACACTTGAATAACCCGCATAATTCATGTAGAAATAGTAAATGATCTCCAGGATGAACAGTTCCATCCCCTTCATAGCAGTTATCCAAAACAAGTTCAATAATTTTCATGGGTATCTTGAAAGGAATACTTTCAGCAGGTGGATTTAAAATATCAGAAGCATCATTAGAGTTATCGCATATGGGAGATAAAGCATTATCAGAGCAAAATATTTCTTCCAAAGCTGAGGAGCAAAAAAGATTATTTTTATATAAACTAGCTTCCCCAAGCTTAGACTTTTCCATAGCATTGGCAGTAATTGCATTCATACTAATAACATTGCTACTATCATGCAGATAAGGTTCCATAGGTTTTTTAATTTTCGCATCAAACAATTCATGTCTTAACTTAGGAAAAAGATTAAAGAGCTCACTGTTGTTTTCCATTATGCCTAACTAGTGAAAAATAAAAACAAGAAACAAAAAGATGCAATTGCAGGATCTAAAGGAAACAGCTTCGAGCACTCACACACCGGCAACAAGACTAGGAGATAGCTTAGTAGTCGGAGGATGTGAATACCTTTTACCTTACCTCCCCGGCAACGGCGCCGAGAAAATAGCTTGATGTACTGCGCACGCTTCTATTCCCTGTAGACAGTGTTGGGCCTCCAAGAGCGAGAGGTTTGTAGAACAGACGGCAAGTTTCACTTAAGTGAATCACCCAAGGTTTATCGAACTCGGGGAGGAAGAGGTCAAAGATATCCCTCTCAAGCAACCCCGCAATTACGATACAAGAAGTCTCTTGTGTCCCCAACACACCTAATACACTTGTCAGATGTATAGGTGCACTAGTTCGGCGAAGAGATAGTGAAATACAAGTAATATGGATGAATATGAGTGGTAATAACAATCTGAAATAAATATGGCAGCAAGTAAACATGCAGTAGAATAGTAAATAAACGGAGATTCGATGTTTGGAAACAAGGCCTAGGGATCATACTTTCACTAGTGGACACTCTCAACATTGATCACATAATAAAACCACTCTACACTCTCTTGTTGGATGACAAACACCATTAATTGTGTAGGGCTACAAGAGCACCTCAATGCCGGAGTTAACAAGCTCCACAACATTCGATGTTCATATATAAATAACCTTAGAGTGCATGATAGACCAACGCAATTATACCGAGTACTAACATAGCATGCACACTCTGTCAACATCAGCTATGAAAGGGGGAATAGATCACATCAATACTATCATAGTAATAGTTAACTTCATAATCTACAAGAGATCACAATCATAGCTTATACCAAGTACTACATGATGCACACACTGTCAACATTACATCATGGAGGAGGAATAGACTACTTTAATAACATCACTAGAGTAGCACATAGATGATATTCAACTAGATCACAAAGAGAGAGAGAGATGAACCACATAGCTACGGTACAGCCCTTAGCCCCGGGGATGAACTACTCCCTCCTCATCATAGGAGACAGCAGCGTTGATGGAGATGGCGGTGGTGTCGATGGAGATGCCTTCCGGGGGCAATTCCCCGTCCCGGCAGGGTGCCGGAACAGAAACTTCTGTCCCCCGAATTGGAGTTTCGCGATGGCGGCGGCTCTGGAAGGTTTTTTGGTGTTTCGTCCATCTGTGTCGAAGATTTAGGTCAGGATGGCTTAAATAGGCGAAGAGGCGGAGTCGGAGGGGCCACGGGGGTCCCACACACTAGGGGGCGCGCCCCCCTGGGCCGCGCCGCCACCACGTGTGGGGCCCCCAGGGCTCCCCTCTGGTCCCTCTCTGGCTCTCTGGAAGCTTCCGGGAAAAATAAGGTTCCGGGCGTTGATTTCGTCCGATTCCGAGAATATTTCCTTTGTAGGATTTCTGAAACCAAAAACAGCTAGAACAAGCAAGCGGCCCTTCGGCATCTCGTCAATAGATTAGTTCCGGAAAACACATCAAAACGATATAAAGTGTGAACAAAACATGTAGGTATTGTCATAAAACAAGCATGGAACATCAGAAATTATAGATACGTTGGAGACGTATCAGTGTAATAGTTGATGGCGTCCCCAGAAACATGGTTACCGCTCAACAGCAACTTATAAGAAATAAGACACATAAGCTACATATTCAATACCACAATAGTTTTTAAGGCTATTTTCCCATGAGCTATATATTGCAAAGACAAAGAATGGAATTTTAAAGGTAGCACTCAAGTAATTTACTTTGGAATGGCGGAGAAATACCATATAGTAGGTAGGTATGGTGGACACAAATGGTATAGTTTTTGGCTCAAGGATTTGGATGCACGAGAAGAATTCCTCTCAATACAAGGCTAGGCTAGCAAGGTTGTTTGAAGCAAACACAAGTATGAACCGATACAGAAAAACTTACATAAGAACATATTGCAAGCATTATAAGACTCTACACTGTCTCCTTGTTGTTCAAACACTTCACCAGAAAATATCTAGACTTTAGAGAGACCAATCATGCAAACCAAATTTTAACAAGCTCTATGGTAGTTCTTCATTAATAGGTGCAAAGTACATGATGCAAGAGCTTAAACATGGTCTACTTGAGAGCTCAAAACAATTTCCAAGTATCAAATTATTCAAGACAATATACCAATTACCACATGAAGCATTTTCTGTTGCCAACCATATAACAACGAACGAAGCAGTTTCAACCTTCGCCATGAACATTAAGAGTAAGGCTAAGAACACCAGTGTTCATATGAACGAGCGGAGCGTGTCTCCCTCCCACACAAGCATGAATTTATTCAGAGAATGAAAATAACCAAAACGAAAATAAAATCACACAGACGCTCCAAGTAAAGTACATAAGATGTGACTGAATAAAAATATAGTTTCACTAGAGGTGACCTGATAAGTTGTCGATGAAGAAGGGGATGCCTTGGGCATCCCCAAGCTTAGATGCTTGAGTCTTCTTGAAATATGCAGGGATGAACCACGGGGGCATCCCCAAGCTTAGACTTTTCACTCTTCTTGATCATAGTATATCATCCTCCTCTCTTGACCCTTGAAAACTTTTTCCACACCAAACTCGAAACAAACTCATTAGAGGGTTAGTGCATAATCAAAAATTCACATGTTCAGAGGTAACAATCATTCTTAACACTTCTGGGCATTGCCCAAAGCTACTGAAAGTTAATGGAACCAAGAAATCCATCAAACATAGCAAAACAGGCAACGCGAACTAAAAGGCAGAATCTGTCAAAACAGAACAGTCCGTAAAGACGAATTTTTCAGAGGCACTTAACTTGCTCAGATGAAAAATCTCAAATTGAATGAAAGTTGCGTACATATCTGAGGATCACGCACGTAAATTGGCAGATTTTTCTGAGTTACCTACAGAAGGGGCTGCTCAATTTCGTGACAGTAAGAAATCTGTTTCTACGCAGTAATCCAAATCTAGTATCAACCCTACTATCAAAGACTTTACTTGGCACAACAATGCAATAAAATAAAGATAAGGAGAGGTTGCTACAGTAGTAACAACTTCCGAGACACAACAAAACAGTAGCAAAATAAAAACATGGGTTATCTCCCAAGAAGTGCTTTCTTTATAGCCATTAAGATGGGCTCAGCAATTTTAATGATGCTCGCGCAAGAAATAAGAGTTGAAGCAAAAGAGAGCATCAAAATCAAGTATGAAACACTTTTAAGTCTAACCCACTTCCTATGAAAAGGAGTCTTGTACACAAATAAATTCATGTAGAACAAAGTGACAAGCATAGGAAGATAAAACACAAGTAACTTCAAAATTTTCAGCATATAGAGAGGTGTTTTAGTACCATGAAAATTTCTACAACCATATTTTCCTCTCTCATAATAATTTCCAGTAGCATCATGAACAAACTCAACAATATAACTATCACATAAAGCATACTTATCATGAGTCTCATGCATAAAATAATTACTACCTCCCAACATAAGCATAGTCATTCTTATTAATTGTAGTGGGAGCAAATTCAACAAAGTAGCTATCATTATTATTCTCATCATCAAATATAGGAGGCATAGTATAATCATAATAAACTTTATCCTCCATAGTAGGTGGCACCAAAATACCACTATCATTATAATCATCATAAATGGGAGGCAAAGTATCGTCAAAGTAAATTTTCTCCTCCATGCTTGGGGGACTAAACATATCATGCTCATCAAAACCAGCTTCCCTAAGCTTAAATTCTTCCATAGCATTATCAACAATGGTGTTCATACTAATAACATTGCTACTAGCATGCAAGTAAGGTTCCATAGGTTTTTTAATTTTCGCATCACACAATTTATGTCTTAACTCAGGAAATAGATTAAAAAGCTCACTGTTATTTTCCATTATGCGTGATGATACGTCCCAAACGTATCTATAATTTCTTATGTTCCATGCTACTTTTATGATGATACTCACATGTTTTATACACATTATATGTCATTATTATGCATTTTCCGGCACTAACCTATTGACGAGATGCCGAAGAGCCGATTCTTCGTTTTCTGTTGTTTTTGGTTTCGAAATCCTAGTAAGGAAATATTCTCGAATTGGACGAAATCAACGCCCGTGGTCCCATTTTTTCACGAAGCTTCCAGAAGTCCGAGGGAGAGACGAAGTGGGGCCACGAGGTGGTGACACACCAGGGCGGCGCGGCCCGGGCCCTGGCCGCGCGGCCCTGTTGTGTGGGCCCCTCGTGACGCCCCTTGACCTGCCCTTCCGCCTACTTAAAGCCTTCGTCGCGAAACCCCCGCATCGAGAGCCACGATACGGAAAACCTTCCGCAGACGCCGCCGCCGCCAATCCCATCTCGGGGGATTCGGGAGATCGCCTCCGGCACCCTCGCCGGAGAGGGGAATCATCTCCCGGAGGTCTCTTCATCGCCATGATCGCCTCCGGATCGATGTGTGAGTAGTCCACCCCTGGACTATGGGTCCATAGCAGTAGCTAGATGGTTGTCTTCTCCTCATTGTGCTATCATGTTAGATCTTGTGAGCTGCCTATCATGATCAAGATCATCTATCCGTAATTCTTCATGTTGTGTTTGTTGGGATCCGATGAATATTGAATACTATGTCAAGTTGATTATCAATCTATCATATATGTTATTTATGTTCTTGCATGCTCTCCGTTGCTAGTAGAGGCTGCGGCCAAGTTGATACTTGTGACTCCAAGAGGGAGTATTTATGCTCGATAGTGGGTTCATGCCTCCATTAAATCCGGGACAGTGACGAGAAAGTTCTAAGGTTGTGGATGTGCTTGTTGCCACTAGGGATAAAACATCGATTCTTTGTCTAAGGATATTTGTGTTGATTACATTACGCACCATACTTAATGCAATTGTCTCGTTCTTTGCAACTTAATACTGGAGGGGTTCGGATGATAACTCCGAAGGTGGACTTTTTAGGCATAGATGCATGCTTGGATAGCGGTCTATGTACTTTGTCGTAATGCCCCGATTAGATCTCATAGTACTCATCATGATATATGTATGTGCATTGTTATGCCTTCTTTATTTGTCAATTGCCCAACTGTAATTTGTTCACCCAACATCCGCTATCTTATGGGAGAGACACCACTAGTGATCCGTGGACCCCGGTCCTATTCTTTACATCCGAAATACAATCTATCGCAATTGTTCTTTACTTGTTCTTCGCAAACAACCATCATCATCCATACTATACATCTAATCCTTTGTTTACGAGCAAGCCGGTGAGATTGACAACCTCACCGTTACGTTGGGGCAAAGTTACGTGATTGTGTTGTGCAGGTTCCACGTTGGCGCCGGAATCCCCGGTGTTGCGCCGCACTACACTCCGCCACCAACAACCTTCAACGTGCTTCTTGGCTCCTACTGGTTCGATAAACCTTGGTTTCTTTCTGAGGGAAAACTTGCTACTGTACGCATCACACCTTCCTCTTGGGGTTCCCAACGGACGTGTGTTAACTGCACGCATCACTCACATGTTTTATACACATTATGTGTTGCGCCACACTACACTCCGCCACCAACAACCTTCAACGTGCTTCTTGGCTCCTACTGGTTCGATAAACCTTGGTTTCTTTCTGAGGGAAAACTTGCTACTATACGCATCACACCTTCCTCTTGGGGTTCCCAACGGACGTGTGTTAACTGCACGCATCACTCACATGTTTTATACACATTAGGTGGTGACACACCAGGGCGGCGCGGCCTGGGCCCTGGCCGCGCGGCCCTGTTGTGTGGGCCCCTCGTGACGCCCCTTGACCTGCCCTTCCGCCTACTTAAAGCCTTCGTCGCGAAACCCCCGATGCGAGAGCCACGATACGGAAAACCTTCCGGAGACGCCGCCGCCGCCAATCCCATCTCGGGGGATTCGGGAGATCGCCTCCGGCACCCTGCCGGAGAGGGGAATCATCTCCCGGAGGTCTCTTCATCGCCATGATCGCCTCCGGATCGATGTGTGAGTAGTCCACCCCTGGACTATGGGTCCATAGCAGTAGCTAGATGGTTGTCTTCTCCTCATTGTGCTATCATGTTAGATCTTGTGAGCTGCCTATCATGATCAAGATCATCTATCCGTAATTCTTCATGTTGTGTTTGTTGGGATCCGATGAATATTGAATACTATGTCAAGTTGATTATCAATCTATCATATATGTTATTTATGTTCTTGCATGCTCTCCGTTGCTAGTAGAGGCTCTGGCCAAGTTGATACTTGTGACTCCAAGAGGGAGTATTTATGCTCGATAGTGGGTTCATGCCTCCATTAAATCCGGGACGATGACGAAAGTTCTAAGGTTGTGGATGTGCTGTTGCCACTAGGGATAAAACATCGATGCTTTGTCTAAGGATATTTGTGTTGATTACATTACGCACCATACTTAATGCAATTGTCCGTTGTTTGCAACTTAATACTGGAAGGGGTTCGGATGATAACTGATGCGTGTAATTGACACGTCCGTTGGGAACCCCAAGAGGAAGGTGTGATGCGCACAGCGGCAAGTTTCCCTCAGTTAGAAACCAAGGTTTAATCGAACCGAGAGGAGTCAAGAAGCACGTTGAAGGTTGATGGCGGCGGGATGTAGTGCGGCGCAACACCGAGAGATTCCGGCGCCAACGTGGAACCTGCACAACACAACCAAAGTACTTTGCCCCAACGAAACAGGTGAGGTTGTCAATCTCACCGGCTTGCTGTAACAAAGGGTTAACCGTATTGTGTGGAAGATGATTGTTTGCGAGAGAAAACGAGTAAAACCAAGTATTGCGACAGATTTGTATTTCGAGTATTAAAAGAATGGACCGGGGTCCACAGTTCACTAGAGGTGTCTCTCCCATAAGATAAAAGCATGTTGGGTGAACAAATTACAGTCGGGCAATTGACAAATAGAGAGGGCATAACAATGCACATACATGGCATGATAAGTATAGTGAGATTTAATTGGGCATTACGACAAAGTACATAGACCGCCATCCAACTCGCATCTATGCCTAAAAAGTCCACCTTCGAGGTTATCGTCCGAACCCCTTCCAGTATTAAGTTGCAAAGCAACAGACAATTGCATTAAGTATGGTGCGTAATGTAATCAACAACTACATCCTCGGATATAGCGCCAATGTTTTATCCCTAGTGGCAACGAGCACAACACAACCTTAGAACTTTCATCGCATCGTCCTGGTGTCAATGCAGGCATGAACCCACTATCGAGCATAAATACTCCCTCTTGGAGTTAAAAGCAAAAACTTGGCCGAGCCTCTACTAGTAACGGAGAGCATGCAAGATCATAAACAACACATATGTAATAACTTGATAATTAACATAACATGGTATTCTCTATCCATCGGATCCCGACAAACACAACATAGAGTATTACGGATAGATGATCTTGATCATGTTAGGCAGCTCACAAGATCCAACAATGAAGCACAATGAGGAGAATACAACCATCTAGCTACTGCTATGGACCCATAGTCCGGGGGTGAACTACTCACTCATCACTCCGGAGGCGACCATGGTGGTGTAGAGTCCTCCGGGAGATGAATCCCCTCTCCGGCAGGGTGCGGAGGAGATCTCCAGAATCCCCCGAGATGGGATCGGCGGCGGCGGCGTCTCAGTAAGGTTTTTCGTATCGTGGTTTTTCGCATCAGGGGTTTCGCGACGGAGGCTTTAAGTAGGCGGAAGGGCAGAGTCGGGGGGCTAACGAGGGGCCCACACCACAGGGCGGCGCGGGCCCCCCCTGGCCGCGCCGCCTTGTGGTGTCGCCACCTCGTGGCCCCACTTCGTATGCTCTTCGGTCTTCTGGAAGGTTCGTGGCAAAATAGGCCCCTCGGTCTTCGTTTCGTCCAATTCCGAGAATATTTCGTTACTAGGATTTCGAAACCAAAAACAGCGAGAAAACGGGAGCGGCACTTCGGCATCTTGTTAATAGGTTAGTTCCGGAAAATGCACGAATATGACATAAAGTGTGCATAAAACATGTAGGTATTATCAATAATATGGCATAGAACATAAGAAATTATCGATACGTCGGAGACGTATCAAGCATCCCCAAGCTTAGTTCTCGCTCGTCCCGAGCAGGTAAAACGATAACAAAGATAATTTCTGAAGTGATATGCCATCATAACCTTGATCATACAATTTGTAAACATATGTAGTGGATGCAGCGATCAAAACAATGGTAATGACATGAGTAAACAAGTGAATCATAAAGCAAAGACTTTTCATGAATAGTACTTCAAGACAAGCATCAATAAGTCTTGCATAAGAGTTAACTCATAAAGCAATAAATCAAAGTAAAGGTATTGAAGCAACACAAAGGAAGATTAAGTTTCAGCGGTTGCTTTCAACTTGTAACATGTATATCTCATGGATAATTGTCAACATAGAGTAATATAACAAGTGCAATATGCAAATATGTAGGAATCAATGCACAGTTCACACAAGTGTTTGCTTCTTGAGGTGGAGAGAGATAGGTGAACTGACTCAACATAAAAGTAAAAGAATGGTCTTTCAAAGAGGAAAGCATCGATTGCTATATTTGTGCTAGAGCTTTTATTTTGAAAACATGAAACAATTTTGTCAACGGTAGTAATAAAGCATATGAGTTATGTACATTATATCTTACAAGTTGCAAGCCTCATGCATAGTATACTAATAGTGCCCGCACCTTGTCCTAATTAGCTTGGACTACCGGATCTTTGCAATGCACATGTTTTAACCAAGTGTCACAATGGGGTACCTCCATGCCGCCCGTACAAAGGTCTAAGGAGAAAGCTCGCATTTTGGATTTCTCGCTTTTGATTATTCTCAACTTAGACATCCATATCGGGACAACATGGACAACGAGATAATGGACTCCTCTTTAATGCATAAGCATGTGGCAACAATTATTATTCTCATATGAGATTGATGATATATGTCCAAAACTGAAACTTCCACCATGAATCATGGCTTTAGTTAGCGGCCCAAAGTTCTTCTCTAACAATATGCATGCTCCAACCATAAAGGTGGTGGATCTCTCTTACTTCAGACAAGACGGACATGCATAGCAACTCACATGATATTCATCAAAGAATAGTTGATGGCGTCCCCAGAAACATGGTTATCGCACAACAAGCAACTTAATAAGAGATAAAGTGCATAAGTACATATTCAATACCACAATAGTTTTTAAGCTATTTGTCCCATGAGCTATATATTGCAAAGGTGAATGATGGAATTTTAAAGGTAGCACTCAAGCAATTTACTTTGGAATGGCGGACAAATACCATGTAGTAGGTAGGTATGGTGGACACAAATGGCATAGTGGTTGGCTCAAGTATTTTGGATGCATGAGAAGTATTCCCTCTCGATACAAGGTTTAGGCTAGCAAGGTTATTTGAAACAAACACAAGGATGAACGGTGCAGCAAAACTCACATAAAAGACATATTGTAAACATCATAAGACTCTACACCGTCTTCCTTGTTGTTCAAAACTCAATACTAGATGTTATCTAGACTCTAGAGAAACTAAATATGCAAACCAAATTAGCAAGCTCTAAGTATTTCTTCATTAATGGGTGCAAAGTATATGATGCAAGAGCTTAAACATGAGCACAACAATTGCCAAGTATCAAATTATCCAAGACATTTTAGAGTTACTACATGTAGCATTTTCCAATTCCAACCATATAACAATTTAACGAAGATGAAACTTCGCCATGAATACTATGAGTAGAGCCTAAGGACATATTTGTCCATATGCTACAGCGGAGCGTGTCTCTCTCCCATAAAGTGAATGCTAGGATCCATTTTATTCAAACAAAACAAAAACAAAAACAAACCGACGCTCCAAGCAAAGTACATAAGATGTGACGGAATAAAAATATAGTTTCGAGGGAGGAACTCGATAATGTTGTCGATGAAGAAGGGGATGCCTTGGGCATCCCCAAGCTTAGACGCTTGAGTCTTCTTAGAATATGCAGGGGTGAACCACCGGGGCATCCCCAAGCTTAGAGCTTTCACTCTCCTTGATCATATTGCATCATACTCCTCTCTTGATCCTTGAAAACTTCCTCCACACCAAACTCGAAACAACTCATTAGAGGGTTAGTGCATAATAAAAATTAACATGTTCAGAGGTGACACAATCATTCTTAACACTTCTGGACATTGCATAAAGCTACTGGACATTAATGGATCAAAGAAATTCATCCAACATAGCAAAAGAGGCAATGCGAAATAAAAGGCAGAATCTGTCAAAACAGAACAGTCCGTAAAGATGGATTTTATTAGGCCACCAGACTTGCTCAAATGAAAATGCCCAAATTTAATGAAAGTTGCGCACATATCTGAGGATCATGCACGTAAATTGTCTTAATTTTCTGAGCTACCTACTGGGAGGTAGACCCAGATTCGTGACAGCAAAGAAATCTGGAACTGCGCAGTAATCCAAATCTAGTATTCACTTTACTATCAAAGACTTTTCTTGGCACAACAAAACATAAAACTAAGATAAGGAGAGGTTGCTACAGTAGTAAACAACTTCCAAGACTCAAAATAAAAACCAAGTACTCTAGCAAAATAACACATGGGTTATCTCCCAAGAAGTTCTTTCTTTATAGCCATTAAGATGGGCTCGAGCAGTTTTAATGATGCACTCGCAAGAAATAGTATTTGAAGCAAAAGAGAGCATCAAGAGGCAAATTCAAAACACATTTAAGTCTAAAATGCTTCCTATGCATAGGAATCTTGTAAATAAACAAGTTCATGAAGAGCAAAGTAACAAGCATAGGAAGATAAAACAAGTGTAGCTTCAACAATTTCAGCACATAGAGAGGTGTTTTAGTAACATGAAAATTTCTACAACCATATTTTCCTCTCTCATAATAATTTTCAGTAGCATCATGAGCAAACTCAACAATGTAACTATCACATAAAGCATTCTTATCATGAGTCTCATGCATAAAATTATTACTCTCCACGTAAGCATAATCAATTTTATTAGTTGTAGTGGGAGCAAATTCAACAAAGTGGCTATCATCATATATAGGAGGAATATTGTAATCATAAAAGAAAATTTTCTCCTCAATGCTTGGGGGACTAAAAAGATCATGCTCATCAGAGCCAGCTTCCCCAAGCTTAGAATTTTCCATAGCATTAGCAACAATGGTGTTCAAAGCATCCATAGTAATAACATTCCCATTAGCATGCATATAAAGTTCCATGGGTTTTTTAATTCTCTCTTCAAACACATCATGTCCTAATTCAAGATAAAGTTCATAAAGATCTCTCATATTTTTGTTGTTTTCCATTATGCTTAACTAGTGAAATAAAAACATGCATGATATTAAGTAAAGTAAAACAAGTAACTTTTTTTTTTGTGTTTTTGATATAGCAAACAAGACAGTAAATAAAGTAAAACTAGCAACTAATTTTTTTGTGTTTTGACATAATGCAGCAAACAAAGTAGTAAATAAAATAAAGCAAGACAAAAACAAAGTAAAGAGATTGAGAAGTGGAGACTCCCCTTGCAGCGTGTCTTGATCTCCCCGGCAACGGCGCCGGAAATTTTGTCGGCGTGTAGTTGACGTGGGAGTTAGAAATCTTTGTGGTGTAGCTTTTCTTCGTTCCCCGGCAACGGCGCCAGAAATTTGCTTGATGCGTGTAATTGACACGTCCGTTGGGAACCCCAAGAGGAAGGTGTGATGCGCACAGTGGCAAGTTTCCCTCAGTTAGAAACCAAGGTTTAATCGAACCAGTAGGAGTCAAGAAGCACGTTGAAGGTTGATGGCGGCGGGATGTAGTGCGGCGCAACACCAGAGATTCCGGCGCCAACGTGGAACCCGCACAACACAACCAAAGTACTTTGCCCCAACGAAACGGTGAGGTTGTCAATCTCACCGGCTTCGTCTGTAACAAAGGATTAACCAAATTGTGTGGAAGATGATTGTTTGCGAGAGAAAATAGTAAAACAAGTATTGCGACAGATTTGTATTTCGATATTAAAAGAATGGACCGGGGTCCACAGTTCACTAGAGGTGTCTCTCCCATAAGATAAAAGCATGTTGGGTGAACAAATTACGATCGGGCAATTGACAAATAGAGAGGGCATAACAATGCACATACATGGCATGATAAGTATAGTGAGATTTAATTGGGCATTACGACAAAGTACATAGACCGCCATCCAACTGCATCTATGCCTAAAAAGTCCACCTTCGGGTTATCGTCCGAACCCCTTCCGGTATTAAGTTGCAAAGCAACGGTGTTGACGTCGAAACCCCCCGGCGGGCGAGAGATGGTCAACACGGTAGAGCCGGGAACAACTAGGGCTGCGGCTGGCCCCGGTCCCTCGGAGCGACGGCCCGCAAAGCCTCCTGGTCGCACGCGCCGATGCCAATTGCAAGGGCGTGCCACCCGACCTATACCTGGTCGGGAAGGTGTGGATGATGCCTCGCTTAGTTTCCTGCAGGGCACACACGTAAACATTAAATACGAGCCTCGATCGGCTCTCGGGTTATCCTGTGAATCGGCTCAAGGAGCCGATCCACCCATGATCCGGACGAGGTGTCCGAATATATGGTGGTCCTGCTTGATCAAGATAAAGCTGATGAGATCTACGACGATTTAGGGTTTTCACCGCATAATCGGATCATCCTACTCACGATTGGGCCTCGCGCTCGCGCACGGTGACCGTAAGCCGATCCTAGACAGGGCCTAAAAACCAACACGAGGTTGATCCCCGGAACATCCTTTCTAGGGCTAGCAAACGCCACCCTACACGCCGCTGGATCCTCCAACCCTTTGTAAGGCCTAACTATTGCGGATATTAAACTAATCCTTGATGAACAAGGAGCAACCGTAACGGATCAGATCTACTAAACTATGATCAAGCGGGGTGCCGCCCCTACACCTAAGATAGGTGTAAGGGCGGCTAGACATGCAAGGGTTGCACTACGAAAGCATGTAATTCGAAGAACAATGCTAACCCTAACATGTCTAAGATAACTACTTTGCTCGCCATCAAAAAGGCTTCGATACGAGCAACGCATGAACAACGTGGGCAGGCTTGTCTTTGCCTAGATCGCAAGATGCGATCTAGGCAGCATGGTGCTTACCGGTAGAAACCCTCGAGACGAAGGAGTTGGCGATGCGCCGAGATTTGTTTGTGGTTGAACGTTGGTTGTTGTTTATTCCATAAACCCTAGATACATATTTATAGTCCAGGGGACTTTCTAATGTGGGCGTGCACCAAACCGTGCACGAGTAAGATTCTAACTTCTAAACTAAGATGCGATCTAATATGTTACAGATACACGGGCAATTAAGCCCAACTTGGTATAAAAGGCCGACTCACGTATTTCTTCTATATATATATTCTTCACGTCCATCTTGATCACGGCCCACCTCTGACTCGGTCAAATTCTGGTGATAACACATGCCCCCCTGGTTTTGGAAATGACATTTCCAAAATCATTATGCTCTTCTTTCGTCGGGTCATGTCGTGGCAGAACCGTGGCAATATCCGTCATCACGATGCCCTGCCTTCTCAACTTCTCCGCGTGACCTAGCAGTTTTTTTTTAGGCACCACTTCCTCGGAAACTGCTGTGGCATTAAACTTCCACTATATCCCCTTTTATTTAACCGCTCCGCACAGTTTGTTCCTGCATCTTCTTCGCATTAGCGCTCCAAAAGCCCTCCTGCGCCACCATGTCCTCTTCCTCCTCTGCTTCATCGAATCTTTCCACCTAGTCCTCTTCGTCTCGCGAGCCGACGCCGGAGCCGAACCCGGCGGAGGTCCACGCAGCCAACACCCGCCGCGCCATTGAGGCCGGGGAGGAGTCTAGCCATGACTTCTCCCTTTGGTCGAAGGACGACAAGTCCCTGACCGACGGGGAAAGCGACCTCCGCTTCCTCGCTGATGGGAAAACGGAGGAGGAGAGCGACGACGATCGCTTCTCCTATGACTTCACCTCTCCTGAGGAGGAGGAGGAGGAAGAAGAGGAGGAGGAGGAGGACGACACCTCCTCCGACGAGCCTCCGGCCAAGCGGTTCCGCCCTTGGCCGGGAAACCTCGGCGACTTCGACGGTGACGATGACGATGCCGACGAAGAAGACGAGGACAATGAGGGCCCGGTCGGCGGCCATTGGAGCGACGACGAGCACTGTCGGGAGTAGCGCCGACAACGGCGGCGACGACGGCGACGGCGAGGACAGCGACGCCCGTAGATAGGACATCTAGCATAGGACCAGTAGCAGTAGATGGGGCCATGTATCCCCTAGTACTTCCTTTTAAGAGCAATCAGCTCCTTATGTAAGAAATCTATCAATGAAGAACTTTCCCCAATCTGATTTTGCCGATTCCTTTTAGCTTATCTTAGCCGATTTCCTCTCATACTGATCTTGCCGATTTGTCCCCTTTGCCAATGCGTAACGAGCCGATAGCAACGCATCGGTCCTTCGACATTTACCCTTCCATTCTTCAAGCGATGATTCTCTTTCCGGTAGATACTCGTGGGATTTCCAAGAGAGCCCTTAAATTTCTCCCACCGGTTTCGGCGATCCCTTTTAGCGAGCGCTCATTATTTTGTGAAGAAGGTTGCAACGAAGATCAACCGATGGTACCCCAATCGGTTCCTCAATGGAGCATCGACCGGGCCTCGTTGCCCCCGAGTCTCGGCCAAGGCAAAACGGAGACGAGGATACGCAAATTAGCTGTATGGACACTGGGCTTGATCATGTACGAGGGAGCTTTTTATGCGGAACCAGCCGATTCGAACATAAATCGGCTTCCCGGAGAGCCTTCAAGGTGAGCTGCCCCGAGCTTCTTCGGTTCTTCCTGCACCTTGCCGGCTAGATCGGCTCCTTTCCTTTGGTGGATCTCATGCAATCCATCCTTGACCCGATCCGCATGTCCAGTGCTGCTCTTGGCATTGTTCTTGAAGAGAGGATCCGAGCCCTTAAAGCTGCTCCATTGAGGAGTTCTTCCATTAAAACCCCCTTCGTGCTCCATTGACCCTCCGATCGTAACGGTTATTCCTCTTGAGTCGATGGCCATGCATCGGCTTTTATATCCTTAAGTCGATGTCTGCTTGCATCGGCTGTGCTAAAAATTTCCGAATTTTCAGAATTTTTACGGCCGACTTGTGCATCGGCCCCCATACTTTAATACTCATTACCAAAGAATGAGGCACTTCATTGCATATCCTCGTGTTTTATCTACACAGGTGCCCCCGGAGCCGATTCTGTCAAGAGAATTGATGGTATCGGCTCCGTTGGATAACATGTCGAACCCGGGCGGAATGGTTGGTGAGGATAATTTTGGCCGATTCGCTGGAATCGGCCTCCACGTTTGCTTGCTCGGTGAAGGTTTTGTAATGTCCCTTCATAAATTTTTGGGGCCGATCACAAGGATCAGCCTCGCCACGTTTGCTCATTGACGTGCTCTTGCTACTCGTTCGAGCCGGTAGATAAAACCAGCCCAATCTCCGACTTTATCATGTTAGTGCGCTTGCTGTCGCCCACCTTGAGTGCATCGTGTAATCGTGGAGCGCTAAGCTTTGTCGGAAGAACGAGTACCATGTTTGTGCCGGCCGATGTTTCATCATCGGCTTTCCTTGCTTGGGGCGCCACTCCATTTTCCGTGGACGACCCTCTTCATCCGGGGTTCGCTCGAACCTTCGCAGCCGGATCGGGCCTTGCCTTCCTCAATGTATGCAAGTATAACCTCTCGGCTTCTTCCGGGCCGCGCAATCGTTGAACCCTGCGTTTACGGGAACGGCTAAGTCCATCGGGGCACCACCTTGGCCGGTGATACTGTCTTCTTCTTCTCCCTCGTCTTCCGAATCTTCGAGATCTTTCAGCCGAGGGGACTCAGCCCGTTTGCTCGCGGCGGGAGAGGTCCTAAGCGCTCGAACACGGACACGTTGGCTGCCTCCTTCTTCTTCCGGTTGCATTCGGGCAATTGCCGATTGTTGGCAATCGGCTCATTCCTGAATCCCGAGCGAGTGCTCGAAGAAGGGACAATCCCGAGTGCCTGTCCTCGTCGTCTTGCTCCCTTGCCTTTTCCTTGGCACAACGCTCGTGCTCCTCCTCATCGCGATTATGCCGACGATGTCTTCTGGCTTCTCTAGCCAGACGATCTCTTTCATCATCATCGCTTGACCGTCGGCGTTGGTCGTACTGACTCACATACTTGTTGAGGAGGTGATATCTTATGTTCTTCACTTCTCCCTCTGTTACGTAGCGCTTGCCATCTTGGCGGAGCCGATCGCGTGGAGCGGCTTCTTCTGTATCTTTGTCATGAGAGCAGCTGCCCTCATCTCCATTCTTGCCAGCGTGGTGTCCAAGATCTACCATATTGATTTGGCACGAGAAATCCGGCTGGCACCCTCCATGGTAAGTATACTCCACCATGTTTACGGCGGGGAAGGGGTGTGTGTCGACCTTCATGGCGTATTGGTTGAAAATCAACCGTCCGTTTTCTATCGCCATTTGGATCGCTGCCGCCACACCCTGCGGTCGTTGGTGGTGTGGGAGAACGTGTTATGCCATTTGCAGTACGGCTTTCCGTTCAGCTCTTGCACCGTGGGGAACTTGTGGCCTTCGGGTACCTTTATATGCTTCTCCGTGAGTAAGAGATCAAAAATCTGCTCCGTCTTGGTCACGTCGAAGTCGAACCCTTTTGGAGGGCCTTGTGGCTTCACCCATTTGCAAGTCACGGGGCCCGTCGCTCGAGTCCATTCAGCCACTTGCTATCTCCCGATCTCCCGCGAGCACCTTCATCCTCGTCCGCCTCAACCAGGGTCACCGCACGCTTGAATTTGTCCCGGTAAACATCCGGGTGGCGCCGTTCATATGCCGACGCCTTCGCACCATGTGCGCCAACGAAGGGTAGTCCGCTTGGGAGGCCACGTCCTTGATTGATGATGAGAGACCCACCACCGCCAACTCGATCGCTTCTTTTTCACTTATATGAGCCGAAAAGCATCGGTTCCTAATGGTCTCGAAGCGCCGGACGTATTCTCGACACTCGTTTCCCCGCGCTTCGTCGTACTTGCGCTAGATCGGCAATGCCAACATCGGAAGCCTCCGAGTGATACTGCTCATGGAACTGCTCTTCCAAGCTGCTTCCAAGTCCGGATGGAGTTCGGTGGCAGCGATGTGTACCACCCGAAAGCCGATCCCGTGAGGGATCGTGCGAAGAACCTCACACGCAACTCGTCTGATGCTGAGATCGTGCCCAGCTGTGCCAAATATCGGCTCACATGCTCGATAGAGCTGGAACCATCTGATCCACTAAACTTCGTGAAGTCCGGGAGCCGATATTTGGGTGGTAGCGGGATCGGTTCGTAGTCGTTGGGGTACGGCTTGGTGTAGCCGAACGTCTTCCTTTTCGGCATCATGCCGAACCGATCTTTCAGAATTGCACAAATCTGATCCGCCGTGATGGCTGAAGGTGTCGAACCCCGAAGATTCGCCGGGGTGGCATATTTAACCAGCCATGCTTGCTTTTCCGGTTCTAAGCCAAGCTGCAGGAGCTGGGCTTTGGAGGTTTGTCGGAGTGGCGTACTTAGCTAGCCACGATTGCTTCTCGTGATCAGCTCCCGACGTTCCTCCTGCCGTTCCGGAGGCCCCCGATATTGCAGCCTGGTTCGAGAGTGCCCGGGCGTTGCGGTCCGGTACGTATGCGCACGCGTATCCGTGCGGGATCTCCTTGGGTGCCTCGGGTAGGAATTGGTAGTCACTAGGATCACCACCAATCTTGTAGACGACGTATGCCGATGAGTTCGGCGGTTCCGGTGCTGCCCATGCGAACGGCTGGGGCTGGAGTGGCATCTCTCCCTTGAAAGTCCCCAGAGCTGGTCCCGACGGAGAATACCGGTGGCTCATGATTTCCTTGACGACGCGCGCAGCGACACGCTCCAAGGTGTTCACCGAGGCTCTCGAGTGGCGGTGCGGCGAATGAGCCACCATGTAGTTGATCTCCTGCCGCAGCCGACCCGGTGCGTTCTTCGACGGGGCGGACAGATCCACTCCATCGAGCGCGCCTTCAGGTGTGAAACCCTTCCACCTGACGCCATGGGAGCGGGTTCGGTGGAAGGAGCCAATGAGTTCGGCTTCGAGGGTTGCCTTCATCTCGTCATGTTTCTTCTTGAGCTCATCAGGCAGATCCTCGTACGTGACCGGAGTGTCTTCCGCCATCTCGGATGTAGATGGCGATGTTGTGGATGTCGAAGGTTGTCCCACCGGCGTGCCGAGAATGTGTTGACGTCGAAACCCCTGGCGGGCAGAGATGGTCAACACGGTAGAGCCGGGAACAACTAGGGCTGCAGCTGGCCCCAGTCCCTCAGAGCGACGGCCCGCAAAGCCTCCTGGTCGCACGCGCCGATGCCAATTGCAAGGGCGTGCCACCTGACCTATACCTGGTCGGGAAGGTGTGGATGATGCCTCGCTTAGTTTCTGCCGGGGCACACACGTAAACATTAAATACGAGCCTCGATCGGCTCTCAGGTTATCCTGTGAATCGGCTCAAGGAGCCGATTCACCCATGATCCGGACGAGGTGTCCGAATATATGGTGGTCCCGCTTGATCAAGATAAAGCTGATTAGATCTACGACGATTTAGGGTTTTCACCGCATAATCGGATCATCCTACTCACGATTGGGCCTCGCGCTCGCGCACGGTGACCGTAAGCCGATCCTAGACGGGGCCTAAAAACCAACACGAGGTTGATCCCCGGAACATCCTTTCTAGGGCTAGCAAACGCCACCCTACACGCCGCTGGATCCTCCAACCCTTTGTAAGGCCTAACTATTGCGGATATTAAACTAATCCTTGATGAACAAGGAGCAACCGTAACGGATCAGATCTACTAAACTATGATCAAGCGGGGTGCCGCCCCTACACCTAAGATAGGTGTAAGGGCGGCTAGACATGCAAGGGTTGCACTACGAAAGCATGTAATTCGAAAAACAATGCTAACCCTAACATGTCTAAGATAACTACGTTGCTCGCCATCAAAAAGGCTTCGATACGAGCAACGCATGAACAACGTGGGTAGGCTTGTGCTGCCTAGATCGCAAGATGCGATCTAGGCAGCATGGTGCTTACCGGTAGAAACCCTCGAGACGAAGGAGTTGGCGATGCGCCGAGATTTGTTTGTGGTTGAACGTTGGTTGTTGTTTATTCCATAAACCCTAGATACATATTTATAGTCCAGTGGACTTTCTAATGTGGGCGTGCACCAAACCGTGCACGAGTAAGATTCTAACTTCTAAACTAAGATGCGATCTAATATGTTACAGATACACGGGCAATTAAGCCCAACTTGGTATAAAAGGCCGACTCACGTATTTCTTCTATATATATATTCTTCACGTCCATCTTGATCACGGCCCACCTCTGACTCGGTCAAATTCTGGTGATAACAAACAGACAATTGCATTAAGTATGGTGCGTAATGTAATCAACAACTACATCCTCGGATATAGCGCCAATGTTTTATCCCTAGTGGCAACAGCACAACACAACTTTAGAACTTTCTGTCCATCGTCCCGGTGTTAATGCAGGCATGAACCCACTATCGAGCATAAATACTCCCTCTTGGAGTTAAAAGCAAAAACTTGGCCGAGCCTCTACTAGTAACGGAGAGCATGCAAGATCATAAACAACACATATGTAATAACTTGATAATTAACATAACATGGTATTCTCTATCCATCGGATCCCGACAAACACAACATAGAGTATTACGGATAGATGATCTTGATCATGTTAGGCAGCTCACAAGATCCAACAATGAAGCACAATGAGGAGAAGACAACCATCTAGCTACTCGCTATGGACCCATAGTCCAGGGGTGAACTACTCACTCATCACTCCGGGAGGCGACCATGGCGGTGTAGAGTCCTCCGGGAGATGAATCCCCTCTCCGGCAGGGTGCCGGAGGAGATCTCCAGAATCCCCCGAGATGGGATCGGCGGCGGCGGCGTCTCAGTAAGGTTTTCCGTATCGTGGTTTTTCGCATCAGGGGTTTCGCGACGGAGGCTTTAAGTAGGCGGAAGGGCAGAGTTGGGGGGCTAACGAGGGGCCCACACCACAGGGCGGCGCGGGCCCCCCCTTGGCCGCGCCGCCTTGTGGTGTCGCCACCTCGTGGCCCCACTTCGTATGCTCTTCGGTCTTCTGGAAGGTTCGTGGCAAAATAGGCCCCTCGGTCTTCGTTTCGTCCAATTCCGAGAATATTTCGTTACTAGGATTTCTGAAACCAAAAACAACAGAAAACAGGAATTGGCACTTCGGCATCTTGTTAATAGGTTAGTTGCAGAAAATGCACGAATATGACATAAAGTGTGCATAAAACATGTAGGTATTATCAATAATATGGCATAGAACATAAGAAATTATCGATACGTCGGAGACGTATCAATAACCTGAAAGTGGACTTTTTAGGCATAGATGCATGCTGGATAGCGGTCTATGTACTTTGTCGTAATGCCCTGATTAGATCTCATAGTACTCATCATGATATATGTATGTGCATTGTTATGCCTTCTTTATTTGTCAATTGCCCAATCGTAATTTGTTCACCCAACATCTCGCTTATCTTATGGGAGAGACACCACTAGTGATCCGTGGACCCCGGTCCTATTCTTTACATCCGAAATACAATCTACCGCAATTGTTCTTTACTTGTTCTTCGCAAACAATCATCAACTTCCACACAATACGTTTAATCCTTTGTTTACGAGCAAGCCGGTGAGATTGACAACCTCACCGTTACGTTGGGGCAAAGTACTGTGATTGTGTTGTGCGGGTTCCACGTTGGCGCCGGAATCCCCGGTGTTGCGCCGCACTACACTCCGCCACCAACAACCTTCAACGTGCTTCTTGGCTCCTCTTGGTTCGATAACCTTGGTTTCTTGCGAGGGAAAACTTGCTGCTGTGCGCATCACACCTTCCTCTTGGGGTTCCCAACGGACGTGTCAACTACGCGCATCAAGACTGTTTTCTGGCGCCGTTGCCGGGGAGATCAAGACACGCTGCAAGGGGAGTCTACACTTCCAATCTATTTCCTTTGTTTTTGTCTTGCTTTACTTTATTTTATTTACTGCTTTGTTTGCTCTCTATATCAAAAACACAAAAAATTAGTTGCTAGTTTTACTTTATTTACTGTCTTGTTCTCTATATTGAAAACACAAAAAAATTAGTTACTTGCATTTACTTTATTTACCTTTAGTTTATTTCATCATGTTTCCTCCTAAGTTCACTCCGAAAGACATACCGGTAGGACGAGGGTCTATAATTGGGAGAGATAATATAGAAGATTTTTTCACTCTTGTTAGTATCGTTGAAGATTTTGAAGATAGACACTTAGTAGAACTTTCTCCTACTTATGAAATTGCTATTGCTTCTTTAGTACACATGTTGGAAACTAAATTTGTTAATCTCAATCCTATAATCCAACACATGTTTCTTACACTCGGTGATATGGAAGAGGGAGAAAAGAAAGATTTTGTTTTAGAAACCATTCTTAAAGAATTTGGTGGTGTAGCAAGAGAGGCTAGAAAGGTCTTTATTAAATATAAGATGCTTGGCTCTTATACCAATTTTGCTAGTATCCTTGAAAGATGGACATGGAGAGAATAAGGTACACTAATAATATTAATGATGGTGGGGAGATTAAGACAACAATACCTTGTAAGCTCCTAGGAATGAATGACGCTCTAGAAAATAACTATGGTTGGCTTGTTCCTGAAAATTTGTTTGACGAGGATAGCAAGCCTAAGAATAATGATAAGGGAGCCTCTGAAACTCACATAGATAAGATAAAATGCATAGTTGAGAAAACTCCAAACCCCTATGTTGATGCTTCGTCTCTTGATGTTACTTGATTCACACTTTCTGCGCCTAGCTGAAAGGCGTTAAAGAAAAGCGCTTATGGGAGACAACCCATTATTTTACTTCTGTACCTTTATTTTATATTTGAGTCTTGGAAGTTGTTACTACTGTAGCAACCTGTCCTTATCTTTATTTTATTGCATTGTTGTGCCGAGTAAAGTCTTTGATAGTAAAGCCAATACTAGATTTGGATTGCTGCGCAGGAACAGATTTCTTCTTTGTCACGAATTTGAGCGATAGTCTCCGTAAAAAAATTAAAAAAATCTGCCAATTTACGTGCGTGGTCCTCGGATATGTACGCAACTTTCATTCAATTTGGGCATTTTCATCCGAGCAAGTCCGGTGCCTCTTAAAAATTCGTCTTTACGGATCCGTTCTGTTTTGACAGATTCTGCCTTTTATTTCGCATTGCCTATTTTGCTATGTTTGATGGATTTCTTTGTTCCATTAACTTTCGGTAGCTTTGAGAAATGTCCGAAGTGTTAAGAATGATTATGTCACCTCCGAATATATGAATTATGCATCGACCCTCTAATGAGTTTGTTTTGAGTTTGGTGTGGAGGAAGTTTTCAAGGGTCAAGAGAGGAGGATGATACAATATGATCAAAAAGAGTGAAAAGTCAAAGCTTGGGGATGCCCCCGTGGTTCATCCCTGCATATTTTAAGAAGACTCAAGCGTCTAAGCTTGGGGATGCCCAAGGCATCCCTTCTTCATCGACAACTTATCAGGTTCCTCTAGTGAAACTATATTTTTATTCCATCACATCTTATGTGCTTTACTTGGAGCATATGTTTGTTTTTATTTTTGTTTTTGTTTGAATAAATTCGGATCCTAGCATTCTTTGTTTGGGAGAGAGACACGCTCCGCTCTTTCGTATGAACAAATACGTTCTTAGCTTTATCTTTAATGTTCATTGCGAAAGTTGGACTATTTCATTCATTGTTATATGGTTGGAAACGGAAAATGCCTCATGTGGTAAATGGTTTAATGTCTTGAATAATGTGATACTTGGCAATTGTTGTGCTCATATGGATCTTGTTTAAGCTCTTGCATCATGTACCTTGTACCCATTAATGAATAACTACATAGAGCTTGTTAAAATTTGGTTTGCATGATTGATCTCTAGAGTCTAGATATTTTCTGGTTGAGGTATTTGAACAACAAGGAGACAATATAAAGTCTTATAATAGTTACAATATGTTCATATGTGAGCTTTGCTGCACCTTTTATACTTGAGTTTGCTTCAAACAACCTTGCTAGCCTAGCCTTGTATTGAGAGGGAATTCTTCTCGTGCATCCAAATCCTTGAGCCAATAACCATGCCATTTGTGTCCACCATACCTACCTACCACATGGTATTTCTCCTCCATTCCAAAGTAAATTACTTGAGTGCTACCTTTAAAATTTCTATTCTTTGCCTTTGCAATATATAGCTCATGGGAAAGTAGCCTTAAAAACTATTGTGGTGAAGAATATGTACTTATGTGTTTTATTTCTTAATAAGTTGCTTGTTGAGCGGTAACCATGTTTCTGGGGACGCCATCAACTTTTACCTTTGTTGAATATCATGTGAGTTGCTATGCATGTTCGTCTTGTCTGAAGTAAGGGCGATTTTCATGATCAAGTGGTTTGAGTATGCATACTGTTAGAGAAGAACATTGGGCTGCTAACTAAAGCCATGATTCATGGTGGAAGTTTCAGTTTGGACAGTTAATCCTCAATCTCTTATGAGAAAATTAATTGTTGTTGAATGCTTATGCATTAAAGAGGAGTCCATTATCACGTTGTCTATGTTGTCCCGGTATGGATGTCTAAGTTGAGAATAATCAAAAGCGAGAAATCCAATGCGAGCTTTCTCCTTAGACCTTTGTACATGCGGCATAGAGGTACCCCTTTGTGACACTTGGTTGAAACATATGCTATGCAATGATAATCCGTGTTAATCCAAGCTAATTAGGACAAGGTGCGAGCACTATTAGTATACTATGCATGAGGCTTGCAACTTATAGGATATATTATACATAACACATATGCTTTATTACTACCGTTGACAAAATTGTTTCTTGTTTTCAAAATGAAAAGCTCTATGTTGAGTCAGTTTGCCTATTCTTTGTATCCCAGAAGCAAACACTTGTGTCAACTGTGTGCATTGATTCTTACATGTTTACCTATTGCACTTATTACTTTGTGTTGACAATTATCCATGAGATATACATGTTGAAGTTGAAAGCAACCGCTGAAACTTATATCTTCCTTTGTGTTGCTTCAATGCCTTTACTTTGAATTTATTGCTTTATGAGTAACTCTTATGCAAGTCTTATTGATGCTTGTCTTGAAAGTATTATTCATGAAAAGTCTTTGCTATATGATTCATTTGTTTACTCATTATCTTCATCATTGCTTCGAATCGCTGCATTCATCTCATATGCTTTACAATAGTATGATCAAGATTATGATAGCATGTCACTTCAAAAATTATCTTTGTTATCGTTTACCTACTCGAGGGCGAGTAGGAACTAAGCTTGGGGATGATTGATACGTCCCAAACGTATCTATAATTTCTTATGTTCCATGCTACTTTTATGATGATACTCACATGTTTTATACACATTATATGTCATTATTATGCATTTTCCGGCACTAACCTATTGACGAGATGCCGAAGAGCCAGTTCTTGTTTTCTGCTGTTTTTGGTTTCAGAAATCCTAGTAAGGAAATATTCTCGGAATTGGACGAAATCAACGCCTAGAGTCCTATTTTTGCACGAAGCTTCCGGAAGTCCGAGGGAGAGACGAAGTGGGGCCACGAGGTGGTGACACACCAGAGCGGCGCGGCCTGGGCCCTGGCCGCGCGGCCCTGTTGTGTGGGCCCCTCGTGACGCCCCTTGACCTGCCCTTCCGCCTACTTAAAGCCTTCGTCGCGAAACCCCCGATGCCGAGAGCCACGATACGGAAAACCTTCCGGAGACGCCGCCGCCGCCAATCCCATCTCGGGGGATTCAGGAGATCGCCTCCGGCACCCTGCCGGAGAGGGAATCATCTCCCGGAGGTCTTTTCATCGCCATGATCGCCTCCGGATCGATGTGTGAGTAGTCCACCCCTGGACTATGGGTCCATAGCGAGTAGCTAGATGGTTGTCTTCTCCTCATTGTGCTATCATGTTAGATCTTGTGAGCTGCCTATCATGATCAAGATCATCTATCTGTAATTCTTCATGTTGTGTTTGTTGGGATCCGATGAATATTGAATACTATGTCAAGTTGATTATCAATCTATCATATATGTTATTTATGTTCTTGCATGCTCTCCGTTGCTAGTAGAGGCTCTGGCCAAGTTGATACTTGTGACTCCAAGAGGGAGTATTTATGCTCGATAGTGGGTTCATGCCTCCATTAAATGCAGGACGATGACGAGAAAGTTCTAAGGTTGTGGATGTGTTGTTGCCACTATGGATAAAACATCGATGCTTTGTCTAAGGATATTTGTGTTGATTACATTACGCACCATACTTAATGCAATTGTCCTGTTGTTTGCAACTTAATGCTTGGAAGGGTTCGAATGATAACTCGAAAGTGGACTTTTTAGGCATAGATGCATGCTTTGGATAGCGGTCTATGTACTTTGTCGTAATGCCACGATTAGATCTCATAGTACTCATCATGATATATGTATGTGCATTGTTATGCCTTCTTTATTTGTCAATTGCCCAAGCGTAATTTGTTCACCCAACATCTGCTTATCTTATGGGAGAGACACCACTAGTGATCTGTGGACCCCGGTCCTATTCTTTACATCTGAAATACAATCTACTGCAATTGTTCTTTATTGTTCTTCGCAAACAATCATCAACTTCCACACAATACGTTTAATCCTTTGTTTACAGCAAGCCGGTGAGATTGACAACCTCAGCTGTTACGTTGGGGCAAAGATGCGTGATTGTGTTGTGCGGGTTCACGTTGGCGCCGGAATCCCTGGTGTTGCGCCGCACTACACTCCGCCACCAACAACCTTCAACGTGCTTCTTGGCTCCTACTGGTTCGATAACCTTGGTTTCTTACTGAGGGAAAACTTGCTGCTGTGCGCATCACACCTCCTCTTGGGGTTCCCAACGGACATGTCAACTACGCGCATCACCTGACTAGTGAAATAAAAACAAGAAACAAAAAGATGCAATTGTAGGATCTAAAGGAAATAGCTTCGAGCACTCACACACCGGCAACAGTGCTAGGAAATAGCTTAGTAGTCGGAGGATGTGAATACCTTTTACCTTACCTCCCCGGCAACGGCGCCGAGAAAATAGCTTGATGTCTACGCACGCTTCTATTCCCGTAGACGGTGTTGGGCCTCCAAGGGAAGAGGTTTGTAGAACGACGGCAAGTTTCCCTTAAGTGAATCACCCAAGGTTTATCGAACTCAGGGAGGTAGAGGTCAGAGATATTCCTCTCAAGCAACCCTGCAATCACGATACAAGAAGTCTCTTGTGTCCCCAACACACCTAATACACTTGTCAGATGTATTATGTATAGGTGCACTAGTTCGGCGAAGAGATAGTAAAACACAGGTGGTATAGATGGTGGTAATATTGCAGGAAGTAAAGATGCAGTAAAACAGTAAACAAGCGATGTTTGCAGTGTTTGGAAACGGTGCCAGAAAATAGCTTGCTGGCGTGGGAGGCAATTCTCTCTGGTGTAGCTTTTCTATTCGGAAACAAGTCCTAGGGATCATACTTTCACTAGTGGACACTCTCAACATTGATCACATAACTGAATAAACAAATACTACTTTCTCTACACTCTCTTGTTGGATGACAAACACCATTCATTGTGTAGGGCTACAAGAGCTCCCTCAAGTCGGAGTTAACAAGCTCCACAACATTCGGAGTTCATATTTAAGTAACCTTAGAGTGCATAATAGACCATTGCAATTATATCGAGTACTAACATAGCATGCACACTGTCACCGTCAGGCTATGAAAGGGGAATAGATCGCATCAATACTATCATAGTAATAGTTAACTTCATAATCTACAAGAGATCACAATCATAGCTTATACCAAGTACTACATGATGCACACACTGTCAATATTACATCATGGAGGAGGAATAGACTACTTTAATAACATCACTAGAGTAGCACATAGATGATATTCAACTAGATCACAAAGCTCATGATCACATAAAGATCACATGGGAGAGAGAGATGAACCACATAGCTACCGGTACAGCCCTCGGCCTCGGGGGAGAACTACTCCCTCCTCATCATAGGAGACAACAGCGTTGATGAAGATGGCGGTGGTGTTGATGGAGATGCCTTCCGGGGGCAATTCCCCGTCCCGGCGGCATGCCGGAACAGAGACTTCTGTCCCCGAATCTTGGCTTCGCGATGGCGGTGGCTCTGGAACTTTTCTCGTATCGTGGCTTATCCTTAGGGTTTTCGCGACGGAGAGACTTTATAGGCGGAAGGGCAGCCTCGGAGGGGTCCTGGGGGACCCACACCATAGCCCCCCCTTGGCCGCGCCGCCATGTGGGGTGGGGCCCCCTTGGCTCCCCTCTGGTCCCTCTTCGGTGCTCTGGAACCTTCCGAGAAATATAAGATCGTGGGCTTTCGTTTCGTCCAATTCCAGAATATTTCCTGTGTAGGATTTCTGAAACTAAAAACAGCAGAAAACGGGAACTGGCGCTTCGGCATCTTGTTAATAGGTTAGTGCCGGAAAATGCATCAAAACGATATAAAGTATGAATAAAACATGTAGGTATTGTCATAAAACTAGCATGGAACATAAGAAATTATAGATACGTTGGAGACGTATCAGACGGCCAGAGAGGAGTATGGAGGCGGCGGCGCCCACCCTCGCCGGAGGCGGAGAAAGAGGGGGCGGCGGCGGGCCAGGAAAGAGGGGACATGGGAGGGTGGCGGTGGCCTACCTCGCCGGAGGTGGAGAAGCAGGGGGCGGGGGCGGCGGCCAGAGAGGAGTATGGAGGCAGCGGCGCCCACCCTCGCCGAAGGCGGAGAAGGAGGTGCCGGGCGACGGCAGGAGCATACCGAACGAGGGTTCGAGCATACCGAACGAGATAAAACGGGGGGCGAGAGGAAAACGCTTCGGACCGAATACCTCAGGATGTCGAGCTCGAGACTGGTTTATTCAGGAGTGGGCTGCGTAGGCCAATGAACTCAACCTCAATATTGAGCCCGAATGCACAGCCTGAATACTTAAGCCAACCAAACACCTGTAATTGAGATATTCGGTCTAGCACAATGCCAATGCCCAATACTAGGCTCGAATACAAACATCCAAACGCAGTGTATGTAATATGATTGCTTTTGATTGTATGACCTTCCCTAGATGATTGCATCATTAAATCTGTAACTCCTGTGCTAGATCTCTGTCTTACGATATGATTTATTCAGATTCAATCTTGTCTTTTATGTTTGTAATTGATATCCTATATGTAGATCTATATCGCCATTCGCTCTTGATGTTAGAATTCCCCACCTAGCTAGTAGATAGCGCAGTACAGGGAATGGTGTGCATTGATTAGATGGAGGGGATCCATATGAAAATGGTGAAGTTTGTGATGCAGACGGTCCTCCCTGTGCCGATGAGGTGTTGATGTCGACAACGGCTTCAATTTCCTCTTGGTGGTGGCAACAGGATGCTACGATCAGCCCTCTCCCGGAATAGGAGAAGACTTTGGGGTCTGTCACCGCCTCTGGAAAAATTCTGAAAAAATGGCATACCATTTTTTTCCGAAACGGAGGTTCCCTTAAAAAAGAGGTCGTGACACAAGGCATGGGGTGAGTGGGACCAAACAAGACACGATTAGCCTAGTGGACCATGCCATGGGGTTTCTTTCATCTATGTTTGGCCTCTCGTTGGCTCCATGTATTGATGGTCTTCTTCTTTGAAAATATTAGTGTGCCAATGTTTCTTGATTTATTTGGTGTATTGGAGGGCCCTGAAACATAAAAGAAACAAAAGAGACATTTTCTGACTCCCGTGATTAAATAGCAATGCAAAATTATTTTTAAGAAAAACTTGTAAATCATCTAAAAACTAGTAAATAATGCACAAATAAAAAAATAAGAGTATGAATTAATATGGTCTAAAATATATGATACATAATGCACATATCACTAATCCAAAAATTCCTTACATGTGTAGAGTCTCTTCTAGGTACATCTGAACATTGGAGCTTTACTAGGGAGGTCTTTTTTGGGGTGCATTTGGACACATGAGCTTTTAATCGATTGTTGCAACTTTAGTTCTATCTAGGTAGTTTTTTTTATTTATTGAATATGTGCATGTGTTAAAATGTACTAGTAGGCTTTGGCGCGGCGGCACGCCGCGCCCGTGGCGGTTTTTTGTTACTTTTTTTGAAAATGCACTAAATATCTGCATTTGGCCGTTTGCTCTAAATATCGCGAATGTTCGCTAAATATATTAAATCCCGTGGCGGCATTTTTTGTGTTTTTTTTTAATTGCACTACATATCTATGTTTTTCTGTTTGCTCTAAATTTCGCGAATGTTCACTAAATATGTTAAGTTGTTGAAGTACTTTTTTGTGGGAAGTTACGCCGTGCCCCCGTGGGGGCATTTCCTAAAATGCACTAAATATCAGGTGTTTGGCCTTTTGCTCTAAATTTCGTGGATGTTCGGTAAATATATTAATTCCCGTACCTACTTTTTTTCATTTTTTTGGAAATGCACTGAATATTCATGCTTGGTCATTTGCTCTAAATGTCGCGAATATTTGGTAAATATATTAAATCCTGTGGCGGTATTTTGTGCATTTTTTTTTGAAAATGCACTAATTATCCGCATTTGGCCGTTTGCTCTAAATGTCACGAATTTCAGTGAAATATATTAAATTGTGGAACTACTTTTTTTTTGTAAGAATTTTTCTCAGAAATTTACTGCGAGAGGGAAAATACCGGAACTATTCTACTTTTTTTTGGGAAGTTACGCCGCGCCCGTTGCGGCATTTTATTCTTTTTTTTTTGAAAATTCACTAAATATTCGTTGTTTGGCCGTTTGCTCTAAATGGCATGAATATTCGGTAAATATTTAAATTGTCCAATTTTTTTTTTGTGGGAAGTTGCGTTGAAGAATTACCGCGAGAGGGTGAAAAAAGCACGGCGGCACGCCGTGCCCGTGGCGGCATTTCATTCACTTCTTTGAAAATTTATTAAGTATTCGCCGTTTGCTCTAAATGGCTCGAATATACGGTAAATACATTAATTGTCCAAGTTTTTTTTTTGGGAAGTTGCGTTGAAGAATTACCTCGAGGGCCGGCAAAAAAAACGCAGCGGCAGTTTATTCGCTTTTTTGAAAATTCACTAAATATTCACCCGTTTGGCTATTTACTCTAAATAGCTAGAATATTCGGTAAATATATTAAATTATTCAGGTTTTTTTGCGGGAAGTTGCGTCGAAGAAGTACCCCGGGCAGGAAAAGAAACGCGACAACAGTTTATTCGCTTTTTTGAAAATTCACTAAATATTTACCGTTTGGTTGTTTGCTCTAAATGGCCAGAATATTCGGTAAATATATTAAATTATTCAAGTTTTTTTTGCGAGAAGTTGCGTCGAAGAAGTACCGTGAGAGGAGGAAAAAGTCAGCACCGTTCAGAGGCATTGTTGGTCCATATGTATAGTTCCAGGTACTTCTCATCGCGCTGTGCATCATGAGGCACTGTTCATCGATTGTACTGTAGTGTCCTGGCCAGCACTGTTCATGGTAACCTGTACTGTACACCGAACACTGTACAACACCGGAACTGTTCATCAGTACTGTTCATCGCTGGGGGGCACTGTTTAGCACTGTTCCTGTAGCAGACTGCCTGCGTGTCACGTTTGTTTGGCAAAAAATAGCACATGAACAGTGCGAAGTGAAGTAGAGCTGCTCACAGGACTTGAAAACAGCCAGCTTTTATATAGTGTATTATTGGACACATCTTCTTACATGAAAAATATCATGGAAGGTACATTTTATCTACATGTTACCTATATTCATTGATAAATTGTTGGTACCACTACATTTGTAGAACCATCTGTGCATAAATTTCAACAACATTAATCAACTCTCGTGGTACATTCATACACCCTCTATAACTCCAAAATGTCACCACTTAAGTTTTTTTATAAACATACATGCATATCTAACACTTACTATGACAATCAAAACACATGCAAAACTTTTTATTGCGAGCAATTGCAGAATATAGTGGCACGTTACTTTGCTTTCTTAATTATGAGCTACCAAAATGTGGTGTCATTGGATATGTGCATAGTTATTATACGATTATAAACTATAGAAACTCACAAATCAAGATGACAATGGGAAGGGTTTAAGATTGCTTCTAGGATTCACTATCACTACCAAGTGACCCTATTATATGGGCAACCATGGAGGTAGAAGGAAATTCGTTCTTTTTCTCCTTTCCAATGAAAACGAGAAAGAAAGATGTCAACTAATAAATATGTTGCTTTGTGAATTGATACTAGGTAGTTCTCCCCCATGGGCAGGCAAGTAGCCTTTGTGATATACATCTCTGCTACAGGAGAGTATGAACGCCCGGATCTAGGCGAGGTGATGGTGGGGAACTTCAAAAGGTTATGGTTTACTCCTCACTTCTTGATGGAGGTCGAGGAAAGGGAATATCGGTCCTGTGAGTAACCAGGACTGCTCCTTCTAGAAAGCGCCAATTCCGCTTGTCATAATCCAGTTCATTTGATTGTGCGTCGGCCCTTTCTCCTCCTCAGTAGGTGACATGGGGTATCCATAACAATGTACAAGGATGATGGAACTGGGTTTATGGAAAGAGGCACTGGTAGATTCATCAGCTGACAAGCAAGGAGAAGGCGAGATTTACCCAGGTTCGGCCCCTCTTGGTGAGGTAAAGACCTACTCATGCTTGTCTGATATTGATTATTGATGGAGATTACAATATCTCCGTGATGGATATGGTGTAGATCGTATATTGCCTAGGAAAGATTATGCGTGAGTTCATGATGATTTCGGGAATATCCGGAGCCCAGCGGCCCCTCCTAGCCTTTATATAGGAGCTTAGGTATTAGGTACCGTGACCGGTTGGTTACATGGTAGGGACGAACCCTAAGGTTTCTATCCTTGAGCTTGTACTTGTCGGGTGGGCCTCTAGTTGCCACGCACCAGGTATACTAACCGCAGATACCCGATAGGTCTTGCCGACCTCAGTAGATTCAAACCAAGGTTCTGTAAATGATTATGATTCATACCCCGTGAGTTTGTAGGGAATACGAGAAAAAAAAACCATGTGTAGACAATGCCCTTTCGCTTCATAACATGTCCAATGAGCTCGATATTCACAAGTACCTAGATGCATGGAAACAATTTCTAGCCTTATTCATATAAGGTGGTATGCGAATACTTTAACATTCGAACCTGATGCGAGTACTTTTTTACGGGCATGTAGAGTGTTTGTCAAGCTATCTTTATTTATTGTCGACAGTGAGGTGTTGACTTCATCAATCTTAAGATTCATCGGATCAATTTTTTAGACTCAATCTCTCGAAGATGCTTATAGGGATGGGATGTGCATGCTCTCGTTTATAAAATAAGTGTATGTACGTATTTATGTGCATATGCATTTGTGTTTCGCAAAAAAAATGCTACTTCTTTTTTGAGAACTAAAAAAAATGCTACTTAGAAAGCTGGCTCACGGGCTGTATGGGCCTGAGCAGTTAGCCCGCAATTATACGAAGAGCCCAGATATCTAGGGTTTCCTTCTCTACGCCGCTGCACAAGTATAAACCAGGAAAACCCTCGTCCATTCTTCCCCACCGCCGCCTCGTCCCCTCTAAGCTAAAGCGCCGCCGCGCGTCGACGAAAGAATCACCAATGGCGCCGCCGTCGAAGATGGCCCTGGGCATCAAGCGCGCCTCGCGGTCGAACACCTACCACCGCCGCGGGCTGTGGGCCATCAAGGCCAAGAACGGCGGCGCCTTCCCCAAGGCCGAGAAGCCAGCTGCCGTTGCCGAGCCCAAGTTCTACCCCGCCGACGACGTCAAGCCACGCACTGTCAGCACCCGCAAGCCCAAACCAACCAAGCTCAGGTCCGTCCCTTCCCTGCCACGCCGCACGATTGGCCTCTGCATCTCCCGATCCCGCGCGGAGTTTTGAAGCGAGGACGATTTCGTTGTTGCAGGTCGACCATCACACCTGGTACGGTGCTGATCGTGCTCGCGGGGAGGAGGTACATGGGGAAACGCGTGGTGTTCCTCAAGCAGCTCAAGTCCGGCCTGCTGCTCGTCACCGGTAAACTTCGCTGCTTCAGTAGATCTACTGGTCGATCCATGGTTGCTGATTGTGAATAAAACTGTAGACTGAATATATTTACCTGTGGATGGTTGCATTGTGGAATCCGTGGAAGTTCACTGCCTGTTTAGTCGTCTGCCTAAATCTGCTGGCACATATGTTGGATTGAAGAATAACTGTGCAATTTTGTCTGCTACATAGATTGTGAGTTCCTTGTGTTCCTAGTAAAGTGATTTTGGAATGTTAACATGATTCACTGTGTCAAAAGTGTGGTGTTCAACATTATTAAAAATGCCCTTGGAACTTAAATCTTTCCTAATTATATGGTGGACACTAGGGATGTAAAATTGGGTGAATATCTTGTGTAGTTGACATGTTCCTATCAAGCCAAGGGATGTAAAAGGCAATTTTTGGTTATTATATATTTGTTCAGAGGACTTGACTAGGATTGAGGATTCATTTCTTGTAATTTGAGTTGCAACAACAATTTGTTGGCCGTTCAGTTGATTTGTAATGTAAGCCAATTCATGTTCTATGGTGGGATGCTTATTCATCAACAAGTGAACTTCAGTTCCAGTGCAAATTGCAATCAAACAATCACTGCCAGTTTATATTCATCTTATTTTCTAATTTCAAATGTTACTGTTCTCTTTAGGACCTTTCAAGGTCAACGGAGTGCCAATCCGCCGCGTGAACCAGTCTTACGTCATTGCCACATCCACAAAGGTGGACATCTCTAAGGTTAACGTGGAGAAGTTTGATGACAAGTACTTCGCTAGGGAGAAGAAGACTAGGGTGAAGAAGACTGAGGGAGAGCTATTCGAGACAGACAAGGAGGTATACATCCATGCACATTCATTTTCTGCTGCATATGCCCTTGTATCATCAATCTTGCTCCAATAGTTACCTTGCTTCTTCTCTGTTAACCTGCAGGCAACAAAGAACCTGCCTGACTTCAAGAAGGATGACCAGAAAGCCATCGACGCTGAGTTGATCAAGGCTATTGAGGCCGTCCCAGACCTTAAGAACTACCTTAGTGCCCGGTTCTCCCTCAGGGATGGTGACAAGCCGCATGAGATGTCCTTCTAAGTTAGTTGGTACAAGTTTCAAGTTCTGTGGATCTCTTTTTTGTCTAGCGTGTTGTTCTGTACTCCTGAATTTTGTGCGCCTGGTTAGTTAACCATTGATTTCTACTGAGGTCTGCCTGTCAAATATTATGAGAAGATTACGACAAGTACTATGCTTTTCGGTGGTTCATTGCAGCATTTCCTGCGTGTGGTGTGGTTCAATTTGGTTCAATGTTTGGTCTTTCTGGCTGTGCAAAAAGCCAATACTTTGGGTCAGGTGAACAGTACATTGTGGTCACATTGGTAGCACCGTGTGTTCTAAATTTGTGAACATTTAATGGTGATTGCTTATTTTTTCGCAATGAAACATGGACCTCCTCCAGTGCCAGTTACTGGCGAAACTACCGTTGCACAATCTATATGTCTGCCTGCCAGTATTTTTCAGGAAGCACAGTTTATCTGTGGGCTTCACCAGTGGAGGCGTTGGCTTTCTAATTGTTTACTGGACTTACATTTGCTCCAATAGTTACCTCGCCTCTTCACCGCTGCATATCCTTGTATTATCGATCTTGCTCCAATAGTTACCTTGCCTCTTCTCTGTTATGCTGGATTTTGTAATTGTTTACTGGACTTACAATTGCTACTCCCTCCATTCCACATACACAATTGCAAGAAATTCCTGCATATAGTATTTTGACTACCAACACATATAGTATTTTGGTTGCAAAGTTGAAAAATACTACTACCTCTCTCCATAAAAGTTTGTCCAAGTTTGGATGGATCTAGACATCTTTTAGTGTATAGGTACATCCAAATTTGGACAAACCTTCGACATTCTTTTATGGACGGAGGGAGTACTTCGGATCTGCAATATGTATCTTCTTGATTTTCTACTAAAACATGCCAAAAAAATAATTTCAAAAAATACATATCAGAAACCGTGTTTATTTTTTAGAACAGAATAATATTTTGCTTTGGAGACAAGGCAGTGGCACGGGTTTGCTCATTGTGAGCAAGAATGGTCACATTAGGTGTTTGCTCCATCCTTCCATGCAGTGAACTCCTTTAAGGTTGTTCATGCTAGTTAGGTTGCGCTTGACATTACAGTTGATTATTGTAATCTCATTTGTCCCACCCTCTTTCACTAATTTTAGTGTTTGTTGATAAAATAGGCAAAAGCTGGCATGTTCAATGAGATTATCATGTTCAGGGTAAGGCCATGAACCAGTACGTCCCCAAGAGATAAAAGAGGCGACCCAAGCACCGATCTAGGGTTCCATGCCCCTTGCCACCGCCGTTGGTCCGTCCTAACTCTGGTGGCCTCGGGCGTTTGAGAGGTTCACTTTTTTTTACGTATTTGATGTATCTACTTCAGAATGATGAGGCGGTGGCTCCGTCCCAAAGTCATAGTAAGCCTCCCCCTACCTTAACCCCGTTCAGATGGTGCGACTAGGGCATGCGGATCTCCTGGGATCCGATCCATGTTCATGTCAGATGATGTGGTTGCAAATGTCCCTTTTGATTTATGACTCCCATCTTCCTTGATGGTTGCGGCTTTAACACGCTGGTTTTTTGTGGGGGGGAGAGTGGGAAAATATCTAGTGATACAACACTTCACATGATACTGCTTCATAAAATTTAATTTTATAAGTGATAAAAAAATGTCGAAACAAATTGTAAATTGTGAGTGTTCGCAAGATATGTGTTTACATTCTCTAGAATTTTCAGAATCAAATTTAAAATACACAGAGAGAAACTAAAATGAGAAATTGCTATGTCAAAAAGTGGCATTATGTGTTTCTGTCTATATGTGACACTACTCATGTCTGATCTTTTTTTTTCTTTGATGGTATTTCAAATTTGGTTATGCAAGTTATAGGAAATGTGTTATGACCGGATTGGTCTACCGCCGGAGGGGGCCCACCGGCCAGGCTTAGTTAGGGGCTTAGCCCAAATTAGCAGATTAGGGGCTTAGCCCATCAGCAGATTTCTCTTATATAAACGAGTTGTAACCGACCAGAACAATCAAGCAATAAACATATTTTGTTGCCGACTCCTCAAGGAGTCGGAGTCCCAAACCCTAGCCGCCGCCTCTCCAAAGCCGCGCGCCGGCGCCCTGCCGCCGGCGCCCTCGCCTCCGCATGCACACCGCCCATTCCTTCTCCTACAATCTCCGCCCTAGTCCGGGTAGACACGCTGGTTCTACCAATTTGGTATCAGATTGTCCTCGTTCGGTCATGTCGTCTTCGCCGGCCACCACCACCACCTCCGCATCGCCCAACCCGCCGCCTCCCGCACCGCCGCGCTCGCCGCCGCCCTCCACGGGAGCCGCGACGTCCATGGCGGAGGCCGCCGACGCCGCTCCCCTCCTCTCGCAGCAGGAGGTCTCGACGGCCATCCGCGACTTCGCCACCGCGGTCCAGGGCATCCGCCTGTACCTGATCGGCACGCAGGGGATGACCACGCCGCCACTGCCGCCGGCCCTCACCGCCTACCCGGCCGCGCCGACGTTTCCGCCCGCCCAGGGCGTGCCCGTGCCGCCCCCGGCCTCGCCGCCTCCGCCGCCGTGGTCGTCGTGGCAGCCGGCCCCCAGCGCCGGCCCCGCCTCGCTGCCCCAGGGCGTCCCCATCCAGCGGGTGCCGTTTCCGCCATCGCCCTCCCGGCTACCGGCGTGGGTGACCGCGACGGAGCCCCCGCCCGTCTACTCGGCCGCACCGGCGCCTCCTCCCGTCTACACGGCTGCCGGGGACCCTCCGAGGCCTTCCTTCCCGGAGCCCGCGTACTCGCGCTTTGCGGAGCCCTCCGCTGGCTGCGCGGAGTACCCCGGCCAGGGCACCGCCGGCCTTGATCCCCCAAGCTACGCCAAGCTCGATTTTGCCACGTACGACGGCGTCGAGGACCCCTGATGCGTGTAGTTGACACGTCCGTTGGGAACCCCAAGAGGAAGGTGTGATGCGCACAGCGGCAAGTTTCCCTCAGTTAGAAACCAAGGTTTAATCGAACCAGTAGGAGTCAAGAAGCACGTTGAATGTTGATGGCGGCGGGATGTAGTGCGGCGCAACACCAGAGATTCCGGCGCCAACGTGGAACCTGCACAACACAACCAAAGTACTTTGCCCCAACGAAACGGTGAGGTTGTCAATCTCACCGGCTTGCTGTAACAAAGGATTAACCGTATTGTGTGGAAGATGATTGTTTGCAAGAAAACAATAAAGAACAAGTATTGCGACAGATTTGTATTTCAGGTATAAATGAATGGACCGGGGTCCACGAGTTCACTAGAGGTGTCTCTCCCATAAGATAAAAGCATGTTGGGTGAACAAATTACGGTCGGGCAATTGACAAATAGAGAGGGCATAACAATGCACATACATGTCATGATAAATATAGTGAAATTTAATTGGGCATTACGACAAAGTACATAGACCGCCATCCGAGCATGCATCTATGCCTAAAAAGTCCACCTTCGAGGTTATCATCCGAACCCCTTCCGGTATTAAGTTGCAAAACAACGGACAATTGCATTAAGTATGGTGCGTAATGTAATCAACAACTACATCCTTAGACATAGCATCAATGTTTTATCCCTAGTGGCAACAAGCACATCCACAACCTTAGAACTTTACATCACTTGTCCCAGGTATCAATGGAGGCATGAACCCACTATCGAGCATAAATACTCCCTCTTGGAGTTAAGAGCAAAAACTTGGCCGAGCCTCTACTAATAACGGAGAGCATGCAAGATCATAAACAACACATAGGTAATAACTTGATAATTAACATAACATAGTATTCTCTATCCATCGGATCCCGACAAACACAACATATAGCATTACGGATAGATGATCTTGATCATGTTAGGCAGCTCACAAGATCCAACAATGAAGCACAATGAGGAGAAGACAACCATCTAGCTACTGCTATGGACCCATAGTCCGGGGGTGAACTACTCACTCATCACTCCGGAGGCGACCATGGCGGTGAAGAGTCCTCCGGGAGATGAATCCCCTCTCCGGCGAGGGTGCCGGAGGAGATCTCCAGAATCCCCCGAGATGGGATTGGCGGCGGCGGCGTCTGCGGAAGGTTTTCCGTATCGTGGCTCTCGGTGCGGGGGTTTCGCGACGGAGGCTTTAAGTAGGCGGAAGGGCAACGCGGGGGCCACACGAGGGCCCCACACCATAGGTCGGCGCGGCCGGGGCCCGGGCCGCGCCGCCCTAGTGTGGCGGCGCCTCGTGGCCCCACTTCGACTCCTCTTCGGTCTTACGGAAGCTTCGTGGCAAAATAGGACCACGGGCGTTGATTTCGTCCAATTCCGAGAATATTTCGTTACTAGGATTTCGAAACCAAAAACAGCGAGAAAACGACAGTCGGCTCTTCGACATCTTGTTAATAGGTTAGTTCCGGAAAATGCACGAATATGACATAAAGTGTGCATAAAACATGTATATATCATCAATAATGTGGCATGGAACATAAGAAATTATCGATACGTCGGAGACGTATCAGCATCCCCAAGCTTAGTTACTGCTCGTCCCGAGCGGGTAAAACGATAACAAAGATAATTTCTGAAGTGACATGCCATCATAACCTTGATCATACTATTTGTAAACATATGTAATGAATGCGAGTGATCAAAACAATGGTAATGACATGAGTAAACAAGTGAATCATAAAGCAAAGACTTTTCATGAATAGTACTTCAAGACAAGCATCAATAAGTCTTGCATAAGAGTTAACTCATAAAGCAATAAATCAGAGTAAAGGTATTGAAGCAACACAAAGGAAGATTAAGTTTCAGTGGTTGCTTTCAACTTGTAACATGTATATCTCATGGATAATTGTCAACATAGAGTAATATAACAAATGCAATATGCAAGTATGTAGGAATCAATGCACGGTTCACACAAGTGTTTGCTTCTTGAGGTGGAGAGAAATAGGTGAACTGACTCAACATAAAAGTAAAAAGAATGGTCCTTCAAAGAGGAAAGCATCGATTGCTATATTTGTGCTAGAGCTTTTATTTTGAAAACATGAAACAATTTTGTCAACGGTAGTAATAAAGCATATGAGTTATGAAAATTATATCTTACAAGTTGCAAGCCTCATGCATAGTATACTAATAGTGCCCGCACCTTGTCCTAATTAGCTTGGACTACCGGATCATCGCAATACACATGTTTTAACCAAGTGTCACAATGGGGTACCTCCATGCCGCCTGTACAAAGGTCTAAGGAGAAAGCTCGCATTTTGGATTTCTCGCTTTTGATTATTCTCAACTTAGACATCCATACCGGGACAACATGGACAACGAGATAATGGACTCCTCTTTAATGCATAAGCATGTGGCAACAATTATTATTCTCATATGAGATTGAGGATATATGTCCAAAACTGAAACTTCCACCATGAATCATGGCTTTAGTTAGCGGCCCAATGTTCTTCTCTAACAATATGTATGCTCCAACCATTAAGGTGGTAGATCTCTCTTACTTCGGACAAGACGGACATGCATAGCAACTCACATGATATTCAACAAAGAATAGTTGATGGCGTCCCCGAAACATGGTTATCGCACAACAAGCAACTTAATAAGAGATAAAGTGCATAAGTACATATTCAATACCACAATAGTTTTTAGGCTATTTGTCCCATGAGCTATATATTGCAAAGGTGAATGATGGAATTTTAAAGGTAGCACTCAAGCAATTTACTTTGGAATGGCGGACAAATACCATGTAGTAGGTAGGTATGGTGGACACAAATGGCATAGTGGTTGGCTCAAGGATTTTGGATGCATGAGAAGTATTTCCTCTCGATACAAGGTTTAGGCTAGCAAGGTTATTTGAAACAAACACAAGGATGAACGGTGCAGCAAAACTCACATAAAATACATATTGTAAACATTATAAGACTCTACACCGTCTTCCTTGTTGTTCAAAACTCAATACTAGATATTATCTAGACTCTAGAGAAACCAAATATGCAAACCAAATTAGCAAGCTCTAAGTGTTTCTTCATTAATGGGTGCAAAGTATATGATGCAAGAGCTTAAACATGAGCACAACAATTGCCAAGTATTAAATTATCCAAGACATTTTAGAATTACTACATGTAGCATTTTCCAATTCCAACCATATAACAATTTAACGAAGAAGAAACTTCGCCATGAATACTATGAGTAAAGCCTAAGGACATACTTGTCCATATGCTACAGCGGAGCGTGTCTCTCTCCCATAAAGTGAATGCTAGGATCCATTTTATTCAAACAAAACAAAAACAAAAACAAACAGACGCTCCAAGCAAAGCACGTAAGATGTGGCCGAATAAAAATATAGTTTCAGGGGAGGAACCTGATAATGTTGTCGATGAAGAAGGGGATGCCTTGGGCATCCCCAAGCTTAGACACTTGAGTCTTCTTAGAATATGCAGGGGTGAACCACCGGGGAATCCCCAAGCTTAGAGCTTTCACTCTCCTTGATCATATTGTATCATACTCCTCTCTTGATCCTTGAAAACTTCCTCCACACCAAACTCGAAACAAGTCATTAGAGGGTTAGTGGACAATAAAAATTAACATGTTCAGAGGTGACACAATCATTCTTAACACTTCTGGACATTGCATAAAGCTACTTGGACATTAATGGATCAAAGAAATTCATCCAACATAGCAAAAGAGGCAATGCGAAATAAAAGGCAGAATCTGTAAAAACAGAACAGTCCGTAAAGATGGATTTTATTGAGGCACCAGACTTGCTCAAATGAAAATTCTCAAATTGAATGAAAGTTGCGTACATATCTGAGGATTACTCACGTAAATTGGCTTAATTTTCTGAGTTACCTACAGAGAATTAGACCCAAATTCGTGACAGCAAAGAAATCTGTTTCTGCGCAGTAATCCAAATCTAGTATTTACTTTACTATCAAAGACTTTACTTGGCACAACAAAACTCAAAACTAAGATAAGGAGAGGTTGCTACAGTAGTAAGAAACTTCCAAGACTCAAATATAAAACAAAAATACTGTAGTAAAAACATGGGTTGTCTCCCATAAGCGCTTTTCTTTAACGCCTTTCAGCTAGGCGCAGAAAGTGTATATCAAGTGTTATCGAGAGATGGAGCATTGATATCATAAGCTCCCCCATCTGTAGTGGTACTAAGGGCTTTGTCAACTTTAGGCCTATAATAATATTTCTTTGGTTTAGGCACTTTAGAGACATACATAAACTTTTGCTCCTTTCCCACATAAGCTTTCTCTCTAAAGCTCGTAAAGATGAAAAGGTTGAACCCAAGGTTCCCATAGCTTTTTCAAGTTCGCCAATCCTATTAATTTGATTATCATGGTCAACACAAGTTTCTAGGACACTAATTCTTTCATCAATTCCTCCTAAGGATTTATCAAGTTCATCAGTTTTATCAAGTAACATCTCCAACTTAGTTTCAACACTCGGAAAATTTTTCTCTATGGTTTCCAATTTTTTCATAGCATCCTCAAGGGGGGTTTCAATTTTAGTTTCATTAATAGGTGGTGTTCCAAATAAACTCTCAATAATGCAACTAGCTTCTAAAGCGGGAGCGCCTAGGAAGTTACCTCCCGCGAGACAATCAAGAACATATCTATTCCAGCTAGAGATACCAACATAAAAATTCCTGAGTAGGATAGTGGTGGAGTGTTTCTTAGTGCACCTATTATGGGCATCACTAATTCTATACCAAGCATCTTTTAAACATTCTCCCCCTTGTTGCTTAAACGAACGAACTTCAACTTCAGGATTACTCATTTTAGCAGCAGTAAATAAAACAAACTAGATAAAATAAATGCAAGTAACTAATTTTTTTTGTGTTTTTGATATAGCAAACAAGATAGTAAATAAAGTAAAGCTAGCAACTAATTTTTTTGTGTTTTGATATAATGCGGCAAACAAAGTAGTAAATAAAATAAAGCAAGACAAAAACAAAGTAAAGAGATTGGGAAGTGGAGACTCCCCTTGCAGCGTGTCTTGAGCTCCCCGGCAACGGCGCCAGAAATTTGCTTGATGCGTGTAATTGACACGTCCGTTGGGAACCCCAAGAGGAAGGTGTGATGCGCACAGCGGCAAGTTTCCCTCGGTTAGAAACCAAGGTTTAATCGAACCGGTAGGAGTCAAGAAGCACGTTGAAGGTTGATGGCGGCGGGATGTAGTGCGGCGCAACACCGGAGATTCCGGCGCCAACGTGGAACCTGCACAACACAACCAAAGTACTTTGCCCCAACGAAACGAGTGAGGTTGTCAATCTCACCGGCTTGCTGTAACAAAGGATTAACCGTATTGTGTGGAAGATGATTGTTTGCAAGAAAACGAGTAAAGAACAAGTATTGCGAGCAGATTTGTATTTCGAGTATAAAAGAATGGACCGGGGTCCACAGTTCACTAGAGGTGTCTCTCCCATAAGATAAAAGCATGTTGGGTGAACAAATTACAGTCGGGCAATTGACAAATAGAGAGGGCATAACAATGCACATACATGTCATGATAAATATAGTGAAATTTAATTGGGCATTACGACAAAGTACATAGACCGCCATCCAAGCATGCATCTATGCCTAAAAAGTCCACCTTCGAGGTTATCATCCGAACCCCTTCCAGTATTAAGTTGCAAAACAACAGACAATTGCATTAAGTATGGTGCGTAATGTAATCAACAACTACATCCTTAGACATAGCATCAATGTTTTATCCCTAGTGGCAACAGCATCCACAACCTTAGAACTTTCTGTCACTGTCCCAGATTCAATGGAGGCATGAACCCACTATCGAGCATAAATACTCCCTCTTGGAGTTAAGAGCAAAAACTTGGCCAGAGCCTCTACTAATAACGGAGAGCATGCAAGATCATAAACAACACATAGGTAATAACTTGATAATTAACATAACATAGTATTCTCTATCCATCGGATCCCGAAAAACACAACATATAGCATTACAGATAGATGATCTTGATCATGTTAGGCAGCTCACAAGATCCAACAATGAAGCACAATGAGGAGAAGACAACCATCTAGCTACTGCTATGGACCCATAGTCCAGGGGTGAACTACTCACTCATCACTCCGGAGGCGACCATGGCGGTGAAGAGTCCTCCGGGAGATGAATCCCCTCTCCGGCAGGGTGCCGGAGGAGATCTCCGGAATCCCCCGAGATGGGATTGGCGGCGGCGGCGTCTCCGGAAGGTTTTCCGTATCATGGCTCTCGCGTGCGGGGGTTTCGCGACGGAGGCTTTAAGTAGGCGGAAGGGCAACGCGGGGGGCCACACGAGGGCCCCACACCATAGGTCGGCGCGGCCAGGGCCTGGGCCGCGCCGCCCTAGTGTGGCGGCGCCTCGTGGCCCCACTTCGACTCGATCCTCTTCGGTCTTCTGGAAGCTTCGTGGCAAAATAGGACCCTGGGCGTTGATTTCGTCCAATTCCGAGAATATTTCGTTACTAGGATTTCTGAAACCAAAAACAGCAGAACAACAGAATCGGCTCTTCGGCATCTTGTTAATAGGTTAGTTCCAGAAAATGCACGAATATGACATAAAGTGTGCATAAAACATGTATATATCATCAATAATGTGGCATGGAACATAAGAAATTATCGATACGTCGGAGACGTATCAACCCCCTCAACCGGCTCAACCAATGCGAGCAATTCTTTCGAGGGCAGCGCACCCTCGCTTCGGACCGGACTTGGCTCGCCTCGTACCACCTCCGCGGCGCCGCCCAGACGTGGTATTACTCCCTCGAGCAGGACGAGGGTGGCATGCCCCCATGGGACAGCTTCCGCGAGCTCTGCCTCCTACACTTCGGTCCCCCGATCCGCGGCAGCCGCTTGGCGGAACTCGGGCGTTTGGCCTTCACCACCATGGTGCAGGATTTCGCCGACCGCTTCCAGGCCCTCGCCTGCCATGCGCCTGGAGTGACGGGGCAACAACGCGCCGAGCTCTTCATTGGCGGCCTCCCCGACCACATCCGCGTGGACGTGGAGCTCCAGCCCCCGCAGGACCTCCAGACAGCGATGCACTACGCGCGCGCTTATGAGCGTCGCGCCCAGGCGGTTCAGCAGGCACCCCTGGCCCGCGGCGGCCGCGCCGCTCGGCCTCCTCCTCCGACCGCGGCTGCCACCCGCCCCACCCCGCTAGGCCCGGCCAGCCCCGCCCCCGCGGCTACTCGCATGTTCCGTCGCCTCACCCCGGCGGAGCAGCTCGAACGCCGCCGCCTTGGGCTCTGCTTCAACTGCGACGAGCCCTACACGCCCGGCCACGTGTGTCCGCGCCTCTTCTACCTGGAGACAGTCGACGTGGAGGAGGGGGACGCGACGCCCGGGACTGCTGTCACCACGGCCGAGCCGGCTGAGCCACCTTCCGCGGCCGCCACGGCATTCGTCGTCTCCCTACACGCACTCGCCGACATCCTCCACGAGCGGACGATGCTGCTACCGGTCACGATCCATGGCGAGACCCTGGTGGCGTTGTTGGAGACGGGCTCCACGCACAACTTCCTCCCCGCCGCCACTATGCGCCGCCTCGCGCTACAACCGACATGCGGGGATCACCTCCGTGTGACCGTGGCCAACGGTGACCGCCTCCACTGCCATGGGGTGGTCCAGCACGTACCCCTCACCATCGGCGATGAGCACTTCGTCATCACGTGCGCCGGCATCGACTTGGGCTGCTTCGACTTCATCCTTGGCGTCGACTTTATGCGGACGCTCGGCCCCATCCTTTGGGACTTCGACGCCCCGACGATGACGTTCTGGCGCCAGGGTCGCCACATCCGCTGGGAGGGCCTCGGGGGTGCCGCCCCCGCACCTCAGCTCCAGCTCGTCTCCGGGGACGATGACGCCGAGCACCTCCTCCTGACACACCTCCCGCAGCAGCACGGCGACATCTTCGAGGAGCCGTAGGCCCTGCCGCCCCCACGCGCGTGTGACCACCGTATCCACCTCCTGCCGGGGTCAGCGCCAGTGGCGGTGCGACCGTACCGGTACCCACGAGCCTGCGAAGGACGAGCTGGAGTGTCAGTGCGCGCTCATGCTTGCCGCGGGCATCATCAGGATCTCCACGTCCCCGTTCTCCGCACCGGTGCTGCTTGTGCGCAAGTCAGATGGCACGTGGCGCTTCTGCATTGACTACCGCGCCCTCAACGCCCTCACGCTCAAGGACAAGTTCCCGATCCCGGTGGTCGACGAGCTGTTCGACGAGCTCCACGGGGCGCAGTTCTTCACCAAGATCGACCTCCGATCAGGCTATCATCAGGTGCGCATGCACCCGGAGGACATCGCCAAGACGGCGTTCCGGACACATCATGGCCACTTCGAGTTCGTGGTGATTCCCTTTGGCCTCACCAACTGAAAGATCGAGATGTCTCCTAGAGGGGGGGGGTGAATAGGCAATTAAAAACTGCTGCGGATTTGTCTTGTAAGAATGCGGAATTAAACTAACGTTTAGTTTACAAGCACAAACCCTAAATATGCTAAGCTCAACTAAGTGTAACAATAGCAACTAGAGCTAAGCAAGATAGGCACAAGATATATGTAGCACAAGTGATAGCAAGATATATGTACTTCAAGCACGATGGCTATCACAAGGAAAGAGAGCTCGGGTATAGAAATAACCGAGGCACGCGGAGACGAGGATGTATTCCCGTGTTCCCTTCCTTTGCAAGAAGGTTCGTGCTGTTGGCGTGGTAGTAGTTAACACACGTCCGTTGGGAACCCCAAGAGGAAGATGTGATGCGTACAGCAGCGAGTTTTCCCTCAGTATGAAACCAAGGTTATCGAACCAGTAGGAGTCAAGGAACACTTGAAGGTTGTTGGTGACGGAGTGTAGTGCGACGCAACACCAGGGATTCCGGCGCCAACGTGAAACCTGCACAACACAATCAAAGTACTTTGCCCCAACGTAACAGTGAGGTTGTCAATCTCACCGGCTTGTCGTAAACAAAGGATTAGATGTATAGTGTGGAAGATGATGTTTGTTTGCGAAGAACGATGAAAGAACAATTGCGATAGATTGTATTTCAGATGTAAAGAATGGACCGGGATCCACAGTTCACTAGTGGTGTCTCTCCCATAAGATAAATAGCATGTTGGGTGAACAAATTACGGTTGGACAATTGACAAATAAAGAAGGCATAACAATGCACATACATATATCATGATGAGTACTATGAGATTTAATCGGGGCATTACGACAAAGTACATAGACCGCTATCCAAGCATGCATCTATGCCTAAAAAGTCCACCTTCGAGGTTATCATCCGAACCCCTTCCAGTATTAAGTTGCAAACAACGGACAATTGCATTAAGTATGGTGCGTAATGTAATCAACACAAATATCCTTAGACAAAGCATCGATGTTTTATCCCTAGTGGCAACAGCACATCCACAACCTTAGAAATTTCTGTCACTGTCCCAGATTCAATGGAGGCATGAACCCACTATCGAGCATAAATACTCCCTCTTGGAGTCACAAGTATCAACTTCGCCAGAGCCTCTACTACCAACGGAGAGCATGCAAGAACATAAACAACATATATGATAGATTGATAATCAACTTGACATAGTATTCAATATTCATCGGATCCCAACAAACACAACATGTAGCATTACAAATAGATGATCTTGATCATGATAGGCAGCTCACAAGATCTAACATGATAGCACAATGAGGAGAAGACAACCATCTAGCTATCGCTATGGACCCATAGTCCAGGGGTGAACTACTCACACATCGATCCGGAGGCGATCATGGTGATGAAGAGACCTCCGGGAGATGACTCCCTCTCCGGCAGGGTGCCGGAGGCGATCTCCTGAATCCCCCGAGATGGGATTGGCGGCGGCGGTGTCTCTGTAAGGTTTTCCGTATCGTGGCTCTCGGTACTGGGGGTTTCGCGACGAAGACTTTAAGTAGGCGGAAGGGTAGGTTTAGGGGCGACGCGAGGGACCCACACACTAGGGCCGCGCGGCCAGGGCCTGGGCCGCGCCGCCCTAGTGTGGCGTCGCCTCGTCGCCCCACTTCGTAATCCTTTCGGTCTTCTGGAAGCTTCATGGAAAAATAAGACCCTGGGCGTTGATTTCGTCCAATTCCGAGAATATTTCCTTACACGCACTCGCCGACATCCTCCACGAGCGGACGATGCTGCTACCGCCTACCGGTCACGATCCATGGCGAGACCCTGGTGGCGTTGTTGGACACGGGCTCCACGCACAACTTCCTCCCCGCCGCCACTATGCGCCGCCTCGCGCTACAACCGACATGCGGGGATCACCTCCGTGTGACCGTGGCCAACGGTGACCGCCTCCACTACCATGGGGTGGTCCAGCACGTACCCCTCACCATCGGCGACGAGCACTTCGTCATCACGTGCGCCGGCATCGACTTGGGATGCTTCGACTTCATCCTTGGCATCGACTTTATGCGGACGCTCGGCCCCATACTTTGGGACTTCGACGCCCTGACGATGATGTTCTGGCGCTAGGGTCGCCACATCCGCTGGGAGGGCCTCGGGGGTGCCGCCCCCGCACCTCAGCTTCAGCTCGTCTCCGGGGACAACGACGCCGAGCACCTCCTCCTGACACACCTCCGGCAGCAGCACGACGACATCTTCGAGGAGCCGCAGGCCCTGCCGCCCCCACGCGCGTGTGACCACCGTATCCACCTCCTGCCGGGGTCAGCGCCAATGGCGGTGCGACCGAACCGCTACCCACAGCTGCAGAAGGACGAGCTGGAGCGTCAGTGCGCGCTCATGCTTGCCGCGGGCATCATCAGGATCTCCACGTCCCCGTTCTCCGCACCGGTGCTGCTTGTGCGCAAGTCAGATGGCACGTGGCGCTTCTGCATTGACTACCGCGCCCTCAACGCCCTCACGCTCAAGGACAAGTTCCCGATCCCGGTGGTCGACGAGCAGTTCGACGAGCTCCACGGGGCGCAGTTCTTCACCAAGATCGACCTCCGATCAGGCTATCATCAGGTGCGCATGCACCCGGAGGACATCGCCAAGACGGCGTTCCGGACACATCATGGCCACTTCGAGTTCGTGGTGATTCCCTTTGGCCTCACCAACTGAAAGATCGAGATGTCTCCTAGAGTGGGGGGGGGGGGGGGGAATAGGCAATTTAAAACTGCTGCGGATTTGTCTTGTAAGAATGCGGAATTAAACTAACGTTTAGTTTACAAGCACAAACCCTAAATATGCTAAGCTCAACTAAGTGTAACAATAGAACCTAGAGCTAAGCAAGATAGGCACAAGATATATGTAGCACAAGTGATAGCAAGATATATGTACTTCAAGCACGATGGCTATCACAAGGAAAGAGAGCTCGGGTATAGAAATAACCGAGGCATGTGAAGACGAGGATGTATTCCCGTGTTCCCTTCCTTTGCAAGAAGGTACGTGTTGTTGGCGTGGTAGTAGTTAACACACGTCCGTTGGGAACCCCAAGAGGAAGGTGTGATGCGTACAGCAGCGAGTTTTCCCTCAGTATGAAACCAAGGTTATCGAACCAGTAGGAGTCAAGGAACACGTGAAGGTTGTTGGTGACGGAGTGTAGTGCGGCGCAACACCGGCGATTCCGGCGCCAACGTGGAACTCTGCACAACACAATCAAAGTACTTTGCCCCAACGTAACGAGTGAGGTTGTCAATCTCACCGGCTTGCTGTAAACAAAGGATTAGATGTATAGTGTGGAAGATGATGTTTGTTTGCGAAGAACAGTAAAGAACAATTGCAGTAGATTGTATTTCGGATGTAAAGAATGGACCGGGATCCACAGTTCACTAGTGGTGTCTCTCCCATAAGATAAATAGCATGTTGGGTGAACAAATTACAGTTGGGCAATTCACAAATAAAGAAGGCATAACAATGCACATACATATATCATGATGAGTACTATGAGATTTAATCAGAGCATTACGACAAAGTACATAGACCGCTATCCAGCATGCATCTATGCCTAAAAAGTCCACCTTTAGGTTATCATCCGAACCCCTTCCAGTATTAAGTTACAAACAATAGACAATTGCATTAAGTATGGTGCGTAATGTAATCAACAAAAATATCCTTAGACAAATCATCGATGTTTTATCCCTAGTGGCAACATCACATCCACAACCTTAGAACTTTCTGTCACTGTCCCGGATTCAATGGAGGCATGAACCCACTATCGAGCATAAATACTCCCTCTTGGAGTCACAAGTATCAACTTGGCCAGAGCCTCTACTAGCAACGGAGAGCATGCAAGAACATAAACAACATATATGATAGATTGATAATCAACTTGACATAGTATTCAATATTCATCGGATCCCAACAAACACAACATGTAACATTACAAATAGATGATCTTGATCATGATAGGCAGCTCACAAGATCTAACATGATAGCACAATGAGGAGAAGACACCCATCTAGCTACTGCTATGGACCCATAGTCCAGGGGTGAACTACTCACACATCGATCCGGAGGCGATCATGGTGATGAAGAGACCTCCGGGAGATGATTCCCCTCTCCGGCAGGGTGCCGAGGCGATCTCCTGAATCCCCCGAGATGGGATTGGCGGCGGCGGCGTCTCTGTAAGGTTTTCCGTATCGTGGCTCTCGGTACTGGGGGTTTCGCGACGAAGGCTTTAAGTAGGCGGAAGGGTAGGTTTAGGGGCGACGCGAGGGACCCACACACTAGGGCCGCGCGGCCAGGGCCTGGGCCGCGCCGCCCTAGTGTGGCGTCGCCTCGTCGCCCCACTTCGTAATCTTTTCGGTCTTCTGGAAGCTTCGTGGAAAAATAAGACCCTGGGCGTTGATTTCGTCCAATTCCGAGAATATTTCCTTACTAGGATTTCTGGAACCAAAAACAGCAGAAAACAGCAACTGGCTCTTCGGCATCTCGTCAATAGGTTAGTGCCGGAAAATGCATAATAATGACATATAATGTGTATAAAACATGTGAGTATCATCATAAAAGTAGCATGGAACATAAGAAATTATAGATACGTTTGGGACGTATCAAGCATCCCCAAGCTTAGTTCCTACTCGCCCTCGAGTAGGTAAACGATAACAAAGATAATTTCTGAAGTGACATGCTATCATAATCTTGATCAATACTATTGTAAAGCATATGAGATGAATGCAGCGATTCGAAGGAACGGTGAAGACAATGAGTAAACAACTGAATCATATAGCAAAGTCTTTTCATGAATAGTACTTTCAAGACAAGCATCAATAAGACTTGCATAAGAGTTACTCATAAAGCAATGAATTCTTAGTAGAAAGCTTTGAAACAACACAAAGGAAGATATAAATTTCAGCGGTTGCTTTCAACTTCAACATGTATATCTCATGGATAATTGTCAACACAAAGTAATATAACAAGTGCAATAGGTAAACATGTAAGAATCAATAAACACAGTTCACACAAGTGTTTGCTTCTAAGATAGAAAGAATAGGTGAACTGACTCAACAATAAGGTAAAAGAATGGCCCTTCGCAGAGGGAAGCATGGATTACTATATTTGTGCTAGAGCTTTTATTTTGAAAACATAGAAACAATTTTGTCAACGGTAGTAATAAATAGGTGCTGTCACTTTTAGTCGTCGTTCTTTAACC
>NC_061509.1:95146511-95180487 GCF_022539505.1 Lolium rigidum | reverse complement strand
GGAGATCCATAATAGCTCCCACATATTCAACGATGACTTTAGTGATCGAATTAACCATTCACATACGATACCAATTCCCTTTGTCACGCGATATTTTACTTGTCCGAGGTTTGATCATCGGTATCACTCTATACCTTGTTCAACCTCGTCTCCTGACAAGTACTCTTTACTCGTACCGTGGTATGTGGTCTCTTATGAACTTATTCATATGCTTGCAAGACATTAGACGACATTCCACCGAGAGGGCCCGGAGTATATCTATCCGTCATCGGGATGGACAAATCCCACCGTTGATCCATATGTCTCAACTCATACTTTCCGGATACTTAATCCCACCTTTATAACCACCCATTTACGCAGTGGCGTTTGGTGTAATCAAAGTACCTTTCCGGTATAAGTGATTTACATGATCTCATGGTCATAAGGACTAGGTAACTATGTATCGAAAGCTTATAGCAAATAACTTAATGACGAGATCTTATGCTACGCTTAATTGGGTGTGTCCATCACATCATTCATACAATGATATAACCTTGTTATTAATAACATCCAATGTTCATGATTATGAAACTAATCATCCATTAATCAACAAGCTAGTTAAGAGGCATACTAGGGACTCTTTGTTGTTTATATATCACACATGTACCAATGTTTCGGTTAATACAATTATAGCATGGTATATAAACATTTATCATAAACATAAAGATATATAATAACCACTTTTATTATTGCCTCTTGGGCATATCTCCAACAGAGATTTTTCGGACAAGTTTCTCTAAGTCCTTGGCTGATAAATCTGTCGACAAGCGGTCTATATCTTCGGCGCCAGTATACATCCAAAGGGGATTTTTTCGGGCTTACAGAGGTTGCACCCTGATCCTAAGGAAGTACGCCGTGATTTGGATACCCGATAACTCTTGTCCTCGGGTGTTTTGGAGCTGATGGATGCGTGTCATCAAGGCCTCCGTCGCCGTTTTTTCTTCGTCGGTAACCTCTGCATCCCAGGAACGGCGACGGCAAATTTTCTCGGTGCCATCAAAAGGAGGGATATTATCTTCGACAGAGCCATGATTCTCTTCATGAATGTACAACCACTTTTTGCGCCACCCTTGTACTGAGTCTGGGAACTTGACATCAAAGTACTCAACGTCGGGGCGGACGCAGATAACAACGCCACCGATGTTATAAGAAACATTGGCAGAGCCATTACGGCGACAGAAGAAAATGCGTTTCCAAAGAGTCCAGTTAGGCTGGACTCCCAGGAAAGCCTCACAAAGTGTGATGAAGATGGAGATATGGAGGATGGAATTGGGAGTAAGGTGGTGAAGTTGCAGTCCATACATGAAAAGCAACCCCCGTAAGAAATTGTGGATGGGGGCAGAAAGACCGCGGATGAGATGGTCGACAAAACTAACCCGGTACTCCATTGGAGGGGTTGGATAGCTTTCCTCACTGGGGAAGCGAAGCGCGTCCTGCTTCTTGCTAATCCCCAGTTTCTTCAGCAGATTGATGTCTTGTGAGGAGATTTTGGATCTCTCCCACTCTGTATTCGCCAGATCTTCCGTCGTCATCTTTGATTCGGGCGTGCTATGCCTGGTGAGTTTGCGTGGAGGCATCAACAATGGCGCCGGAGTAAGGGGCGAGTATGGTTGAGCTCAAGAGCTTTGCGGCGCAAGGGAGGATTTGTGACAGAGAAGAACAGAGGAGCGGCGCGAGCGAAAGGACTAAAGGAGGAAGAAGACGCCCTTATATAGGGGTGCGATGAACCGACACGCCGTTGGATTGACAAGTTACGCCACAGATGGTGTACACGTGGACAAGGGATAAACGGTAAATTCATATAGATGAGGAAGTGCAGCAACTACAGTACGTGCGCCAGGAAAAGCGGAGGACGTGTGTCCCCCACTTGCACGACGTGTCAATATGATGTGAAGTTTGGGCCCGCAAGGCAGTGAGAGAGAACATCTCGAGATTCCCTGGAACAGTTGTCATGGTTATCATCAGCAATGATGTCACTTCAGCAAGAAAAAAATTTCGACTCAAGGTTTTCATAAAAAAGCGACAACACAAGATATTGAAGAGCTTTTGATCACATATAAATTTTTGATCAAATGTTCGGGGGCTGTTCTGGAAAAATGAAAAATTCGAGAAAGACAAAATAGAAATGGTGAGAGCCTATGATCAAATACAAATATTTGCTCATAGCCTCGGGGGCTACTCCCATCGGGAGCGCTGTTCGCGCACCCGAGAGATTTGGAAGTTTCGGGAGAGAAAAAATATAGCGGCATAAGGCGTGGAGCCTACACCCAAGCACAAGTCCTTGGCTGTAGCCTCGGGGGCTACTCCCATCGGGAACGCTGTTCGCGTGCCCGATGAAATTATAAAAGAGAGTAAGAAGAACAAGAGAGTATATTTCGAGTTATAAAGTAACTCTACATATACTCCCATCGGGAGAGCAATATAAGTCATCCGTTGACTCAGTAAAATGTGCTATTCCAACAGCCGAATAAGCACTCGACAATATATTCTCAGAACGCCAATGTTGCGAATAATTTCTGAATGCCGCAAAACTTTGCGAAGGTAAGACCCCAGATCCGTTCTGAGTGGCGTGGCGCCGTCTCTGACGTCGGTTTGCTACTTCTATCCGTATCAACGGATACGAAGAAAAATCCTAACGGACGGTTAGGTACCCGATAAATATGACCGGGACTCGACGAATGGTAAGACCTTAAGCGGCACTCGTCGAAGTTTACACCAGGTATCCCGAGATCATGTCCGGGGACGTGATCTTGAAGTAGGTTTTTGCGGATTGCCACTAGAGCAGTTAACTAGTACCTGATCCGTCAGATGAACTAGCCCCAATTACCATTATCCCTGTACAATATAGAAATTCAGATGAAGAAATATAAAGAAGTTTAAAGTTATCGAGTAAATATAAACAGTGGAGATTTTCCCTGACTCTGCGATTCAAGCAAAATCTCGGGGGCTACTGACATAGGCATACCCAATGGGCCTGCCAAATATGGTACCCAGGGTTTACTGAAGGCCCATTACCCGAAGAATAAGAAGATTCGGAAGCCCAAGATACTATTAAGGAAAGCTAGAGTTGTAATAGGAGTCGTCGTTTGTAATCTTGCGGGATGGGTTGAAAACCGTCCCGGACTCTGTAAACTTGTGTACTACGAATCCCTCGGCTCCGCCTCCTATATAAGGGGGAGTCGAGGGACAAAGAGATGATCGAATTTACAGTCAACATAACCCTAGTTTTATATTCGTCGAGTACTTTTCGGCTGAAACCTTCGAGATCTACTTGCCCTCTACATCTAACTAAACCCTAGTCTACAATCCGTAGGCATTGACAAGTTAATCCCTTGTCACCCGCGCAACGAGAACCGAGCCGACGGCGAGTACTGCGGCGCTGCGGCGGGACGACGGCGGGTGGGATTGGGATGGTGGCGTCGCACTAGGGCAGCAAAGAAGGAAAAAAAAAAGCAAATCGAAGCGGTCGATTTCGCTGTCCCTGACTTGCCGGACCGGGTAAGAAAAGGAGGACGCTCGGCGTGACCATGAAGATGCAAACCTGGTGCATATTTGCCAGATTTGCATCGTCGCGGATGGGACACGAGCGAAAACCTTTGCCTACATCGCTCCGTTTTCCAATGTCACAACGTAGCAAACAGACGAAGATTTTCTCCATGTTAATATATGATTAAACAAAAACAAGTTATTTTATATGATCTTTGACTTATATGTATTTTTACTTTTCCAATATGTATCTGTAAAGAGACAGTTTGTCAAGGTCTCCATCCTCTACTGCTGTCTCAATATATATGCAGCGATTTATCTTTTGCAAAAGAAAAAGGAAATATGCATGGCGTTGATTCTAGCCAGTAGCATGTGATGCTACTGCCGGCTACCACTGGCTGCTACAGAACGTTATGTCTAAAGGTTTTAAATAATGTGCTAAATGAAATTGTGATAGAACGTTATGGACGCTATATCGCGATAATAGTGTGTTATATTTCAAATAGTGTTTTTAAAATAATACTAAATATATTCTAAAAATAAATAATATTACTAGAACAAATGGATATATAGTACAAAAGTGATTGAATCATACATACATAACCATAAAAATAGATCTTAAATATTTTAGAAGGCTAACATCAGCATTTCACAAGGCAACAACATAGTATAAATTATTTATTAAAAATTATTAGCATTAGTGATATTATCTTCTGATTTAGAGTGGAACCAAAAGATTGCAGTTCATCACCATGAAAAAGTGAAAGAAACTTACCTAAAAAAATAGTGCGCTAACGTTATAAAATTTTAGCGCGATATAACATGCTATTTCGCAAATAGCGTCATAGCGAATAAAATTACTAAAATTTAGCATGAACCCTCTAAATATGTTATAGCGTATTAGCGTAGAAATAGCGTGCTATTTTAAACCTTGCTCTAAAGTATAATTGCGTAGCTAGTTTTACGTTTTTTCAGTCCACACCACACATACTCCATTGATGGAATTGTCTCCAACACGACTGCGAAGGAGCTAGTACTTCCAAAAGTATCCTCGCCTAGTCGCCTTCCATTGTTATTTTTTTTTTTGAGTTTTATCGCCTTCCATTGTGCCTCAAAAGAGAGTCCAAAGAACTCCATAACGAACTTGGCTAGGGTATGGAACTTTCTTTCTTCCATAGTGGACTAGTGGTGTAGACAGAACACCACTTGATTTGGAGGGATAAGCTGAGAGATGATCAACGATCAAAAGTTTCTCTACGGAACCAAAGCTTCGTGCTTTTCTGTTACTTGACTACTAGCTCGGGAGAGGTCAGAGTCGTCCCTTAAATGCATCTTGATGTTCAACGGGTGGTCAAATTAGCATGTGCTAATCCACCATTAGTAATACGTAAACATATATACGGAGTATCTGGTCACTTGGTCACCAAAGATCAACGAAGAATAGGTCATCAGTCCTCGTTTCCGTAACAGAGACACTGGCTGCACGCCTGCACGGTTGGGCGTTGGCAATGAAGACGGTAGGTGGTATTACTCCCTCTGTCAGCTCTTCTTAAATTTGGTCTAGTTACGGATATATCTAGAGGCGTTTTAGCGTGCAAATTCACTTATTTTGGAAAAAATAAATGCGACAAGTAACTTGGGGATGGGCGAATAGTTGGTTTGTTTTAGCAGACGGCAATGATACTTTTTATCTGAACATGACTGATGTTACTTGACATACACTTGTGCGGGTAGATTATGAGAAAACCTTACATAAGCAACTTGCACGGGTAAGGACAAAGAAAATGTTGTAGGTTTGGCAAGTCACACCAAGAGAAGGCCAGAGTCACATCATATGCATGTTGGCTGTTCCGTGGAAGAGCACATTATTGTGATGTGCCACTCTAGAATTAGTCAGTGATATATATCCTCTATTACTCGACATAGATCAACGAAAATTAATCGGGCATCGACAGAAATATGATAGAGTGAACTGTCTAGTCTGCATATATAGTTCGGTGACAGCTGACAGGTACCTGAACTTTCTGAACAAGGTTAAAAGTTTCAGTTTTCACCTCGGCAGGGACTTGAACTGCCGAGCATTATGTGTGTGTTGCTGTTTTCCGATCTGACGGTGTGGTCCTCTTGAAAATTTCACTAGTAAACAACTCACCCAAAAAAAAACTAACAAAAATTAATCATCTTCTCAACACCATTACCTATGGCGCTGAATTTGGCTATCTCAATGCTACATCTTCGGCGTTGGAATGAACTTGTTTTCACGAGCAGCACGAAGATGCTGGGGACAACGCCATGCTAACGGTGTTGAGAAATTATGGCGCAAAGGCGTATCCATGGCGTTTACTCCCTTTTAGTGTTGCCTTACCACGTTAGAACCGTAAAGGATGACGTTGAGCAAAATGGATACCTTTTGTTAAAATTTTGGAGGAAGATTGTTTTTAGCTGAGAACAAGGTTAAAAGTTCCAATTTTTACCTGGACGGTTGCATACCATACAAATTGGTCAGCATAGCATGGTGTTGTATGCACAAGTCAAAATCCACGAGAGTACACCATAGTCATAGTGCAAGGTTTGATGCAAAGTTGGTCATTGAATAATTTGCCCGTAAGAACTACTCGTATGCCAAGACGGTGAGAACATCTCCATTAGCTTGTGTATTACAATCCAGCATTTATTTTTTGTTTGCCTGTTTGCAATTATTCTTTGGCGCATTATTTACTTGACTTTTAATATCTCAGCACCTATGAATGTGAATAATCTGTTTGGTAACTGGTTAAATGGCGTGTCTAAGAAGGATAAAGGTCATATTAGAGTTGGAGTTCGCGCTTTGCTTTGGGCAATCTGGAATGTCCGTAATGATTTTGTCTTTAATAAAAAAAAGTTTTCCATCTTTTCGTTATACCTATGGTTACCCACTGGATCCATATGTGGTCTTATCACCAGCGGAGGATGTGCGCCGGGACATGGATATTAGGTGCAACCGCTTGACGACGGTAGCACGGAATTTCTACAACCGGTGCGGTTGGCGTACTGATAGACATGAAGATCTTGTGGCGGCGCGTCTTTTTTATCATTATTAGATGGTTGGTTCATGTCGAGACTTTGAGTGATCCATAATTTGTACAAAGTTTATATTGGAGACCTAATAAAGTTAATAAAGGGCCGCATGCATCAATTGATGCAGAGACTAGGGTCATCCCTTTTATCGGAAAAAATTACTTCATTCGTAAAAATATCCATATCATAAACAAACAACCTACTACATCCTTTTTGTAATAGATTATAGAGATGAATATGTAGGAGGAAGTTGCTGCCACCCGCTCAAGTAACTTCAGCCATGGACACATGGTACTGGTAGCAAATGCGATCAGAAGAAAGCAAATGAATCATGACAGTGATGACTCCAAAAATTACCAGATTAGAGCTCGTGAAAACGACGTGGGCATATGCCACCATATGCAATCGGCGTTCACCTCACGATCGACTGGCCATCACTGCCTAGGCACATGCAACTATCCATGTTCCCAACATCTCCGATCACCGACGAGACGGGAATTTACCAGCGGCCAGTCTAGAACAGCAGCTACCGTTACCAAATCCGTCCAACCTGACCTACTGCAGAAACTTATTGTGAGTCGTAACTGATGAGTACTCCTATATATCAAACAAATTGTGATGCGTCTGGCCAGCCAGCACATGGCCGCAGTTAACCATCTCTTTCAGTTTCAGATCAGCATGCGGCGAAGGAGACACCGCGGCCATATAAATCCATGAAATGCACAGTACTAGGATCGGAAATGTAGCACTACCAAGGAAAATAATGAAATATCTATGCTACCAAGATTGTGACATGCCATGAGCTCTTCTTTTCTCCCCAGTAGGGCAGTAGAGCACATGACATAGCTCACTATGCATTACAGAGACACAGCGCCGCATTTGCGCAAGGATTTCCATTCAGATGAAGGAAAGGGCCCAGACAGGATTATCTGGCCAAGCCCATCAGTAGGTGGTTATGCTGTTCAAAGGTTTTAATTTTGTTGAAAGATGTGGCATTGCTGAATGTCAGCCATTGACACAGGTAAAAAGACTCCCATTTCCCATAAAAAGAAGAAACACAAAGAAACAGCGGCCAACCATGCAAAGAACTTGATCTATCTCTTCTTGTTCCATATGATTAAGACTTTCAAGATACTGAACAGTTTGTAGAGCGTACATTGCAGGATAACAAATTAACAACACGTTACAAGTGCATTCTATTACCAACTTCACATGACCACCGGTCAAGTGTCCAGGCGGCATTATTACCTATATATACGTGATAACACAAGGATAGCAGCTCCCAGATTTAAGCAGCCGTGGCCCTTGGCAGCTTGGTTTATTGTGTGGACTGTGTGCTGTATCATGCAGACTGTTCTACAGGGCAGAACCAGCACGCCGACGCCTCGTCGCGTTTGATGTAGCGATCTGCCCAAGCTGCTCACTGTCGCTTGATGGCACCCGTTCCCTCACTGGGGTGTAATGCCTTAGCCAAGTACCGGTGTATACCTGAAGAAATAACAAAGTACCAAACATAAAGCAATTGTTACATAGGTAAGAGAAAGATCTGGCAACCAGATTTTCACCAAGGATGGCTTCATTTTCGGAAGTGCATGACTAAAATGATGTTAAGGGAGCTGTTTGCTTTACCAATTTTGAGAATGAGGCAAGAAATAATAAGTAGCCTAGGAAGACAAGATTTAGTGGAAGTACGACTGGAATTCATGGACTTGACTTCCATATAAACAAAATCATTTTGATCATTTCAAAGGTGCACGGGACACCTGTCACCACTCATAAAAAATCCTTACTAAAGCACATGGAAATCTAGCTACACCAAACGACATTCAAAAGAATAAGTAACATACACAGGCAATACATTGCACATCCAAGAATAAAATCTCTAAGCTGGCTCAGTACAGATTGATTACAAAAATTACATTATCAAATACCCATATGGAAGTTAACATGGTTGTCAATGAATTCAGAAGTAAGAAAAGAAACATTCTCCACATATATCTGTTGGTAGCCACTGACCTGTTGGGGCCTCATAATTTTATTGTCGGGGTCATCAAGTGACTCCTTCCAATGTGCTAACCAACCAGCCATGCGAGGAACTGCAAACAGAACAGGGAAAAACTCTGTAGGAAATCCCATTGCCCTGAAAATCAATGAATTACAATTTAAGCACTGCAGTAACAAAAATAGGATAGGGGTTAGAAAATAGACTGCCCAATTGGGAGAAACAATTGATGTACCTATATATTAGGCCAGAATAAAAATCCACATTTGGATACAGCTTCCTCTTGATAAAATACTCGTCTGACAGTGCTGCCTTCTCCAAAGCAACAGCTACCTGGTATGGCATCAGAATGCATCATAAGGGTGTGTTCGATGTGGCAAAGTTACAGTTGCACAGAGATGGCCATGCTATTTAGAATCCCCACATCAAGAACGTGGCAGAGTTCTTACGTCCTTATTGATAGCAGAAAGGAAATGAAAGGCCATCAGACCCTAAAGAGTGTTGAGCCTTATTCAAATTTTAAACCTCTCTACACTAATAATCAATTAATTTTGGGCACATCATGCATTGGCAATTGTGGAAAGGGTCCAGATATAACACTATTCTTTTTGGATAGCCCTAGTAAGACGGGTTAAAGCGTGCGACGTAGCAATATTCCGCCAGAACATAGGAAAAATAGGGACTCTACAATGTCCAACAGATGTACTCACTAGCACTTGTTTTGTCGTAAATTTGCAGCATAACTATACAGATGATGGATGTATCAACATAGCTGGCCGAACTCAACATTTCTTTGCACTATTAATGATCATGTATAATCACCCTACTGGCATATTGATGAATACGCCAGTAAAGAAACTGCATGAAGCCAATCCTCAGTGTTCCAAGCACATGTTTGCTGAAGTGTCTTAAGGACCAGAATGGCATAAAACATGCAGGCATAAGAAAAAGATGGCCGGTGAACACTAGCTCAGCTTAAGTCAGCAAGCCAGGGCGGCCGGCGCGCAGGACGAGGCGGGCGAGTGTGGGGAGGCGGAGCGCGCAGGGCGGGGCAGTCAGCTGGTCGGGTTGAGATGAAGAAGGTGAGGGGGAAAAGAAAGAAGAAAAAAAAACGCTGCCAGTGAGCTATTTAGAGGCATATTCGGGAATATGCCGTTTTACGGTTTCCTTTTACGGGATCTGCTCCGCGCGAGGCATTTTCAGCCCTTAAATCACGTTCACCGTGCCATTTATATGTGTTTTTAAGGGCCGGCATTTACGGGATCTGCTAGAGATGCTCTAAGAATGTCTGAACAAGTTTGTTGCAAACTTGGGAGAGGAAACCGAGCCTTCTGGACACAAACACATGGGAATGCTCTACTTTCTCCTTGCGATTCTAAGAACTTAGATATTGGATACTGCAAGCTTAATGGCTACGTGTGATGGTAGATTCGGCATGGTAACTAGAACTGGTCTGATCTGAACTGATGCATCGAGGTTTGTGGGCTTTTGAGCTCATACTTAGTGTTGGTGTAGGCAACTGGTAAGCTGTCTTCATGGTGTCTTCTGGGTTAAATATTCTCCCCTGCAAGCACATGCTGATGGTGTCTACAAGGGCCCGGTCCCAAGTTGATCGATTAAGCACCAGCATGTGCTTCTGTTATTATAATAAATATCCAACTAAATGACCTGATCGAAAGGATTTTCGGCAATTATCATCTTCCGTTTAACTATACATCTGAGGTCATCCTTGATTTTATTTAGCACTTCATCTTCAAAAGATACCATGTCAACTTATGATTTGATCCTGCAAAGTAGCGGTTGTATTATTCTGGTTTAGTCCAAACTATATCTTACTTTCCTATAACTCACTGTAATACTGAAACCCTGTATGACTGTATATTTACTGCCGCAAAATGGTATGTAGTCCATCTTCTAGGATGCAACACGCAAGAGACACATCAATAGTAACTGAAACTAATGCCGATTTTGAAATTCGTTGCAGCGTTTGCATTCTCCTGATTGTATCTTTCACGACTATTCAGGAATATGAGCTACAGAAATATAGTACATGGATACCATTTTCCTTCTTTTCCATTTGTTAATCAAAAATCGCAGCAATTTTCTGTTACTACAAAGAATTTTCTGTTACTATAAAGAATCAAGAGATTGGGCGTCATAGCAAGTAGATGGTGAAACGAATTCTTCTCGGTTCTCTCTTATGAAGAATCAAGAGACTGTTTTCTCTAGAAAATGAATAGAGAACTTGACCACTGTGAACTGAATAACTAGGAGACAAACTTGTTTTAATTTGGATGCGTAAGAATGACCTGTTTTCGTTGACCATTTGCGTTCAAAAAGAACAAAATCTAAATGGTTTGGTAAAAAGATGTGCTGAACACTTGGGCTATCCGTAGCAACGCTCGGCGCTCGGGTATTGTGCTAGTATCTACTAATGTTTCATAGATCAAGTTACTGCCACTTAGCACTCATTTCAGTGCATGAGAGCACTGTTCAAACTCTAGTTGAAGAAAGTGGAGAATTGACAACCTTTTCAGAAAATACTTGCTCTCTACAGTTAAACAGATAAGGAACAGCTAACCTCGATAAGAGGATCCCGTCCCACAATCGTGAAAACCTCCTCCGCTAACTTTCGGATGACTTTAGCACGAGGATCATAATTCTTATACACACGGTGCCCAAAACCAGACATTTTCCGCTTCCTGAAAAAGGACAGATATCTCTTGTAAAACACCAACAGCACATCAAGAAGGATTGGAGTAAAAAAAATTAGTACTGAAAATATTATCATGCAGACCAAAAAAATATCAACCAAGCAGGAGTTATATATCACCTGTTCTTCACTCCCTCAATGAATTCCGGAATATTCTCTACACTTCCAATCTCATTTAACATTTTAAGTACCGCCTGACATACAGAAAATAACATTTAGCTCCGCAATAAGATGGCAATCCTTTGATCTCTACAATAACAGATAGCTAAGATTAACCCTATTAGCCAGAATGCAAGTTTCAGATATGGAAGGGCATCGAAAAACTAGCATTGCGTTACGACATGTACATTTCAGAAAATAAGACCGTGCGGGAAGGGAAGAGGATCCTTGTGTGGATAGATCTACTTGCATATTGTCATGGTGAGAAACACAACATATTCACAGAAAATGTGCTGGTGGGTCTTGCTTCAGAAATAGGCTTCCAATGCAAATCAGGCCAATACTACCCACCTTCTAAATTATAAATGGTAATGCAGTCTGCTTTACATGCAGAGTATGAAAGCCTGTCAGTATGCATAAACTCTTCGCATGTACCAAATCTAATTGAATCTACACATGGGTCAATATGTTGTTCCTCGTGGTCTATCAATCTTGGTTATTCTTTTTGCAGTAGTTTAGACAGTTCCAAACTAAGGAGATATTGAGCAACGTGGTTGAAGTTAGAGAGGCATCAGTATGAGATTCTCTTTGTAAAGGAAATTGGAGCCGTTGCGAGCTCCTGCCATCAACAGATATAGGGAACGTAAGAGTAGGATGACGCATAACTGCAAGAGGTTGCTCATAACATAATTTCAGTTATGTTAGGTATCAATTTGGGTATTGATAGGGCCTGTGTAGGGCAAAGGTGAAACAGGCAAGTCTAAAACTGATCAAGCATAAGGTCATCATTTAGAAACAGAACTGCCTTTACAAGTGGATGCAAGTTTCGTAAAGTTTTTACCTGATGGAGCAGCCTATTGCTTCTCAGATTTATGAATTTTTAATTATGAGGATTGTTATATGTGTAGAAAAATTATAAAGCTTGAATGCATCAACCAGGAGGAAGCTCAATATAGATTACCTCATTTGCGCCACCATGCAGTGGACCATATAGAGCTCCAACAGCACCAGAAAGAGCAGTGAAGACATCGACGCCACTACATAAATATTCTAATTAGGCATCAATTTAGTCCTGTTACTTGAGCGGATAATAAAGGACAAGATTTACCTTGAAGCAAGGTGCCTAACAGCAGCTGTTGAGCAGTTCATTTCGTGTTCAGCATGAAGAATAAAAAGGACATCCAGAACCCGGGCAAGTCTGGGATTTGGCTTATAATCTTTGTCACCCCTGCAACACATTAAAAATAGGAAAACACAATATTGGAAACAGAAACTTGAACCTTCTAGCACATATATGTGAGCAAAACTGATAGAGCTTCCAAGTAACCTGACTTACATAGAGTCCAGCATGTACAAGAAATTTTCTGAATAAGAGAGATTATTTGAAGGAAGGACAAAAGGCCTTCCTGCTAATCTCAGATAGGCTGCAGCTGCTATTACTGGTGCCTAAACAAATAGTCAGACTGAAAGTTAAGCAGCATGCATAACAAAATCAGAATGAACCATCATTATAATTTTCATCATGAGGTTACATGCAAAACTCCTGGTATTTTCGGCACGGTGAACAAAATTTAATCAGTTGGAGTAAGAATACCCTGAAAAACTGCATTAACTGAAATAATCAGGGAATTGTCATACCTTCCCAAGAACTCGTACAATTTGCTTATCCCTAACCTGCTTCGACTTGTATAGATCTTGACCCTGCATGGGTAGAATTTGTCATCGGTCAATTTTAAACTGTTAGACAGCATGTAACAGATGCAAGTTTCATGGTTACTCTACATTGAGTAGGAACTATGTGAAGAAATATGTGCCCAAATTCTTGCATTTAGGAAGTACTCACTCTAAGAGCAGGGTTTGCATCTGGATGGAAGACTGAAAGTGTGCTCATTGCACTGGCAAGGACACCCATGGGGTGGGCATCATGAGGCATTGATTGTATTATATCCTGAAAAGATTAAAAAACAACAGCATATCACTTTGCAATCCAAGCGAAGCAGCATAGCCTGAAATATGTCTGAAATTATGCATATATTGCAATATCAAGGTTATAAAAGAGAAGGTAAGGGACAAAACGTACCAAGAGTCCTTGAGGAACAGCAGAGTGCTGCGAAATTGCAAACTCCCAGCCTGCCAGTTGACTCTGGGTGGGCAAATTCCCATACACTGTTGTGAACGCAGCATGTCATTAATAACCAACAATTACAAAACAGCAAATATCTGCTACAATTAAGTAGGAACACAAGTTTCATAACACTTACTTAAGAGGTAGGCGACCTCAACAAACGAACTGCTTTCAGCTACCTCCTCAATTGGATAACCTCTGTAGCGGAGAATTCCCTCATCCCCATCGATGTAGCAGATGGAAGAACGCACCGGGGCAGTGTTGAGATAACCAGGATCATAAGTCTTAAGACCCTTGTCATCCTTTCCAGTGGTAATCTACAGCATATCACAGCAAGAAACAGTTTTGATTCTCTCTGATTTGATTTCATAACACGAATGAAGCATCATAAAAATTGGAAAGTGAAATGCTTTGAGCGAGTTCCATTGAAATTGGGTGCTGTGAATCCCAGTAATTTATAGGAAAAATAGTAACAAGATCTTAACTGAAATAACAAAGGAAATCAGCTGTGTCAGCTCCCCCGCAAGCTACACATGTTGGTCAATTACAAATGTTTCCTAGACCATGCTCTCGGCGTCACTTGCAATGACTTGCATTAATAAACCATCAAAAAAAGTTAGAAGCTTCTACTGATCATCAGTTCAACTTCAACCTTGTACACAATTAGTATACAGATTGTCAGCTTGGTGGTATTCAATTTCAGGTGCTCGGTTGAATTAAACTTTGATCTATATATCATCCTCAGTTCTTGCAAATTCTACAAAAGAATACTTCACCCATTGCTGCATCATCTAATCACAGGTTCAACAGTCCCTTCTGCAAATTACTGAACTGGAACGTGGACTTGGATCCAAACTCAAGCCCTTCTACATGCGGCAAGTTGTGACAAGTACATCAAAAATCCGAACTCAATCCCGAACCCACACGAGCTCAGCTAACCGAATTCCACAGCACAAGCTCCCTAAGCACAGCACAGATCGCGGTACGGTCTAACGCCGGACCCGGCAGCTAGCGCTAGTAGACTGGAGTGGTGGCTACCTTCTTGAAGTCCGTGGCGCGCACGGTGCCGTCCTCGGAAACCTTGACCTCGTACCGCTTCCCCGTCCTCGTGTCCACCACGGCGAGCACGCCGGGGCGGGTCGCCGGGGCCACGGCCGACACCGGCGACCTCTCCAGCACGGCCGCGCGGTCCGCGCCCTTCGCACCGGCGCCGAGGAGGTGGGACGAGAGCACCGCGAGGCGGCCGCGCGCGGGATCGGCGCGATCCATCGACTGGGTCGGTGGCGAGTAGGGAGGAGACGACCAGAGCAGAGCAGAGCGGAGCAGAGGAAGAGAGAGAGAAAGACCCGGCCACGCGAAGGAAGCGGTTGCTTGGACGCCTATTTGGCTTTGCCTTTGCTTCCCGCAACTCGATGCGGTGTTTTCCTACTTCCAACAACTCCAATATTTTTTTAAGACAAGCTACATAAAGTTTGACTAACTTTTTTACTCCCTCCGTTCTTTTTTAATTGACTCGGATTTAGTACAAGTTTGTACTAAATTTGAGTCAATAAAAAGGAACGGAGGGAGTAGAAAAAATTATTAGTATGTACAATCTAAAATCAACCTCGGAGATGCACCATGAAACACATTTCATATGGTATCTTTATAAAATCATAGTTTTTGATATTTTTCTAAAAATTTGGTCAAACTTCATTTAGTTTGAATTATTATTTTAAAATAGGCGTTATTTATTGGGACGGAGGTAGTACGGCTATCTTCTTTGGGACTTGAATCGCAGCTGTAGCATGTGGGATGCTAAAGGTCGTGTGAGAATTCATTGCTTTTGTTTCTGCTTTTTCAGTTTTCTTTTTCGTTGCAAATTAAGTTTCTTTACTGTTAAAGAAGTAATAGGTATGTTCTTTTTTCTAGACCACTTGATTCATATGGAATTTCATGGATCTTGGAGTGTTGGAATCATTAGAAACTTACTTTGTGGATAATTTGGTTTGCAGGTTGAATGGCTTAGAATTATTTTCTAAGTATTCATTTCCGCTATATTCGTATAAAAGAATCCATCCAATACAAATCTCCTAACGTTTTGTTTTTTATATAGGATAATTGTGCACCGGGCCCATGCTGATGCTTTGGTGTCTTACTAATCTGCATTATTCTTTTAAAGAAAATGATTCTATACCTCAGAGGGATCATGCGACTTGGATCACATTTTTTTGGGATTTTCATGCGGTCAACAATGTTTTGCTACATACCTATATTATGTTTGCTATTTTTGTTGTCTTGAAATGTTGCAATGCTACAAAAAATTTGCTACGAAGTATCCGACGAGCGCTTCTTTTTCTACGCGATCTCCGGCGAAGTCTTTGACAAGGTCGGTTTTGCTACAATATCATAACTTTTTCCTACGAGGTCTCCGGCGATTCTCCGGTGAGGTAATTATTTTTACCTTTCTATGTCCTTCTTTTTTTCCTTTATGTGTCATTCTTTTTTCCTCTGTGTTTGTGGGTGAGCCATTTTTTCTTACATAGAAGCAAAAGTGGGGGCATTTTTTTCCTAAATAGTAGCAAAAGCGAGATTTAAGACAAAGCAAGACAAAATATCTAATCACATGAGTCAAAACAATTTAATCAAATGGCGAAGCTGGGAATTCTAATCCAAGGAGCTGGGGGGCATGTTTCCTTTGATAACAATGTGCATATGGTGGCATCGATAATCAGCGATGCGTAAGTGTGTGTGGACGCGCACATCTACACTCTACTCGGTATCTCTTGCAATTAATAAATTGCACAAAAAAACGTAACACTTATTGGTAATTGGCATGTTTAAACGTATCTATGTATTTTGAAATTAATTATATTATTACATATATGCAATGATTATTATGTTTCTTTGAATATTTTATTGATTTATGAAATATCCCACAAAATATCATCATTTTGTTATTTATTACCAAAAAGGTAGTAAAGCACTATTTTTGTATTTTACGTTTTACGACCTTTTGGACTCCAATTAATTTCAAGAGAAGTTTGTGTGCATGTTTATTCAAAAGCGGAGAGATCTAGCACAAGACAGACCCAAGCCTCGGACCTTTAGGCCCATTGGCATGGCTTGGGGTACCAACGCAGGGGTGCCTTGTTCGCCCCTTGAGCGTCGGATCGCATCCTTTGCCATCTTCGTTTTTCCATAAACCCCTACATATACTCTTACGGGTTGTTCTCCGTGATGGGAGGTTGCGTTCCGAGACAAATAAGAACTAGAGCATACATAGTCCACTACTGGATGAGAATTGAAGGGTTCGTTGCCAAGATCGTATCCCGTCAGATCTTATTCTTTGCATTCGCCTCTATGAAGATCTCCACCACAAATCAGGAGTAATCCATCCCTGGACCATGGGCTTGTGGCAGTAGATTGATCATATATCTCTATGGCTCTGTTTGGATGTTTGTATTGACAGGCTTGGCATTGCATTGGGTATAATATCAACTAGCAAAGAAAGGCGCGGCGGCACGCCGCGCCCTCAAGATAGCTGTTAGTTGAAAAAAAGAAAGATCATTTTAAAACTTTGCAAAGTTTGAGTGACCAAGGCAGCATATTTTAGGGGGCAGCCTGTCGTTCCGTAGCCTGTAGACGGGCCATGTTGTACTTGTATAGTCCATATGCATATAAGCAGTGTAAATATACATAAATATAAGAACAAATAGAGATAAAATGGACATTGTTAGGCACAATTAGTTACTCATTGAAAACCCCTAAAATTGAATACTGCCACTCGGTATTCCACATCTGAAAGGAGTAGGTGCCAAAAAGAACATGTGAATTTGGTTTAAAGTGACAACAACTACATGTAGAAGCTGAGAATCTACAGCCATAAAATAGCTCGAATGCGGTTGGTAAACTTCTCAAATCATTGGTGCCAACATTTCTTCTTTATTCTTTCATCTTCAGTACCCATCAACATTTCACTTGTTCTAATGGAAACCGAAAATCTCTAAATTTGTGTGTCTTAAATTGAGACATATAAGGGATCTGGACTAATGTATGTTGACATAAACAAAAATCTAGGGGAAATTACTTTGTAGGCGGCGAGAAAATAAAATTTTGGATTTTCAAGAATCATGTCTAGATCAATTACGAAAAAAAATTACATGAAGGGCAGGTTAAGCATTATTGTTACATCATAAATTATCCTTGACGTTGTAGTAGTTCCTTCATGCAGTGATTTTTATCTTACAGATTGCCGGCCAGGTTCACCCGCTACACCTGATTCTCCACCGAGCTGGCTGTCTCTCCACGATCCGGCCGGTGCCACAGCGCCGCCCCTCAACTCTCCTGGCAAGCCATAAGAAACATGTGAAGAGCAACAATCCATAGTACATAGCTAGAAATGTCAAGTGGTAGGGACATAAAGGCCTAGGCAAGATTGTAAATATAAATGGTGTGAGTATTGTGTTGCAACAGAGCTATACGAACGCAACCGTGCAACTGTGTTTCTTTCTAGTCCCTTGAAGCAAATATAAAACTAAGTAATATTATATAAATTAATTTTAATTATGTTTACTCTCATATAGAGAAGTCAGCTATATTTAGTTATTTGGATGTAAATGTACTGTAAATTACTGTTTAGGTAAGTTTTATTAGTCTTTCCTAGGTTTCTTTATAGTCCACACAAAGCTGAACACTGGGCACAGAGCAACTGTTGTTTCAAATGTTTCTGCAACACTCTAATTGTCTCACTATATATTCTAATTGTCTCACTATATATTCGGTTGCTCAGGAAAAAATCTAGTCAGCGCATCATGGGAAAATGAGTGAATTCTTGTAGAATAGATAACCTCTCTCATTATAATTTAGTTATTACCTCAGGTTCATCAAGTAGTATATGTTTTACTTTGTGGCCATTGACATGCTATATTGTATTTTGCAGTTCAAATAGAATATTTCCCTAGCTGGAGTCTTGAAGAGTGATAAAAAAAGTCTGATCTAAACTTGTTCTTCAGATATAGTATAACTGTATTCAAATCGAACAACTATATATCTCGGTGAAATTTGTAAGAATAAGGTCAGCCAGTCGAGACTTTGGGCCTGATGGCCCAGTTTGAAATCACTGGAAAGAAAGGGTAAAAATGATGTGTTCTAACGAAATGAAATGCAGCTCACTGGTCTGAGACAGAGAGGAAAAGTAACGTACATAGTTTCCATGTAGTGCAGTATGAATATCTAAATGCTTATGTTCTTCTGAATACTCATGAGATAGTTTCATTCTTCATGGTTTGCTAGCTTACTTGCAAAAACGTTTCTTTCTGCATAATCTTAGTTGGCAATTCATAACTATAAAGCTCTTGGGAGAAAAAAGACTGGAGCACAAGAAATCCTGAACTGTCCTTCTATCATCCAAATAAGTCCACACTTTTATGTTACTTAAAGTGACGTTTAGGCATAATTTTCTTGTATATTACGAACAATCCAGAACCTCTATCCTCCAAGCACTATTGCTTAGAACACTCCCATGCACCTTCATTTTCCTATCTTCCACATATAGATAATTAACACTGTATGTCAGTTTTTTAAAACATTATTATGTGTATTTTGCCAATTAATAGTGCAAGGACCTTATAGCCCGATTACATGGAAATCTACAACTCAGTTTGAGTCATCTATGGATTTTATCCTTCAGAAGAGACCGTAAGATTTCTCTCAATGTCTAATGTATTTGTAGAGGGCCTGAGTACAATTAAAAATATGATAAAGCAAAAAAAATCGAGGTACTTGTCACTATAATTATAAGGAAAAATAACTTGGCTCTGCTGCTGTATTTAGACACCGACACTTATAAGGGCTTTTAAATGTGTAGTCGTAGAAATGAGGTTTCTTGCAACATTCTTTGCATCATAAGGCTAAGTACTTACCGGTTGTCATTGTAGATAGTAAGTCTGAGATTAAATCACCCAACAGATTGAACAAATTCCCACGTCATATGCAACTATGTGGATATTACAACAGCTTACAATGATATAAAAATTCACTTCGTACACAACAACCACAATGATAATATCAGTTGCGTTGCCTCACAGCAGCAAAGCCCTACCATTTTGCTGTTGATGGCTCCTATTGCTGAATAAAATTACCAGACACTTCGAAAGAATAGCTCGCCTCACAGCCACATGGAGCCCTACCATTTGACTTGTGGGTGGCTCGTACCGAAATTAATTCAATACAGAGTGATGGCATTCTCGGTTGGTGCGAGATTGAGGTGCATGATACGGCAGTGATATGTGTACAAACTATGACATTTGAAGACTGGCCATTAAAACAAATTCTACCATCTCTAGAATGACAGATGGAAAGAGCATGCTACGTTTGTTAGAAGGTCTCGCCTCATAAGTTAACGATTGTCTCAAAGGCATCATTTCAAAAGCAATGTATGTGCGTAGGTTTGCCAAGGTAAGAAAATAAAATAAGACTGGTGATAAAACTATCCACCACCAAATAGCCAATTTTCACACATAATATATCCATTCAATGAGGTATTGAGGTCGATCTGAAGACAACTAATTTGATGGTAGTGCATGCCCTTCTCTTTTGATGGTATTACGAAAATACAGCTAAAATGTGGGATGGAAGTTTTTTGTTAACAAACATAAAATATCTACCAGTAAACTTCTCTGAAATTAACCTCTACTATGTTCTAGTACATGTTGAACACTGCTAAAAGATAATGCATATTTTCAGTAAAAAGTATGTAACAAAGTAGTAACATACCTGCATGATTGATCTTTGAAAGAAATTATACCTCTAATACATGCTGAGCATAGGCAAATGACAGTGCATATTGTCAGTAAAAATAGGTAACATACCAGTGACACACCAGGGATGCTCAAATGAACATGATCAGAGTTTTCAGAGGAGATTTACATATAACCTGGGGCTTTCATTTTCAAAGCATCTTTTCTTTGGAACTTCAGCATTCTGATTTGTGTCACACTTTCCGAACATATTTAACATCGTGGCCATCTAAATTTTCAACAACAAAAATCCTCACTCAGATACAACAACCATGTCTTATCAAAAATCAAAATAGGGGAACTATATACCGATTTGGAACTCAATGTCTTGGATGGACACTCATAAATCATCCAAATATCGAAGGTATATTCTATAGGAAACTGAGAATATCAAATTGCACACCTAAGGTTTAATGGAACACTAAAAACTGAATTATGTGCTATAAGTTGACACATTTTGAAACCCTCGTACTTGTTATCCAAGAGGGGACATCCACAACGACACATGCTGCTTGGCACCACAGAGGACTTGACAAACTCCAGCTTCAGACGCTTGTGTGGAATGGTATCGTGGCTCCAGTCCATCTCTTCATGATTGTCCTTCCCTAGAGTTCATAAAAGCTGAGGTAACTAATAATCAAGATCCCATGGAAGCATTTCAAGTAAGCAAGCGGTGCAGAATTAGATAGCCATAAATATTTTTTTGTAATAATGAAGAAACAGTACAAACATAAAAACCAAATTTTCCGTTGTCTTGAAACATATGCTAGAAATTACTATTTGCTAACTTTCTCGCTTGTGAATCACGACACACCTGAAATTCCACTCTCAAATATACAGGTGGTCCTTCCCATATGTTATTATTCACGTATTCCACTCCTACATGGAATATCAGGCGTAGTTTCTCGGTGATGTAGTGCTCCTGATCCCGAGAAGGCGCAAGCATTGCTTGTCTTTGAGTGCCCACCCGACTGAACAGGCAGCAGGGCCACCGTCCAGGTGAGGATTTGCTGTGGAAAAACCTGAGCGGGGATGGCTGAAGCACCTTGGCATGAGGCCACCGGCCACGAAGGAGCTTCACCGGCATGTTGTATAATCAGCATACGAATTTACAACTCCGCAGGTACCTACATGAACCCTAATTATCAGTAATTTAGCTAATCACTTTGTGACTGGAATTAAAATTTAGCAATAAAGCTGAAACAACAATGCTATGCCTATAGTTAAAAAAACTTTGAGAATTTATACAAATATGCAGTAGTGGTAGTGTTCTCAATGAAAAATCGATCGAAAGCATTGAAGAACCACTCTGCTATTGAGAGCATGCTGAAGTCAGCGACTTTCTCAACAAAAATAACTAAGGAGGCATGATTTTTTTTCAGTAAAAACAGAGAAACACAACCAATAAACTGCAACAAAAAAATAGTTGCATGTTTTAAATAGTTACATACAGAGTACTACGTCATGAGCGTCAAGCTTTAAATAGTTACAAGGTTGTGACATTGGCCATGATAAAATTACTATGCAAAGCTTGTCGTTCCAGGTCTCACCCTGAAGCTAAGAGCAAGGAGAAACTGTAATACCTTCAAAGAAACACCTTGAAACTGAAATATGCGTTAACTGTGATGCACTAATGTCAGTAGCTTAAGCAAGTGCACTTTAAGTTTGAATATTAAGTTCCAGGCAAAGCAACAGAAAATATCAACCATCAATCATCATCGAAATTAACCATTACATTTCTAATCCTATAGCATGCGCTGAATAGTGCGGTTAGCAAAATCAACAGAAATAAACCCACTGTACATATTGCCACCATTCTTTGCAAATAAGCTAAATAGTGCAGTGAGGAAAAAAACATATGGAGAAAAATCTGCACGGCATCGTACCTCGAACATCCAGTTCAGCCTTGAGGCCTAAATCTGCAACGCATAATGCCAACGGCTGTCATCAAGAAAAATCACAGTTTAGGACGATGCCCTTGAATCATTCCATTTTGTCCATGCTTTGCTATATAATGAGCTCCAACATCTAATTGCAGAACCTCACAGCAAAAAAAACAGAGCATTGAACCATTCCCAACAACCATAAGATATCAAGGCTAGCAAGAAGAACTCCTAGATACATTGCATGCTAAGCATATGGGTTATCAGTTGAATAAATTGCTGTAGACCACACAGATGAAATGAGAAATCTAAAAATACATTGATTGAATTGATGTAGGAATAACAACAAACACTTGGTAGGCACCAAAATCACAAAGCAGAGAACCTAATAGTCAGAAAATCCCCATGAGCACCTACCTCCTTCCCGCTTTCGGTCCGACAGGGGCTTCCTCGAAAACCAGGGGGGAGATAGAGAGGAGCGCGCCTATGCTGGTGAGAGGAGAAGGCTGGAGCGTCTCCCCCACGCCAGTTCGTCCGCTCCATCGGCGAGCACGCACAGAGAGAATTGACCACGGGAATGGCCGCACAGGTCGAGCGCCATGATGGTACTGCCATGGCGACAACCACAGAAGCGAACAGCTCATACAGGGGAGGGTAAGGCAGTCATAGGAGAGAGGAGGCTCTCAGTCTTGGAAAGGGGGGGGGCACCACATGACCGCCAGACTCCCGCAGAGGCCGCCGCTGGATGCGTCCGTACTGACTACGCCCCATCAGTAGCTTGCCCCAGCCAAGATTCAGCCAACCTCTACAGAGGTCGACGTTCCCCGCCGTCTCTATATCGTCTCCCAAGCAACGCCACGACGTGGTCGAGGCGGGGTTCCAGGAGGTGGTCACCAGGGTCGATTTGTGGAGCTGGAGCTCTGGTATATCGAGGAAGAGGTCCAGGCGACGTAGAGGAAGTCGTGGTAGATGAGGAGGAGCAGTCGGAGGTGCGGCGGTGTCGGAGCAGTGCCGGCGACCAAGTCCAAGTTGGGGCTAGGATTTCGCCCGTCCGCCCGTAGGGCCAAGGCAGAGCGCCGCTTTCGTGGGGAAAAAGAAGATGAGGATGCGGCCGAGCCCTGGCACTGTGCGGCGGCGCCGGATGTGGCCAAGGAGAGGGAGCACCGGGCAAAGCACCGTCCCGGAGACGAAAGAGAAGAAATGGGAGAGGTGGAAGAAAGAAAGAAGTCTATATAACCCCCACAACTATCACCTTTCGGACGCAGCACCCCCTCATGTTTAAAGTGGACCATTTAACCCCCTCAACTATACAATACCGGGTAATTAACCCCCTGAGCCCTGATTAGCTGTTTTGGAGTCCGGTTTTGGTGTCGTGGAACTCTGCCAAAACCAGGTATAGTGAGAGGAGATCGTGGCCGTGGCCAAGTCTATCGGCTGCATCTCTCCCATCCCGACTAGCAGCAACGCTCGCATCTTAGTAGCAGCAACGGCTTCCGGGTCCTCCGTCCCATGCAGCGACGGGTGGGTCAGTGCACCTGTCCTGCACATCCTCTGCATTGCTTCCTATCCCGAGCAGCGGCGGCACTTTGGACCAGCAAGGCTCGCCTAGGTTCTTTAAATCGAGTAAACGAAGTCTCGATTGGGGCTACAGGGAGGTAATAAGTAAATTTGTGAAGCTAATTTTGAGGATAAGAAGATTTTTTGAGGATTTCAGGCGCTGGAAGACAGGTCGGTGCCGGTGATTACGGACACCTTAGATCGATTCCGGTGGCTTGGAGTAGAGAACGTCTCACCGGAGCTCCTAGACACATCATCGTGGATCGGGAGAGGCCCTGTGGTGGCGCAACAACTCAATCGCAGCGGCGGTCTCGGGACTACAGGGAGCTATCTTCAGGAGACGAATCCAGAATTGTATCCATCTAGTAAGCCAATGTAGCAAGCTGCAGCACATGGGAATCCAGCATTGGCAAAGTATAATCATTGCCAGGGGATCAAAAGACAAACCACGGTTATCAAGAACAACACATCAAGGATCTGGCCGCCAAACCATCAATGGCTCACATACAGTTCTTGGATGGTTTGCATCAGCGACAACAAATGTGAGCCCGGGCGTCGTATATTTTGTAGGAATTGACACAGAGGAGCCGTCGGAAATCTGCTATGGCCTCGGGGTCTCCTCATCCATGGAAGCGGCTCGTATATTTTGAGGATTGCGAGGGCGGCTGGCAGTTTGGAGCGCCGGAGAGGTGCAGAAGACAGGAGAATTCTTTTTACAAAGACTAGAGTTCTTACACTAACTAGTGGGCCTAGGGTGACAAATCAAAGGTTACCAGATTATCTCAACGCCACTTGTGCAAAACCGCTAGCCAAAACAGCCAAGGGGGTCTTTTACCCGGTTTTGTATAGTTGAGGGGGTTAAATGTGCTAGTTCATAGTTGAGGGGGTGTAGTGTCCCAAACGTGATACTTGTGGGGGTCATATAGACTTCTTTCGTGGAAGAAACAGGGAGGGGGCAAAATGGCTGGTGGTAGGAGTAGAAATTTGGATCTTTACAGAAACGTGGGCACCGCTTTGACCACATATAGGAATACTACAGACACACAAAAAAGGCCACGACCGAAGCACTACCAAGGAAGGAGAAGAAAATTGCATACATCCTGATAAACTCTTAGCTTCTCTAGAAAATCTTACGGAGCACCCCAAAGCTCACACAGAATAATAATAGAGAGTCTCAAAATTCTAAGAAAAAAGAAGTTTGTTGCTCTTTAATATAGTAGTTATGTCATGGGATATTTGCATTGAGATCAATACCAATGTTTTTGTTTGGATGTTTAGATATTTGGTACCTAGAATTGATATCCTAGTTGAATGCCAAATCCTGTTTGGATGGTCAAAGTGATGTATTGCGTTGGGATGATCAAGCATTTTTGTGACATACAGCAAACATCTATTCTGTGAACATCAAGTCATTATTTAAAGCATTAGTGAAATCTGAACTTGCCAATCACACGAGTACAACTGAACATCAAATTACAATTTTTGCAGGGGAGGCTAGAGTAGATCAGTGTGAGGTCGCCGATGACCAGCAAGATAGGGAAGAGGGGATGACGGGGCAGGCCAGGAGAGTGGGGACATGGGCAGGCGGCGGTGGCCTACCTCGCTGGAGGCGGAGAAGTAGGGGGCAGGGGCGGTGGCCAGAGAGGAGCATGTAGGCGGGGAGGTAGAAAGGCGGTGACGGTGATGTCTACGCACACTTCTATTCCTGTAGACAGTGTTGGGCCTCCAAGAGCAGAGGTTTGTAGAACAGCAGCAAGTTTCCCTTAAGTGAATCACCCAAGGTTTATCGAACTCCGGGGAGGTAGAGGTCGGAGATATTCCTCTCAAGCAACCACCGCAATCACGATACAAGAAGTCTCTTGTGTCCCCAACACACCTAATACACTTGTCGGATATATAGGTGCACTAGTTCGGCGAAGAGATAGTAAAACACGGGTGGTATAGATGGTGGTAATATTGCGGGAAGTAAAGATGCGATAGAAATAGTAAACAAGCGATGTTTGCGGTGTTTGGAAACGGTGCCGAAAAATAGCTTGGCCGGCGTGGGAGGCAATTCTCGTGGTGTAGCTTTTCTATTCGGAAACAAGGCCTAGGGATCATACTTTCACTAGTGGACACTCTCAACATTGATCACATAACTGAATAAACAAATACTACTTTCTCTACACTCTCTTGTTGGATGACAAACACCATTCATTGTGTAGGGCTATGATACGTCTCCGACGTATCGATAATTTCTTATGTTCCATGCTACTTTTATGATGATACTCACATGTTTTATACACATTATATGTCATTATTATGCATTTTCCGGCACTAACCTATTGACGAGATGCCGAAGAGCCGATTCTTTGTTTTCTGCTGTTTTTGGTTTCAGAAATCCTACAAAGGAAATATTCTCGGAATTGGACGAAATCAACGCCCAGGGTCTTATTTTTCCACGAAGCTTCCAGAAGACCGAGGGAGATACGAAGTGGGGCCACGGGGCGCCGCCACACTAGGGCGGCGCGGCCCAGGGGGGCCCGCACGGCCCTAGCGTGTGGGGCCCCCGTGCCTCCTCCGACTCCGCCCTTCCGCCTACTTAAAGCCTTCGTCGCGAAACCCCCAGTACCGAGAGCCACGATACGGAAAACCTTACTGAAAGGATACAGATGTCGCCTAGAGGGGGGGTGAATAGGCGGTTTAAAACTTTTACGAGATGGGCTTAACAAATGCGGAATAAAACTAGCGTTTACTTTGTCAAGCCCAAAGCCTATATACTATGGTTCACCTATGTGCAACAACAACTTATTCTAAGCAAAGGTTCACCAAAGTGCACCAACAACTTATGCTAAACAATACAAGCAAGTATGTGATAGCAAGATATATATAGCTTCAAGCACGATGGCTATCACAAGGTAAAGTGCATAAGTAAAGAGCTCGGGTATACAGATAACCGAGGCACGCGGGAGACGAAGATTTATCCCGAAGTTCACACTCTTGCGAGTGCTAATCTCCGTTGGAGAGGTGCGGTGGCTTAGTGCTCCCGAACGCCACAAGAGGCTCACCTTGAGGTGTGGTTGCTCGATGCACACCAACGCCACAAAGGCCTCACCCCAAGATGCGGTACTCACACCACACACCGAACGCCACGAAGGCGCCTCACCTAAATCTCCGGTGACCCTCGCCACAAAGGCCTAGGTCACGGTGACATAGGCATCCCAAATGGGCCTGCCGAATATAGTACCCGGGGTTTATTGAAGGCCCACTACCCGAAGAATAAGAAGATTCGGAAGCCCAAGATGTATTTAAGGAAAAGATAGAGTTGTAATAGGAGGTGTTATTTGTAATTTGGCGGGATGAGTTAGAAACCGTCCCGGACTCTGTAACTTGTACGAAACGAAACCCTCGGCTCCACCTCTTATATAAAGGGGGGGTCGAGGGATGAGGAGATCATCGAATCATTGTCTGCAAACCCTAGTTTTCATATTCGTCGAGTACTTTTCGATCTGAAACCTTCGAGATCTACTTGCCCTCTACTTCTAACTAAACCCTAGCCTACAATCCATAGGCATTGATAAGTTAATCCCTTGTCAATTGGCGCCGTGCCGTGGGAATTAGAGGCGTAAGGATCTGATCTCGATGGCACGTTCAAGATCTTCGACATCGTCAACCGGAAGCAACACTATGGATCGAGGTAAACGGATCGCTCGCTGGTCTTGTTGATTTTGTTCCTCACCCACCCTCCCGTTTGGATGCATATGCGTATCTGGCGGAGCCCATGGAGATGACGTTCGGAAGGTTCCACTTTCGCGTCGAGAAGAAAGGATCGTATCGTGTCGAAATTCCGATTTCGTCGGGATCGTCGGCGGTCGATTCTGATTTTTCAAGCTATGCATCGTCAACGCGAGTCAGAAGAAGAAACTTCGGCAACACGTTACGTCAGCATCAGAGCAAGAGAGAAACTCGCCAAGATCTTTAGCAACGCATCGTTTGAGTCATCTGCGGACTCATATATAAGCGATGGCTCAAGCGATGTCGACAGTTGCGACTTCATCGACAAATCTCTCACAGTGGGCAAGGTCTTCATCAATCTCAACAATGATGTCACCAAACCCAACATAGATCTGAGTACAAAATATCATCAGATTTATGCTATCGAAAATCAAGAGGAAACATCGGAGGCTTTCGACGAGTTGGGAAATCCTTTTGTCGATCCCTCAGACTTAAGGAGAGGTATGGGCACTAAATATGACGGGCCCACACCGCGCGTCAGAGTTCAACTTCCACAGGCAGCTTGGGATAGAGCGGCAAAAGCCTTAGATGGTTCGGAGCCAATGACGACGACAGCTACAGCTCAAGAACTGCAAGCTTATCAATATAGGCTCGCACGAACTGCCCGAGAAATAGAAAAACAGAGCAGACTGAGTTGAACAGGAGAAAGGAGGCAGCTTCGCATCCAGCAGGGAGAAGGGCGGATCTAAGTAGACAATCTAGAGTTTCGGGTGATAGCCACGGGGAAGATCGGAACGAGAGGAAGATCAAGGTTACAACACATACCCGAGGCGGAAAGAGAATACTTGGTTCAAAACCTCGACATGTCCTTTATGTCGATAGATACAAGAGGAAATATTATCCCTAAAACACCAGAAGCTGGATATATGGCGACACAAGCTTACATCCTCGCATCCAAGCCACCCCCAGGAGATCCAAGGGAGACATTATACAACATGGCGTTAGCAGGAGTTGGAGCTATGGGGACAGCATTTGTAGCAACGCCTCCCGAAGGAGCGCCAAGGCAAAATAGTCCACGATCTGCGGCAGCAACGGCGGCAGCTCCGGAAGGACCAAGTGGAGCAAGAGACACAGGAGCACAAGCAAGGGTCGATAGAGCGAGGCAAAGCGAAGGGATCATCGGCGGCCCCGGAGCTTAATGACGAGGATATGTGCGGTCTACCGTGCTTCACGAGAAGAGTCCGAAAAACTCGAGTCCCCTCAGGATTCAAGTTACCCGATCACTTCAAAAAGTTCGATGGCCTGCAAGATCCGGAGGACTGGCTAATTGATTACCTCGAGACGGTGAAGCTAACTGGAGGAACTAGAGCAACAGCCATGCAAAGTATTCAGGTGCACTTAAGTGGAGCCGCACGATCTTGGATCAAAAAACTTCCGCCAGGATCCATCGACAGCTGGGAAAGTTTCGAGGACGTATTCGTCAAGAACTTCAGGTCCACGTGCAAAAAACCCGCGTCATTAGAAGAGCTGAGGGCATGTCGACAAAAGCCGGATGAGTCAATGAGAAAATATATCCAAAGGTGGAACATCATAAAAAACTCGGCAGAAAATATATCTGACGAGAGAGCAATAGATGCGTTTGTCGCAGGAATTAGGCGTGGAGATTTTGTCGAGGATTTGGGAAGGACCAATCCAAAAACAAGTATCCGCGTTGATGGAAATAGCAAATAGATGGGCGGACGGAGAAGACGCCGTCCACAATAAACGACACAGGTCGCCGGAGGAGGACCGTGGTCGAAATTATCAATCGAGGCGACGATTTCCTCGGCAGTATCAGAACTACGACGCTCCAGGGCAAATTTCGGCTGGATTCAGAGCCAGCGCAGGAGGAAATAATAGAGATGATTATCAGAGAAGTAACGAACAGAGAAGCGACAATAGAGACGACTCCCGCAATAGACAAAATAGTGGGCCGAGGTTTCCAAGACCTTTCGTGTCCCCCGAAGAAATGCTGGAACGGACCGTGCCAAATGCACTTCTTCCTCGACGAAGCAACGGGAAAAGACAGTCAGGGCACCTGCGGAAAGACCGTCGAAATTTCCAAGCAATGTTCGGATGTGCGAGAAAATGCTCACGCTCGAGCAGCACGAGAGAAACCCTCGGGAGCCTAGGAGCGAAGTTCATCTACCGCCACCTCCCGCGATTACGAGAGGACAATCGACACCAGCTCAGAATAGCGGCAGCACCCGCACCACCACCCTATGTTGATCCTAACTCCAACGGAGCAGTGTCGATGATTCAGAAGGGAAGGCCGTCCAATAGAGCTCAAAAAGTAATCTCACGACAGGTGTTTATGGCAGAGAAAATGCCTCCACCAACGAGTTGAGTACCTTAATTGGTCGGGACAAGATATCGGCTTCACAATAGCGGATCATCCGCAGCAAGTTCCTCGACCAGGGCGGTCAGCACTTATTCGCCAAGCAGCTATTGCGGGCTTTGATGTTTCTCGAGTATTCATAGATGGTGGCAGCGAGCTTAAACCTTATGTATGCGAGATACATTGAGGAAGATGAACATATCCTTAGCAAACCCGAAGCCAACGGACACAAGGTTCCACGGCATCACACCGGAAAAACCAAGTTACCCATTGGGAAAGATCAACCTCGACGTTCAGTTTGGAACCCGAGAAAATTATAGAATCGAGAAACTGGAGTTTGAAGTCGTGGATTTTCCATCGCAATACCACGCTTTGTTGGGACGACCAGCATATGCTAGATTTATGGCAGTACCACATTATACATACCTGTTATGGAGATTGCCTGGACCCAAGGGACCAATCACGGTCAAAGGGAGTTTTGCCTTAGGCGATAAGTGCGACAAGGATTTCCATCGGTTATCGAAACCTTCGGGATGCAAGCTGAATACTTGGCATCGAAAAGCATGACCGATTACGACGTCATCGCCGGACGTTGGAAGGCCAAACAAAGAATCAACTTTCAACACGAGAGAAAAATTCTAAGGAGGTGCAGATTCACCCGACAGATCCAAAAAAGACGACATCCATTGCAAACAACATGGATATCGCATAGGAAAGCGCGCTCGTCGAGTTCCTCCGTGAGAACTGGAAAATCTTCGCATGGTGTCCAGCTGACATGCCAGGAGTACCCAGGGAACTTGCCGAGCACCACCTAAGGGATTTCCTTCGAGGCGGAAACCGGGCCTTACACAAAGGTTGGGACACACATCCACAACTTAATCGGAGGCTCCCAACAAATCACCACAAAGGTCTAGAATCCGTCTAGGGTTCCAAGAACCCAAGAGTAACAACCTTCTTGCTTTTACCACCACGAATCACCGTGGAGAACTCAAACCGATGCACCAAATGCAATGGCAAGAACACCACAAAGATGCTCAAGTCCTTCTCTCTCAAATTCCAACAAAGCTACAAAAGCTATTGGGGGAATAAGAGAGGAAGAACAAAAGGAGAACACAAAATTCTCCAAGATCTAGATCCCAAAGATTCACTCACAAAGAGGTGATTTGGTTTGGTCAAAGTGTGGATCTAGATCCCCTCAAACTTTCTCTCAAATAGATGCAAGAAACATTGGTTGGGGAGAAAGATCTCAAGCTCAAGTATGAACAAACAATGGTGGAGCAAAGCTTGAGAAGAGAGGAGGAAGAAGAAGCAAGCAGTAAAAAAACAGGAGAGAGAGGGGGCTTAAAAGGATGCCCCAATTTCTGCCCGTTGGAGTGCTACGCGCGGGGAAGAAGGGGACCGGTAGTACCGGCCCTTGGTGGCCGGTACTACCGGCCAGAGATGGCAGGAGGCGGCGGAGGAGGCGAGCAGCGGGCAGGGAGGGGGAGGCCGGAGCCTCCGGCCATGGTACCGGCCGGGGTACCGCCGAACCTCCCCATAGCCCTGGAGCTTCACTGTGGCACTCGGCGCCTTAGCGGTACCGCGGGCGGTACCGAGCCCGGAGGCTCCGGCCATGGTGAGGCCGGTGGTACCGCCCGTGCCTCCGGCGGCTTCCCCTCCTCTCCTTTTCCTTTCTTTTACTTTTCTTTCTTTTAAACCCAAATATGAAATGCAAATATCTTGAGATTGGAGAATCCAAACGAGATGAAACCAATTTTGTTGGAAAGAGGTCGACAAGAGCTATCCCTACAAAAAGTGAAAAATATGGAAACTAGCCAGGGATGATTTTCTATAAATTTTAGAGTGAAACCTCAAAATACGAGAAACCGGGAAAATCACCGTATCGAAAACGCAACAAGTGATAAGCCCGAAATCCATTTTCGAAGAACTAGAGCTTGTCATGAGAATAAGCACAAGCTCTAAAACATCACATGGATAATACCCAAATAACAACCAAGAAAGGTGATGCAAGAATGCAAAGGTTTGAGCTCTCTCCGAACGATACGATCGAGTTACTCACTCGAGAGCCCTCTTGATAGTACGGCAACTAAACTATAAACCGGTCTCCAACTACACTATGAGACCGGTGAGAAAGAAACCCTATCAAGAGCAAACCTTATACTTGCGCATTCCACTTGAGCTCGATGATGACGATCTTGACCTCAACAAGATGGAACGCCTTTCTTGATTGTGCTTTCTTGATGAAGTCTTGTGGATTGCTCCCCCATAATCCACCATGGGAGAGCTTCTTCTCCGGCACATCTTCACAAATCCATGAACACCATATGGATGGCAAGCTTCAAGCATATGATCTCTTCGAGTTGGCTCATCTTGAACTTGCACTTCATTTCTTCATTCTTCATCATGTTGATGTCTTGAGATAACTTGAGGGCTCACTTCATCTTCATCTCCAAGACATACTTGACACTTGATATCCTTCATCAATTTCTTCTTATTGCAACCTTGAAGCCAACATATGGTTCAAGCATTGCCTATGGACAACTCCTACAAGTATAACTCAATGCAAACATTAGTCCATAGGGATTGTCATTAATTACCAAAACCACACATGGGGGCTCCATGCACTTTCACTTACTGAGACGCCGCTGCCGCCAATCCCATCTCGGGGGATTCAGGAGATCGCCTCCGGCACCCTGCCGGAGAGGGGAATCATCTCCCGGAGGTCTCTTCATCGCCATGATCGCCTCCGGATCGATGTGTGAGTAGTCCACCCCCGGACTATGGGTCCATAGCAGTAGCTAGATGGTTGTCTTCTCCTCATTGTGCTATCATGTTAGATCTTGTGAGCTGCCTATCATGATCAAGATCATCTATTTGTAATGCTACATGTTGTGTTTGTTGGGATCCGATGAATATTGAATACTATGTCAAGTTGATTATCAATCTATCATATATGTTGTTTATGTTCTTGCATGCTCTCCGTTGCTAGTAGAGGCTGCGGCCAAGTTGATACTTGTGACTCCAAGAGGGAGTATTTATGCTCGATAGTGGGTTCATGCCTCCATTGAATCTAGGGGAGTGACAGCAACCTCTAAGGTTGTGGATGTGCTGTTGCCACTAGGGATAAAACATCAATGCTTTGTCTAAGGATATTTGTGTTGATTACATTACGCACCATACTTAATGCAATTGTCTGTTGTTGCAACTTAATACTGAAGGGGTTCGGATGATAACCTGAAGGTGGACTTTTTAGGCATAGATGCATGCTGGATAGCGGTCTATGTACTTTGTCGTAATGCCTCGATTAAATCTCATAGTACTCATCATGATATATGTATGTGCATTGTTATGCCTTCTTTATTTGTCAATTGCCCATCCGTAATTCGTTCACCCAACATGCTATTTATCTTATGGGAGAGACACCACTAGTGAACTGTGGACCCCGGTCCATTCTTTACATCTGAAATACAATCTACTGCAATACTTGTTTTTTACTGTTCTTCGCAAACATCATCATCCACACTATACATCTAATCCTTTGTTTACAGCAAGTCGGTGAGATTGACAACCTCACTGTTACGTTGGGGCAAAGTACTTTGATTGTGTTGTGCAGGTTCCACGTTGGCGCTGGAATCCCTAGTGCTGCGCCGCACTACACTCCGCCATCAACAACCTTCACGTGCTCCTTGACTCCTACTGGTTCGATAACCTTGGTTTCTTACTGAGGGAAAACTTGTTGCTGTACGCATCACACCTTCCTCTTGGGGTTCCCAACGGACGTGTGTCTTGCACGCCATCAAGCATTTTTTCTGGCGCCGTTGCCGGGGAGATCAAGACACGCTGCAAGGGGAGTCTCCCACATCCAATCTCTTTACTTTGTTTTTGTCTTGCTTTACTTTACTTTATTTACTGCTTTGTTTGCTCTTTATATCAAAAACACACAAAAATTAGTTGCTAGTTTTACTTTATTTACTGTCTTGTTTGCATTCTCCATATTAAAAACACAAAAAAATTAGTTACTTGCATTTACTTTATTTAGTTTGCTTTATTTACTACTGCTAAAATGGGTACTTGATAACCCACAA
>NC_061509.1:95095927-95146411 GCF_022539505.1 Lolium rigidum | reverse complement strand
TTGAATCCAACACATGGAATACAAGTAGTACCTATGGAATATTCCTTCATATAAACTCAATGAAAACATTAGTCCATATGGGTTGTCATTAATTACCAAAACCACACATAGGGGCAATATACCCTTACACCAACGCAGCCGCGACATTCCAGGCCTTGATGAACGACGTACTCCATCCATACTTACGCCGTTTTGTGCTGGTTTTTTTCGATGACATCTTGATCTACAGTGCATCATGGGCAGAGCACCTGCATCATATCGCCATCGTCTTCAATGAGCTTCGAACGCATCGACTTCACCTTAAGCGCTCGAAGTGCTCGTTTGCGACGACTTCTGTGGCCTACCTCGGACACGTCATCTCCGCCGACGGGGTGGCGATGGATGCAGACAAGGTGGCGGCCGTCGCCGCCTGGCCGACGCCGCACTCCCCACGCGCCCTACGCGGGTTCCTGGGCCTCACCGGATACTACCGGAAGTTCATCCGGGAGTTTGGCCTCATTGCCTTGCCACTCATGCGCCTGCTTCGGCGCGATGCCTTCGCTTGGGATGACGAGGCTACCGCTGCCTTCGAGGCCCTCAAGGGGGCCCTCACGACGGGTCCCGTCCTCCAGATGCCGGACTTCGACAGGCCGTTCATCGTCGACTGTGACGCCTCAGGAGCGGGGTTCGGTGACGTCCTTCACCAGGGCGACGGGCCGCTCGCCTACTTCAGCCGCCCGTTTGCTGCACGCCACCTCAAGCTCACGGCGTACGAGCAGGAACTCATTGGCTTGGTACAGGCCGTGCGCCACTGCCGACCCTACCTATGGGGGCGTTCGTTCCGCGTACGCACAGACCACTACAGCCTTAAGTTCCTCTTGGACCAGCAGCTGTCGACGGTGCCACAACACCAGTGGATCAGCAAGCTCTTCGGCTTCGACTTCACGGTGGAGTACCATCCTGGGCGCCTCAACACTGTGGCCGATGCCTTGTCTTGCCGCGACGCCGACCCAGACACTGCCGAGGGCGCCTCGGAGGGGCGGCTGCTATGCATCCGCTCGGGACCCTCCTTCGCCCTCTTCGACCGCGTCCGCTAGACGACCGCGACCGCGCCGGATGCCCAACTTCTGCGGCAGCAGCTTGACGCGGGCGAGCTGGACGACCCATGGCGCTTCATCGACGGGCTTCTCCTCCATGGGCGCCGGGTGTTCGTGCCCGACCACGACGACCTCCGCCACCAGGTGTTGCTACTGGCGCATTCCGCGGGTCATGAGGGTGTCCAAAAGACACTCCACCGCCTCCGCGCCGACTTCTACGTCCCTGGCGATCGGGCCATGGTCCAGGACTAGGTGCGTTCGTGTGAGACGTGCCAACGCAACAAGACGAAGACTTTGCGCCCAACTGGCGTTTTGCAGCCGCTTGACGTACCATCGCAGGTCTGGGCCGACATCTCCATGGACTTCATCGAGGGCCTCCCTAGGGTGGGAGGCAAGTCTGTCATCGTCACGGTGGTCGACCGCTTCTCCAAGTACGCCCACTTCATCGTGCTCGGCCATCCCTACACGGCCTCGTCGGTGGCCCGCGCCTTCTTCGACGGCATCGTCCGCCTACACGGGTTTCCCTCGTCCATCGTGTGTGATCGGGATCCGGTGTTCACGGGGCACGTGTGGCAGGATCTCTTCCGCATGGCGGGGGTCCAACTCCGGTTCAGCATGGCGTTCCACCCCCAGACGGACGGCCAGTCCGAGGTGGTCAATAAGGTGATCGCCATGTATTTGCGCTGTGTTACAGGTGATCGCCCTCGCGCTTGGGTGGACTGGCTTGCATGGGCGGAGTACTGCTACAACACCTCCTACCACTCCGCCCTGCGCGCCACGCCATTCGAGGTGGTATACGGCAGGCCACCTCCGCCTATTCTGCCGGTGGACCCGGCGACGGCGCGGACGGAGGTAGTTGGCGAGCTCATCCGCACCCGCGACGAGATGCTAGCCGAGGTGCGGCAGCGTCTTGTCCAGGCTCAGCAGGTCGCCAAGCACTACTATGACGGCCGCCACCGCGAGGTGGAGTACGCGGTGGGTGACTGGGTGTGGTTGCGTCTACTCCACCGCTCTCACCAGTCCCTCGACCCACATGCAAAGCGCAAGCTTGGTCCACGCTATGCGGGGCCCTTCGTCATCTTGGAGCGGATTGGGTCCTTGGCGTACCGCCTTCAGTTGCCTGATGGGGCGCGCATTCACGACGTCTTCCACGTGGGGCTGCTGAAGCCCTACCGCGGCGCGCCGTCGGTCACCACTCCACCACTTCCGCCGACAGCCGAGGGCCGTTTGCTTCCCAGCCCGGCCAAGGTGCTGCGCGCCCAGCTACGTCGTGATGTTTGGCACTTTTTGGTGCAGTGGGAAGGCCTTCCAGCAGAGGAGGCGACTTGGGAACCACCTGATGCGTTCTAGCAGCATTATCCAGACTACCAGCTCGAGGACGAGCTGTTTACGCAGGCGGGGAGAGATGTTATGACCGGATTGGTCTACCGCCTGAGGGGGCCCACCGGCCAGGCTTAGTTAGGGGCTTAGCCCAAATTAGCAGATTAGGGGCTTAGCCAATCAGCAGATTTCTCTTATATAAACGAGTTGTAATCGACCAGAACAATCAAGCAATAAACATATTTTGTTGCCGACTCCTCAAGGAGTCGGAGTCCCAAACCCTAGCCGCTGCCACCGCCTTGCGCCGCCGCCTCTCCAAAGCCGCGCGACGGCGCCCTGCCGCCGCACGCACACCGCCCCTTCCTTCCCCTACAATCTCCGCCCTAGACCGGGTAGACACGCTGGTTCTACCAAAATGTAAACACACATTCTATGAACACCCACAAATTTGTTTTCGGATGTGTTAACACTTACAATTTAAATTTTGAAGAGTGGCATCATGGTATCAAATAAGGTGAGGTATCACTATATATGCACCCAGGGGAGGGTTAGCACCGTGACTTGCCCTTTTTCTACTATAACAAATTCTACTACTATCAGTTTTGCTCCGATGAGGAAGAGGCAATAAGGGCGGCGCGCCTTTGGCTCGCTCTAGTGCTTGTAGTCTCTGCTAGGTGATCCAACAACCTACTAATAATTTTTATTAGGTTTAGAGCTCTTTGTACCGTTGTTGATGAGTATTAATAGGTTCGTGGACTTTTTTTTGCTAAAAAGGGAGAATATCATAATGCATCAAAATGTCAAACACAACATAATAATTAGCTGGTTTAGCCTTATAACTTGAACATCTTTCGTCGCTTTGTGGTTCATGTTTAACATGGCACAAGAGTACACGACATAAAACGTTCATTGCAATATTTTCCCCACATTCTATACAATAGCAGTACAATATCCTCACAGAACCAGAAGAGAAGTACAAATGGAGATACATTATGCATCCATCTATGTATATGAAGCTACATGCATACGTTTATTGCAGACCAAGGATAGTCTAGCTAGTAATAAGAAGGGGTTGATGCCTTTCCACCTAGCTAAGTTCGAATTTCTCACTAGCAATTTTGGCGATGTTGCGTCGTTCTTCCTAATTAAACACTATGTCTCTCCCCATCGGCCATTATTTTTACATACGTTTATTCGCTTATTCCTAGTCTTGTATATTTGATCGACGGCGGTAAGTTTGTCATGCATACACCGCGTACGCATCGTATGTGTGATCGATAACATGCATAAGCTATGTACGTATTTGAGCTGGATGGATCCTAAGGTTACTGGCGGCGGCTCGTGTAGGGCCCTGTGAACTTCCGGCCGCCGGAGCCGGCCTGGCGCTGGAAGTTGAAGTACTTGGCGGCGACGGGCGCGCCGAGGTTGTAGCAGCGGGCGAAGCTGCGGGTGTTGAAGTTGTGGCGCATCGACGGCGCGAACACCGTGCCCCGCCCGAGCTGCCGGAAGAGCACCAGCACCATTCGGTGGATCCCCGTCGCCGGCGCCGGGCTCTCGTAGCACACCACCTCCCGACCTGCACCCAAGAAATTCAGGTCCAAACTAGTGAGCCCAAACTTAGTCTTGAAAATCAATCGCAAACATACAAAAATAAAGCTAGCTAGATGTTGCATTCACACAGGGAGAGAAGTGCAGTGCTCACCGTATGTGTCGTCTGTTGATGCCGGGATATCGGTCACCATCCTACATGCATGGAGTATAGACATAAATCGATAGGTCGATACATAAATAGGTAGCATCTGTACATGTGTGCTCATATATGCATATAAATTGGGAATATGGCTTCTTTGTACATGCAATGAACCAATCCTAAAATATGCATATATATAATACCTGGGGCACGCGTCCGTTGCGTGTCTTACATGCCCATATGTTCTGCTACTGCTAGGTGTGATGCATGCAAGACATCAAGAGCTAGCTATAAGCTACTTATGTAGCTAGTATGGTTCCAAAAATAATAAGCTACTGATCTAGCCAGGGTGCTCTCACCAGTGCAGATATTCCCTCAAGGTCGGATTGCTAGGGTTTGGAGCATCTGGATCCACCATGACCTGCATCATTGCATTCACAAATTACAGTTAACTAATGAAGACAACTCACCCCTCAAAAAACGGAGACAAATCATAATTATCCGGTTAATCAAGCGATGGTCAGGCTTACTAGGGTATATGTCGCGCTAGTATCGTCGCCTCCAATCTCGACCGCCGGCCTGCCTGACACCGCCTGTGAGCGGAACTCCATACCATTGATGATCGGCCTACCGTCATAGAGTACAGTCATATCGACGGTGGTACGGAAAGGGTCTAACACTTCTCCTATCACTCGTCCGGTAACCAAGGAGTCATTTGACATTTCTAATATAATGTGTGTATGTATGATGTGGTTGTGTATGACAACGTAGTATGTATATGCAGTGCTAGTGTATGTGTGTTGATGTCTAGCTTCTGTATAATGGGGTGGTACAAAGATACAAAGATAGGTACCTAGGTGTGGTATTTATAGTAGAAGCTAACTAGCCATGAGAAGAGAAACCGGCCACCATGCATCTCACATGCATATGCAATCCTTGTCACCGTTCCATCTCTGTTCTCGATAGCAATTTTCTCTATAGAAATTTGACTGGTCGTGCATGAAGATTTCAGGCATGTCTTTCTAGCTAGAACGACGTACGTACTAAAGCTACAAATTGATGTGTGTACGGCTGAACCTAGCTAGTGTGTGATATTTGTACCATATGAAGAAACACGTGGAGAACCTCTTTTGAGAACTTGAGGGCTTGGTGATCGCTGGCCTGCTGGTATTAGTTCTCTAGCTTCGAAGGGTCGTGCATTCTTTACTGGCTAGTGGCTACACAAAGAAAGAGGGCATACCCAGTGCCTCAAAGGTTCCACACATTGTAGGGTCAGGAATCTCTAGACAAAGTTGGCCTTGCTTTTATGCAAATATCTTGATTCGCACACAGAACCTTAAGGTTGTTTCTTTCTCAATATTTAACACAAATTATAATTATATCAAACATATTTTTTGCTCAAGTGCTCATGTAAGGAAATACCGAAAGGTCGAGTTTTGTCCCGAGAGCATATGCTCCCCAGGGATCATATGCTCCTAGACAGTAAATTCCAACAAAGAGAAAATAGACTTAAAAAATCTGAAATTCTGAATACTTGTTTTTCTTACTATTTTGTCTGTAATGTTTTAACTTTTCATGCCAAATATCAACATGATCTTTCCCCAATAAAAAGACGAAATTCTCGGTGATCTAAACAAGCAATAAATTTGACACTCAACTTGTCTTTTTAAACACAAATTACAATATTTATGTTTTCTCCATAAAATATGCAGTTAATCAAGGAACACAAACATTTACATGTTTTTTTTTTACATTCACAACATTACTTTTCGCATGTAGGAGGATGTGAACTTAGGAGCCCAGTTGTTCCGCGAAAGGTCGAGATATTTAATGTGACAAATCTCCAGGACAACATCTTCTTTCAAGTTCCACACGCTGGTTCTAACAAACCATATGCTGAGTGGATGGTTGGAACACCATATTTAAAGTTCTATACGTCTGGCGAAGGTGAATTATTTTGTAGTGCGAAGAGTGTGTGTGTGTATCTATGTTTTACCCAAAGTATGGTTCTGGAAAGAAAGAAAAAAGCAGATACTACCTTATTTTTGAAACGGGGAACATATTCCTAGCCCTTGCATCAATTGATACTACCTAGCTCCTACATGAAACAAATGGCATCTTAATTATTAAAAATATTTGGATTGCTCAGAATTGTGAAAAAGCATAATTATGTTTGTAAATCAGGAATTTTCTGTACTATCATAGTATTATACTCATTTAGCAACATATTCATATATGACACTACAAATAGTTTCAAAACGCATCAAAACTACGTGCATTGTTGAACATATGGAGTTATATATATTATACTACGACGCATCCCTACTAATGAGTGGGTTTTGTATGGCGCATAGTGGCCAGAATGAACTTAGCTGATTGCCAATCCCATTTTTTAAAAAAATCTGTCAAGGTCGTAATCCCTGGTTACTACTATTAATTTTAGACGTCATTTTAGCAAAGCTTTAACATCTTATAAGCTTAACCACCACGGCAGACATAGGTAATTGGACTGTCGTATGTACATACTACTATCATTATATTTTCATCTACAATACTTCCATATTGTTATTTTATTTCTTGCTAACACGCTATTAGAGAAAGATAAGGTTAAAGTTATTTCATGTTTTTAAAATATCGAGAACAACATGAGAAGCAATAGTTGGAAGTAGATCTCATATGTAAAAGAAGACAAACTTAAAAGAAAATGCCATTTATTAATATAATAAGCAAGTTATTATAGTAAACAAAATGTAATTCTACTATTTTGTTTAGTACATACAATATTGTGTTGGGTAGATCAGTTTAATTAGCATTGTTTTTTTTTATCTCTTCTTAACTTCAAGGTGTGCGCCACTTGTTACTTGAGAGGTAAACAATAGGCTAGTCCGTTAGTTTATCTGGAGCTCATGAGTAAAAACCGGTCAAAGCGTGAACATATTGTGAAATATTAGTCTACCCAATGTCATTTTGAAGTTGATATTGTGTTTTGATATCTTGTTAGTTACCTAATCGCTACGAAGTTCAATGAATTTTTTGTGTACGTTGTTTAAAAGAAGTTTTGCATGCTTTTGAAGCTTTTATACCTCTAATGGAAAACAAGGAGTGACTGCTACTGCTCCCCCCCCCCAATTTGTTGATTTTGATAATATTTACCCAATTTAACAAATTGTGTTACCCAATAAATGAAATCTGGCACTTGTTTCACTAATTGGAGTAAACATGAACAATGATTTATAAATAGAGTAATTGATGTGCTAATTCACAAACTTTTTTCCGACTAATGCTATTTTTTTGAAACTTCTAACGATATATATTAATATCAAGAAGATAATAATTGCATCCTGTCTTTGCACTAACATAATATTAGGAGCTAGTTAAAACACTAAGGATGCAGGTGGAAAATATAGTTCGCTCAAAAATAAAAGAATAGCTGATACTAAAACCACATGGAGCTAGCCGAAGTACGGACTGATCACGGTCACCATATATTTCATTATTTATAGTGCAGACAAACTTGTAGGTGGCTGTATTGTAGAGAACTAGAGACAGGCTCATGATTTGATCTTCTGGACGGCGGGTCGAATTGAGTCTCAGTTCAAGATGGAATATATGTGTGAGGAAGTACACGATACACGTCGATTTGATCAAGTTATGTGGCAATCGATAGGCTGTGGCACAAGCCCATTTGCCAAATGGCCAAACTTGATTCTCTCTCCACCGGATAATGAAGTAGCGACGCTGACAGCGCAAGAGCCAGATTCAATAAAGCATAGAGGGAGACATATGCCTTGATCTGTTCAAGGGTAGTTTCTTCACGTGGTGTTGCTTTTCCACTTCATTTCGTTTTCGACTTTGCAGGTCCCTGCAATCGGATCGTTCGGGATGGCAGCCGCATAGACTCGTCGTGACTCGACTCTGACCGCCGTTATTTTTCTTCTTGCTTCCTTTCTGCTTCATGGGATGACCGCAGAAACCGATCGTGTGTGTACTTCGGGAACATCGACGCAGCCGTACTTTGACGTTTGTGGGCTGTGTTGTATGCATATAATTAAGAAAGTTTCATATTTCGTTGTCTTGACTAGGGGTCCCATATATGTTTGTTTGCAGTGGTTAGCTTCTTACGAAATGGACAACATAGCCATTCCCAACGATCGGACATGCAACCATAAAATAAAAATGTATGCGACGAAATGTGCAATCGGCCTATTTTTTTTAAATAATACGTTCAATTCCACAAACAATACGCATTTCTGAGGATTAACAAAAATATTATGGCCTCGGCATCGGTCACACCCACTAGTCCTTGTTGGCGTCGTTGAATCTGACAAGCTGGCCGACCACCGACTGAATCCTATGGGCGTCATTGAATCCGATCAGACTTATTGACTTCGGCGTGACCGACAAGTTTTGTTTGTCCTGGGCAAGGCTGAAGCTGCATGATCAATGCACTACTTACGTGATTAGGAGGACAATCAGTTGTTCGCACCCTTAAATCCTCAAACCAGCAGTTCCCGCCACTTCTTCCCATCATTAGTTCCCGCCACCTTCTCCGGCCAACAATTCCCGTTATTTCTCGTAACGCTACATTCTCCTTCCATCATTTGCCACCATTTCTCGTCGTGTCTTTCTATAAAAGCAGACATTGGAATGTTTTGATGTACTAGTGCCCATACCCTTCCTTGTCATCCCGTCAACTCTGAGCCACAATGAGTGTGCTTTGCTCAGGCCAAGTCTTTAGGACGACGAAGATGCAGGATGCAAGCTTCCCCCCGGGGGTGAGAACGAAGCGGTGTGGGTGTGAAGATCTTGCAAATGTGAAGGAGTGGGATAATTTTTCTGATAGGTTGGACATGAAGTTTTCCAGGTGTACCAACTATAATTATGATGCACCGGCAAGTTCGTTGTACCCAAGGCCTCTGGTATGTTCTAAGAAACATGAGTAGACATATTGTTTATTTTACTATTTTTTAATTAAAGTTCTTATTTAAGTTGAAATTCTCTCTGCCCCTGGGTATGTGGTACAATTGGATTTACATGGAGCAGCCGGAGTGGGCGCTGAAAGAGGTTGAGGACTGGAGGCACCGTGCATGGGATGACTTGTATGAGAAGTAGCGTGGGAGCGATGATGCTGCACGGCCGAAAGCATAGAGGGAGAAAGAGCTAAAAAACACTGAGAAGAGCAATGATGTTGGCTTGATACGTGGGGGAAGAAAATCGAGGAACATGATACGAAGATGAAGGGGAGGAACGGATGCGTAAGGAGCTCCGTGAGGCAGAGAGACTGAGGAAGAGAAAAAGGGTTGCTCAGGCAAAGGCAGGGGAAGAACGTGGTGACAAGACTGGAAAATGCCATGCTGAACTCAGGACCACTAGATTTCTACCATATTAGCGATGTATTAATTTGCGTTGTAGTGCAGCGTTGTATCTTTTTTCGGTTGTACTATATCGGTGTATCTTATATTTAGTTTAAGCGTAGCAGTGTTTCTTAATTTCAGATGTATCGTATTTGAAGAATGTCGTAGTAAAGGTTGTTGATTTCCTGCCAGCTGTATCCAACAAATTCTTCCCATCGAACTATTCCTGCCAAAATCTTCCCGACAATTGTCTCTCGCCGAATTCTTCCCGGCAAAATCTTCACAGGATGTCCACCCCAACGGTAGTTTAAGTGTAGCAGTATATCTTAGTTATGAGTGACAATAAAATAGAATCATTCGAGGAACTCCTTAGTAGTGACACCCACCTCAGTAAGGTGGGCAAGGCATTTATTAGGCAACATGGAGGATATCCACCTCAACGGTTGCCTGCTCAGACCCTCGAGTAAATGCGGCAAGAACTTCTCAGGATGCATTCTAGATGGAAGAAACAAACATGGAGGAATGATGGCGAAAGGACGGAGCTTGCAAGTTTTCCTTTTTGGTGGTCCGAGGAGAGCGAGGACGACGATGATATCTTCTTGCCGAGAAGCAAGGGCAAGAGAGCTGCCTCCTCCGAGGGCAAGAGTATTGCATCGTCAAAGGGCAAGAGTGATGCCTCATTGAATAGCAAGAGTGCTGCCTCGTTGATGGACAAAGATGATGACTTATTGTAGCTAGGTTTCCTTATTTTAAGCTATATCTTTTAATTTCATTCATAGCGTTTAACTAAAGTTGTAGTGTTTCTACTACCGATGTATCTTCATTTCTGTTTTGTCCTTGTTATTTTTGCAATGTATCTTAGTTTGCACTATTTGTTGAACAACAATGAATAATAATAATAATAACATGTCCCCTCAACCATAAATAGATACATGTCTCATAGGTTATACATGTCTCTCGCGGACATAGATATATAATATTTGAAACATAGATAAGAATATAGACATGTCTCTAGTGATAGAGAGAAGTACCAGACACATCGTCTAGGAGGGCGAGGAGGTGGTGGCCTAGGCATCGTCCACATATACTTGTCGGGTAGCCCACAATTACGACGACGTTGAATATTGGACATGTGCTCATCATACCGTGTCCCCTGTGTAGGTTTTGGTGCAGGAGTGTGTAAAAATTTCAGCTAGTTGGTGTGGGAAGCCTATTCCTCCATGTCGTTCTCACCACGTGAGACCCCCCACCCACGTGGTCCGTACATAGACGACTAATGTGCATAGACTGTGATGTGCAGAAACATAAGTCTTTACGAATTACATAGCATACAATTGATATGAAACACAGTAGATAGAATAATACATACCTTGTGGCTGAGGTTCCCCATGTTCACCGTGGGAGTTTGCTGCTCCCACGGTAAACCGCCACCCTGAAAAGGAGGCTGATGTTGTTTTCAATGGTCGAAAGAAGTCTGCTGCTGCCATGATGAACCTCCAACCTAGTCAGGAGGTGGTGGTCTGGGACTCGCATGCGGTGTAAGACACGGACGCGACTCCTACCGATGTGTACCAGTGTGGCGGGGTTACCCGTGAACGCGGCTGTTGATGGTGCGTGGAGGGGCGTGGGGGGGGGGGAGGCGTCGTGCTTCACGATGCTGAACAGCTTTTGACGTGCGGGTGCACGTGATAGCTGCATAGACACCTCATCGGATGCACGTGGTAGCTGCGTAGACACCTCATAGCTTCTCCTCCCGACATCTCATCCATGACAACATCAGCTGCCATCCTAGAAGAGGTCTGGTCGAAAGCTGTCGTGTATATTGACCGAACTAAAGATTGGCTGTCAACTCGGCCTGCAATTGGAACACCTTAATAGTATGAAATATGTATGCCACAATATGTAACACCTTCCATACATTGGATAAATAGAATATACTTACCGTGTGGTGTCTAGAGCCTACATCGAACCGAGTTGGGTACATATCCCATGGTGTAAGGACGGGCTGATGTCTACGCACGCTTCTATTCTTGTAGACAGTGTTGGGCCTCCAAGTGCAGATGTTTGCAGAACAACAACAAGTTTTCCTTAAGTGGACCACCCAAGGTTTATCGAACTCAGGGAGGTAGATGTCAAAGATATCCCTCTCAAGCAACCTTGCAATTATGATACAAGAAGCCTCTCGTGCCCCTAACACACCAAATACACTTGTCAGGTGTATAGGTACCCTAGTTCGGCGAAGAGATAGCGAAATACAAGTAATATGGATAATTATGAGTGGTAATTGCAATCTGAAATAAAAATAGCAGCAGGCAAACATGTCGCAAAACTGGTTGTAAACGGTGTTTCAATGCTTGGAAACAAGGCCTAGGGATCATACTTTTACTAGTGGACACTCTCAACAATGATACCATAATTGAATACATAGATATTATCACTTCACTATGCTACTCTAAACCACTCTCCGATTTGATAATAAACACAAATTCACTATGTAGGCCTGCATAAGCAGTCCTTAAAGTTCGCATTCCCAATCTATGGACACCCCACGCTGTCACTTTGAGCATACAAAGATGGTACTAACTAGAAATCACAATTCATAAGTATTTCTGTAAATTAAGCTTAAGAAACAAACACTGTGTGCACACTGTCACCTTCACACCGTTGGAGAAGGTGTCCCCGGAGATCACATAATAAAACCACCTGAGTAGCACAATAGTTGAAGCATAACATCTACTTATTCAACTAGATTACAAAGCTCATGATCACATAAAGATCATACATGGAGAGATAGATAGACCACATAGCTACCGGTAAATCCCTCAACCTCGGGGGAGAACTACTCACTCCTCATCACGGGAGTCAGCAATGACGATGAAGATGGCGGTGGAGTCGATGGAGATGACTCCGGGAGCAATTCCTCGTCCCGGCAGGGTGCCGGAATAGAGACTTCTATCCCCCGAATCTTATCTGCGAAGGCGGCGGAGGTACGGAACTTTTCGTGGCGAGGCTGATTGGTTTAGGGTTTTTTTTTGCGTCGGGAGGCTTCTTATAGGAAGAAGGGCGAGGTCGGTGGAGGCCAGGGAGCCCCACACCACCCCTAGGCGCGGCCAGGGCCTAGGCCGCGCCTAGGCATGGTCTGGCCGCTCTGTGGCCCCTCTTCGTCTCTCCTCCGGACTTCGTCTTCGTTACAGAAAAATAAGATCTTCGGCTTTTATTTTGTCCAATTCCAAGAATATTTCCTGTACAACTTTTCTGAAATACAAAACAGCAGAAAACAGGGAACTGGTACTGTGGCATCTTGTTAATAGGTTAGCGCCGGAAAATGTATAAAAGTGCAGCGAAGTGTAAGCAAAACATATAGGAATTGGTGTAAAACAAGCATGGAGCATAAAAATGATAGATACGTTTGCGATGTGTCAAGCATCCCCAAGCTTAACTCCTGCTCGTCCTCGAGTAGGTAAGTGATAACAAAATAATTTTTGAGGTGACATGAAGCCAACACCATCTTGATCAAGTTATTGTAAAGCATTGTGAGCTGGGATCAAAGTACTCTAAACATAGGCATGATAGATATGATTCTAACAATAGAACTTAGCAACTATGTTACAACATGAGAAGTAACTCAAACAAAGGATCATGAATAATTGTGCATTGAAAGCAACTGTTTGTTTTTTAGCATAGAGAAAACATAGCAAAGTGGTACTCAGTTTGTCCTTTATGAAGTAGCAAAACATAAATGCCGGGACACCTTTAAAGTTCAAAGGGTGACTAGATTCAAATAATTTGAGAACAAGTAATAACATAATCACGAATCAATCAATAATAAATTTTGGGACTATGCACATTATACTCAGAATGACAATTATGCTCTCTTAATTGGTGCATAAAGCAAGAAGATGAAGACTCAACATAAAAGTAAAATAAAGGTCATGCGTAGAGGGAAGCAAGATTACTCATGTGCTAGAGCTTTTTATTTTGAATGCAATAGGAGTGTTGAAAATATATTTTGAGAGGTATGCATGTCTATGTCAACGAAGGGCATCAAAAAAAATATCATCCTTTCATATAGTGACCTCAAGAGTGGCTCCTTGATGGCGTGTATTTCACACGTTCGTTGGGCAACCCCAAGAGGAAGGTATGATGCGCACAGCAGCAAGTTTTCCCTCAGAAAGAAACCAAGGTTTATCGAACCAGGAGGAGCCAAGAAGAACGTTGAAGGTTGATGGCGGCGGGATGTAGTGCGGCGCAACACCAGAGATTCCGGCGCCAACATGGAACCTGCACAACACAACCAAAGTACTTTGCCCCAACGAAACAGTGAGGTTGTCAATCTCACCGGCTTGCTGTAACAAAGGATTAACCGTATTGTGTGGAAGATGATTGTTTGCAGAGAAAATAGTAAAAACAAGTATTGCAGCAGATTTGTATATCAGTATTAAAGAATGGACCGGGGTCCACAATTCACTAGAGGTGTCTCTCCCATAAGATAAAAGCATGTTGGGTGAACAAATTACAGTCGGGCAATTGACAAATAGAGAGGGCATAACAATGCACATACATGACATGATAAGTATAGTGAAATTTAATTGGGCATTACGACAAAGTACATAGACCGCCATCCAACCGCATCTATGCCTAAAAAGTCCACCTTCAGGTTATCATCCGAACCCCTCCAGTATTAAGTTGCTAACAACGGACAATTGCATTAAGTATGGTGCGTAATGTAATCAACAACTACATCCTCGGACATAGCGCCAATGTTTTATCCCTAGTGGCAACAACACAACACAACCTTAGAACTTTCTCGTCACTCGTCCCAGGTGTCAATGCGGGCATGAACCCACTATCGAGCATAAATACTCCCTCTTGGAGTTAAAAGTAAAAACTTGGCCGCAGCCTCTACTAGAAACGGAGAGCATGCAAGATCATAAACAACACATGTGTAATAACTTGATAATTAACATGACATAGTATTCTCTATCCATCGGATCCCGACAAACACAACATATAGAATTACAGATAGATGATCTTGATCATGCTAGGCAGCTCACAAGATCCAACAATGAAGCACAATGAGGAGAAGACAACCATCTAGCTACTGCTATGGACCCATAGTCCAGGGGTGAACTACTCACTCATCACTCCGGAGGCGACCATGGCGGTGTAGAGTCCTCCGGGAGATGATTCCCCTCTCCGGCAGGGTGCCGGAGGCGATCTCCTGGATCCCCCGAGATGGGATCGGCGGCGGCGGCGTCTCAGTAAGGTTTTCCGTATCGTGGCTCTCGGTACTGGGGGTTTCGTCACGGAGGCTTTAAGTAGGCGGAAGGTGATGGCGTGTATTTCACACGTTCGTTGGGAAACCCCAAGAGGAAGGTATGATGCGCACAGCAGCAAGTTTTCCCTCAGAAAGAAACCAAGGTTTATCGAACCAGGAGGAGCCAAGAAGCACGTTGAAGGTTGATGGCGGCGGGATGTAGTGCGGCGCAACACCAGAGATTCCGGCGCCAACGTGGAACCTGCACAACACAACCAAAGTACTTTGCCCCAACGAAACAGTGAGGTTGTCAATCTCACCGGCTTGCTGTAACAAAGGATTAACCGTATTGTGTGGAAGATGATTGTTTGCAGAGGAAACAGTAAAAACAAGTATTGCAGCAGATTTGTATTTCAGTATTAAAAGAATGGACCGGGGTCCACAGTTCACTAGAGGTGTCTCTCCCATAAGACGAACAGCATGTTGGGTGAACAAATTACAGTTGGGCAATTGACAAATAAAGAGAGCATGACAATGCACATACATATCATGATGAGTATAGTGAGATTTAATTGGGCATTACGACAAAGTACATAGACCGCCATCCAACTGCATCTATGCCTAAAAAGTCCACCTTCAGGTTATCATCCGAACCCCCTCTAGTATTAAGTTGCTAACAACAGACAATTGCATTAAGTATGGTGCGTAATGTAATCAACAACTACATCCTCGGACATAGCGCCAATGTTTTATCCCTAGTGGCAACAGCACAACACAACCTTAGAACTTTCTGGTCACTGTCCCGTGTGTCAATGCGGGCATGAACCCACTATCGAGCATAAATACTCCCTCTTGGAGTTAAAAGTAAAAACTTGGCCAGAGCCTCTACTAGAAACGGAGAGCATGCAAGATCATAAACAACACATGTATAATAACTTGATAATTAACATGACATAGTATTCTCTATCCATCGGATCCCGACAAACACAACATATAGAATTACAGATAGATGATCTTGATCATGTTAGGCAGCTCACAAGATCCAACAATGAAGCACAATGAGGAGAAGACAACCATCTAGCTACTGCTATGGACCCATAGTCCAGGGGTGAACTACTCACTCATCACTCCGGAGGCGACCATGGCGGTGTAGAGTCCTCCGGGAGATGATTCCCCTCTCCGGCAGAGGTGCCGGAGGCGATCTCCTGGATCCCCCGAGATGGGATCGGCGGCGGCGGCGTCTCGGTGAAGGTTTTCCGTATCGTGGCTCTCGGATGCGGGGGTTTCGTCACGGAGGCTTTAAGTAGGCGGAAGGTGATGGCGTGTATTTCACACGTTCGTTGGGAAACCCCAAGAGGAAGGTATGATGCGCACAGCAGCAAGTTTTCCCTCAGAAAGAAACCAAGGTTTATCGAACCGGGAGGAGCCAAGAAGCACGTTGAAGGTTGATGGCGGCGGGATGTAGTGCGGCGCAACACCGGAGATTCCGGCGCCAACATGGAACCCGCACAACACAACCAAAGTACTTTGCCCCAACGAAACGAGTGAGGTTGTCAATCTCACCGGCTTGCTGTAACAAAGGATTAACCGTATTGTGTGGAAGATGATTGTTTGCAGAGGAAACAAGTAAAAACAAGTATTGCAAGCAGATTTGTATTTCAGTATTAAAAGAATGGACCGGGGTCCACAGTTCACTAGAGGTGTCTCTCCCATAAGACGAACAGCATGTTGGGTGAACAAATTATAGTTGGGCAATTGACAAATAAAGAGAGCATGACAATGCACATACATATCATGATGAGTATAGTGAGATTTAATTGGGCATTACGACAAAGTACATAGACCGCCATCCAAGCTGCATCTATGCCTAAAAAGTCCACCTTCAGGTTATCATCCGAACCCCTCCGGTATTAAGTTGCTAACAACGAGACAATTGCATTAAGTATGGTGCGTAATGTAATCAACAACTACATCCTCGGACATAGCGCCAATGTTTTATCCCTAGTGGCAACATCACAACACAACCTTAGAACTTTCGTCACTCGTCCCGGTGTCAATGCGGGCATGAACCCACTATCGAGCATAAATACTCCCTCTTGGAGTTAAAAGTAAAAACTTGGCCAGAGCCTCTACTAGAAACGGAGAGCATGCAAGATCATAAACAACACATGTATAATAACTTGATAATTAACATGACATAGTATTCTCTATCCATCGGATCCCGACAAACACAACATATAGAATTACAGATAGATGATCTTGATCATGTTAGGCAGCTCACAAGATCCAACAATGAAGCACAATGAGGAGAAGACAACCATCTAGCTACTGCTATGGACCCATAGTCCAGGGGTGAACTACTCACTCATCACTCCGGAGGCGACCATGGCGGTGTAGAGTCCTCCGGGAGATGATTCCCCTCTCCGGCGAGGGTGCCGGAGGCGATCTCCTGGATCCCCGAGATGGGATCGGCGACGGCGGCGTCTCGCAAGGTTTTCCGTATCGTGGCTCTCGGTACTGGGGGTTTCGTCACGGAGACTTTTTATAGGCGGAAGGGCAGGTCAAGAGGCGGCACGGGGGCTCCACACCACAGGGCCGCGCGGCCAAGGGGGGGGCCGCGCCGCCCTAGGGTGTGGCCCCTCCGTGGCCCCTCTTCGTCTCTCCTTCGGACTTCTGGAAGCTTCGTGAGAAAATAGGCCCCTGGGCTTTGATTTCGTCCAATTCCGAGAATATTTCCTTACTAGGATTTCTGAAACCAAAAACAGCAGAAAACAAGCAATCGGCACTTCGGCATCTTGTTAATAGGTTAGTTCCGGAAAATGCACGAATATGACATAAAGTGTGCATAAAACATGTAGATAACATCAATAATGTGGCATGGAACATAAGAAATTATCGATACGTCGGAGACGTATCAGCATCCCCAAGCTTAGTTCTCGCTCGTCCCGAGCAGGTAAAACGATAACACAGATAATTTCTGGAGTGACATGCCATCATAATCTTGATCATACTATTTGTAAAGCATATGTAGTGAATGCAGCGATCAAAACAATGTGTATGACATGAGTAAACAAGTGAATCATAAAGCACAGACTTTTCATGAATAACACTTCAAGACAAGCATCAATAAGTCTTGCATAAGAGTTAACTCATAAAGCAATAATTCAAAGTAAAGGTATTGAAGCAACACAAAAGAAGATTAAGTTTCAGCGGTTGCTTTCAACTTGTAACATGTATATCTCATGGATATTGTCAACATAGAGTAATATAATAAGTGCAATAAGCAAGTATGTAGGAATCAATGCACAGTTCACACAAGTGTTTGCTTCTTGAGGTGGAGAGAAATAGGTGAACTGACTCAACATTGAAAGTAAAAGAATGGTCCTCATAGAGGAAAAGCATCGATTGCTATATTTGTGCTAGAGCTTTTATTTTGAAAACATGAAACAATTTTGTCAACGGTAGTAATAAAGCATATGCATCATGTAAATTATATCTTATAAGTTGCAAGCCTCATGCATAGTGTACCAATAGTGCCCGCACCTTGTCCTAATTAGCTTGGACTACCTGGATTATCACCGCAATACATATGCTTTAACCAAGTTTCACAAAGGGGTACCTCTATGCCGCTTGTACAAAGGTCTAAGGAGAAAGCTCGCATTTGGATTTCTCGCTTTTGATTATTCTAAACTTAGACATCCATACCGGGACAACATAGACAACAGATAATGGACTCCTCTTTTAATGCTTTAAGCATTTGACAACAATTAATTCTTTTATCATTAGAGACTGGAGGATATTTGTCCAAAACTGAAACTTCCACCATGGATCATGGCTTTAGTTAGCGGCCCAATGTTCTTCTCTCACAATATGCATGCTCAAACCATTCAACTCAGTGTAGATCGCCCTTACTTCAGACAAGACGAACATGCATAGCAACTCACATGAAATTCAACAATGAGTTGATGGCGTTCCCCAGTGAACATGGTTATCGCACAACAAGCAACTTAATAAGAGATAAAGTGCATAATTACATATTCAATACCACAATAGTTTTTAAGCTATTTGTCCCATGAGCTATATATTGCAAAGGTGAATGATGGAATTTTAAAGGTAGCACTCAAGCAATTTACTTTGGAATGGCGGGAAAATACCATGTAGTATAGGTAGGTATGGTGGACACAAATGGCATAGTGGTTGGCTCAAGTATTTTGGATGCATGAGAAGTATTCCCTCTCGATACAAGGTTTAGGCTAGCAAGGTTATTTGAAACAAACACAAGGATGAACCGGTGCAGCAAAACTCACATAAAAGACATATTGAAAACATTATAAGACTCTACACCGTCTTCCTTGTTGTTCAAACTCAATACTAGAAATTATCTAGACCTTAGAGAAACCAAATATGCAAACCAAATTTTAGCATGCTCTATGTATTTCTTCATTAATGGGTGCAAAGCATATGATGCAAGAGCTTAAACATGAGCACAACAATTGCCAAGTATCACATTACCCAAGACATTTATAGCAATTACTACATGTATCATTTTCCAATTCCAACCATATAACAATTTAACGAAGGAGAAACTTCGCCATGAATACTATGAGTAGAAACCAAGGACATACTTGTCCATATGCTACAGCGGAGCGTGTATCTCTCCCATAAAGTGAATGCTAGGATCCATTTTATTCAAACAAAACAAAAAACAAAAACAAACCGACGCTCCAAGAAAAAGCACATAAGATGTGATGGAATAAAAATATAGTTTCGGGGGAGGAACCTGATAATGTTGTCGATGAAGAAGGGGATGCCTTGGGCATCCCCAAGCTTAGACGCTTGAGTCTTCTTGATATATGCAGGGGTGAACCACCGGGTGCATCCCCAAGCTTAGAGCTTTCACTCTCCTTGATCATGTTGCATCATACTCCTCTCTTGATCCTTGAAAACTTCCTCCACACCAAACTCGAAACAACTCATTAGAGGGTTAGTGCACAATATAAATTGACATATTTAGAGGTGACACAATCATTCTTAACACTTCTGGACATTGCATAATGCTACTGGACATTAGTGGATCAAAGAAATTCATCCAACATAGCGAAAGAGGCAATGCGAAATAAAAGGCAGAATCTGTCAAAACAGAACAGTTCGTATTGACGAATTTTAAAATGGCACCAGACTTGCTCAAATGAAAATGCTCAAATTGAATGAAAGTTGCGTACATATCTGAGGATCACTCACGTAAATTGGCATAATTTTCTGAGTTACCTACCGAGAATTAGACCCAGATTCGTGACAGCAAAGAAATCTGTTTCTGCGCAGTAATCCAAATCTAGTACTTACTTTTCTATCAACGGCTTAACTTGGCACAACAAAACACAAAACTAAGATAAGGAGAGGTTGCTACAGTAGTAAACAACTTCCAAGACACAAAATAAAAACAAAGTACTGTAGGTAAAAACATGGGTTGTCTCCCATAAGCGCTTTTCTTTAACGCCTTTCAGCTAGGCGCGAAAAGTGTATATCAAGTATTATCGAAGGGTGGTACTTCTACAGCGGGGTGCGGAGTTTTCTCAACCAGGCATAGTATATTATATACATAAGTTTTAGCATCTCCCTTTTCATTAGTTTTAGGCGTGCTACTCTCATCAAACAAATTTTCGGGAACAAGCCAAGCATAGTTATTTGCTAGCGCATCATTCATAGCTAGGAGCTTACATGGTATTGGTGCTTTGATCTCCCCACCATCATCAATATTATTAGTGTATCTTATTCTATCCATATCCATCTTTTCAAGGAGACTAACAAAATTAGTAGGAGAACCAAGCATATTAAATTTAGCAAAGACCTTTCTAGCTTCTCTTGCTAGACCACCAAATTCTCTAAGAAGGGTTTCTAAAACAAAATCTTTCTTTTCCCCTTCTTCCATATCACCAAGTGTGAAAAACATGTGTTGGATTATAGGATTAAGATTAACAAATTTAGTTTCCAACAAGCGAACTAAATGCGCAGCAGCAATTTCATAAGTAGGCGCAAGGTCTACCAAGTGTCTATCTTCAAAATTTTCAATGGTACTAACATGGTTGAAGAATTCTTCTATATTATTTCTCCCAACTATAGACCCACGTCCTACCGGTATGTTCTTTGTGGTAAAATTAAAAGGAAACATGATGAAATAAGTAAAGTAAATGCTAGTAACTAATTTTTTTGTGTTTTTGGTATAGCAAACAAGATAGCAAATAAAGTAAAACTAGCAACTAATTTTTTGTATTTTAATTTAGTGCAGCAAACAAAGTAGAAAATAAAGCAAGACAAAAACAAAGTAAAGAGATTGAGAAGTGGAGACTCCCCTTGCAGCGTGTCTTGATCTCCCCGGCAACGACGCCGTAAAAATATGCTTGATGGCGTGTATTTCACACGTTCGTTGGGCAACCCCAAGAGGAAGGTATGATGCGCACAAGCAGCAAGTTTTCCCTCGTAAAGAAACCAAGGTTTATCGAACCAGGAGGAGCCAAGAAGCACGTTGAAGGTTGATGGCGGCGGGATGTAGTGCGGCGCAACACCGGAGATTCCGGCGCCAACGTGGAACCTGCACAACACAACCAAAGTACTTTGCCCCAACGAAACAGTGAGGTTGTCAATCTCACCGGCTTGCTGTAACAAAGGATTAACCGTATTGTGTGGAAGATGATTGTTTGCAGAGGAAACAGTAAAAACAAGTATTGCAGCAGATTTGTATTTCAGTATTAAAAGAATGGACCGGGGTCCACAGTTCACTAGAGGTGTCTCTCCCATAAGACGAACAGCATGTTGGGTGAACAAATTACAGTTGGGCAATTGACAAATAAAGAGAGCATGACAATGCACATACATATCATGATGAGTATAGTGAGATTTAATTGGGCATTACGACAAAGTACATAGACCGCCATCCAACCGCATCTATGCCTAAAAAGTCCACCTTCAGGTTATCATCCGAACCCCTCCGGTATTAAGTTGCTAACAACAGACAATTGCATTAAGTATGGTGCGTAATGTAATCAACAACTACATCCTCGGACATAGCGCCAATGTTTTATCCCTAGTGGCAACAAGCACAACACAACCTTAGAACTTTCTGTCACTGTCCCAGGTGTCAATGCAAGCATGAACCCACTATCGAGCATAAATACTCCCTCTTGGAGTTAAAAGTAAAAACTTGGCCAGAGCCTCTACTAGAAACGGAGAGCATGCAAGATCATAAACAACACATGTATAATAACTTGATAATTAACATGACATAGTATTCTCTATCCGTCGGATCCCGACAAACACAACATATAGAATTACAGATAGATGATCTTGATCATGTTAGGCAGCTCACAAGATCCAACAATGAAGCACAATGAGGAGAAGACAACCATCTAGCTACTGCTATGGACCCATAGTCCAGGGGTGAACTACTCACTCATCACTCCGGAGGCGACCATGGCGGTGTAGAGTCCTCCGGGAGATGATTCCCCTCTCCGGCAGGGTGCCGGAGGCGATCTCCTGGATCCCCCGAGATGGGATCGGCGACGGCCGGCGTCTCAGTAAGGTTTTCCGTATCGTGGCTCTCGGTACTGGGGGTTTCGTCACGGAGACTTTTTATAGGCGGAAGGGCAAGTCAAGAGGCGGCACGGGGGCCCCACACCACAGGGCCGCGCGGCCAAGGGGGGGGCCGCGCCGCCCTAGGGTGTGGCCCCTCCGTGGCCCCTCTTCGTCTCTCCTTCGGACTTCGGAAGCTTCGTGAGAAAATAGGCCCCCGGGCTTTGATTTCGTCCAATTCCGAGAATATTTCCTTACTAGGATTTCTGAAACCAAAAACAGCAGAAAACAGCAATCGGCACTTCGGCATCTTGTTAATAGGTTAGTTCCAGAAAATGCACGAATATGACATAAAGTGTGCATAAAACATGTAGATAACATCAATAATGTGGCATGGAACATAAGAAATTATCGATACGTCGGAGACGTATCAGAAGGGCAAGTCAAGAGGCGGCACGGGGGGCCCACACCATAGGCCGGCGCGGCTAGGGGTGGGGCCGCGCCGCCCTAGGGTTTGGCCACCCCGTGGCCCCTCTTCGTCTCGTCTTCGGACTTCTGGAAGCTTCGTGGAAAAATAGGCCCCTGGGCTTTGATTTCGTCCAATTCCGAGAATATTTCCTTACTAGGATTTCTGAAACCAAAAACAGCGAGAAAACGACAGAATCGGCACTTCGGCATCTTGTTAATAGGTTAGTTCTAGAAAATGCACGAATATGACATAAAGTGTGCATAAAACATGTAGGTATCATCAATAATATGGCATAGAACATAAGAAATTATCGATACGTCGGAGACGTATCAAGCATCCCCAAGCTTAGTTCTGCTCGTCCCGAGCGAGTAAAACGATAACAAAGATAATTTCTGAAGTGATATGCCATCATAACCTTGATCATACTATTTGTAAACATATGTAGTGGATGCAGCGATCAAAACAATGGTGATGACATGAGTAAACAAGTAAATCATAAAGCAAAGACTTTTCATGAATAGTACTTCAAGACAAGTATTAATAAGTCTTGCATAAGAGTTAACTCATAAAGCAATAAATCAAAGTAAAGGTATTGAAGCAACACAAAGGAAGATTAAGTTTCAGCGGTTGCTTTCAACTTGTAACATGTATATCTCATGGATAATAGTCAACATAGAGTAACATAACAAGTACAATATGCAAGTATGTAGGAATCAATGCACAGTTCACACAAGTGTTTGCTTCTTGAGGTGGAGAGAGATAGGTGAACTGACTCAACATAAAAGTAAAGAGAATGGTCCTTCAAAGAGGAAAGCATCGATTGCTATATTTGTGCTAGAGCTTTTATTTTGAAAACATGAAACAATTTTGTCAACGGTAGTAATAAAGCATATGAGTTATGTACATTATATCTTACAAGTTGCAAGTCTCATGCATAGTATACTAATAGTGCCCGCACCTTGTCCTAATTAACTTGGACTACCGGATCTTTGCAATGCACATGTTTTGACCAAGTGTCACAATGGGGTACCTCCATGCCGCCTGTACAAAGGTCTAAGGAGAAAGCTCGCATTTTGGATTTCTCGCTTTTGATTATTCTCAACTTAGACATCCATACCGGGACAACATGGACAACAGATAATGGACTCCTCTTTTATGCATAAGCATGTGGCAACAATTATTATTCTCATATGAGATTGAGGATATATGTCCAAACTGAAACTTCCACCATGAATCATGGCTTTAGTTAGCGGCCCAAAGTTCTTCTCTAACAATATGCATGCTCCAACCATGAAGGTGGTAGATCTCTCTTGCTTCAGACAAGACGGACATGCATAGCAACTCACATGATATCCAACAAAGAATAGTTGATGGCGTCCCCAGAAACATGGTTACCGCTCAACAAGCAACTTAATAAGAGATAAAGTGCATAAGTACATATTCAATACTACAATAGTTTTTAAGCTATTTGTCCCATGAGCTATATATTGCAAAGGTGAATGATGGAAATTTAAAGGTAGCACTCAAGCAATTTACTTTGGAATGGCGGATAAATACCATGTAGTAGGTAGGTATGGTGGACACAAATGGCATAGTGGTTGGCTCAAGTATCTTGGATGCATGAGAAGTATTCCCTCTCGATACAAGGTTTAGGCTAGCAAGGCTATTTGAAACAAACACAAGGATGAACGGTACAGCAAAACTCACATAAAATACATATGGTAAACATTATAAGACTCCATACCGTCTTCCTTGTTGTTCAAAACTCAATACTAGATGTTATCTAGACTCTAGAGAAACCAAATATGCAAACCAAATTAGCAAGCTCTAAGTATTTCTTCATTAATGGGTGCAAAGTATATGATGCAAGAGCTTAAACATGAGCACAACAATTTCCAAGTATCAAATTATCCAAGACATTTTAGAGTTACTACATGTAGCATTTTCCAATTCCAACCATATAACAATTTAACGAAGGAGAAACTTCGCCATGAATACTATGAGTAGAGCCTAAGGACATATTTGTCCATATGCAACAGCGGAGCGTGTCTCTCTCCCACAAAGTGAATGCTAGGATCCATTTTATTCAAACAAAACAAAAAACAAAAACAAACCGACGCTCCAAGCAAAGTACATAAGATGTGGCCGAATAAAAATATAGTTTCAGGGGAGGAACCTGATAATGTTGTCGATGAAGAAGGGGATGCCTTGGGCATCCCCAAGCTTAGACAGCTTGAGTCTTCTTAATATATGCAGGGGTGAACCACCGGGGCATCCCCAAGCTTAGAGCTTTCACTCTCCTTAATCATATTGCATCATACTCCTCTCTTGATCCTTGAAAACTTCCTCCACACCAAACTCGAAACAACTCATTAGAGGGTTAGTGCATAATAAAAATTCACATGTTCAGAGGTGACACAATCATTCTTAACACTTCTGGACATTGCATAAAGCTACTGGACATTAATGGATCAAAGAAATTCATCCAACATAGTAAAAGAGGCAATGCGAAATAAAAGACAGAATCTGTCAAAATAGAACAGTCCGTAAAGATGGATTTTATTAGGCCACCAGACTTGCTCAAACGAAAATGCTCAAATTGAATGAAAGTTGCGTACATATCTGAGGATCATGCTCGTAAATTGGCGTAATTTTCTGAGCTACCTACAGGGAGATAGACCCAGATTCGTGACAGCAAAGAATTCTGAAACTGCGCAGTAATCCAAATCTAGTACTTACTTTTCTATCAAAGACTTTACTTGGCACAACAAAACATAAAACTAAGATAAGGAGAGGTTGCTACAGTAGTAAACAACTTCCAAGACACAAATATAAAACAAAAATACTGGAGTAAAAACATGGGTTGTCTCCCATAAGCGCTTTTCTTTAACGCCTTTCAGCTAGGCGCAAAAAGTGTAACTCAAGTAACATCAAGAGATGAAGCATCAACATCATAATTTGTTCTAATAATAGAATCATAAGGTACCTTCATTCTCTTTCTAGGGAAGTGTTCCATACCTTTCTTGAGAGGAAATTGATATTTAATATTACCTTCCTTCATATCAATAGTAGCACCAACGGTTCGAAGAAAAGGTCTTCCCAATATAATGGGGCAAGATGCATTGCATTCAATATCCAAGACAACAAAATCAACGGGGACAAGGTTATTGTTAACCATAATATGAACATTATCCACTTTCCCCAAAGGTTTCTTTTTAGCATTATCAGCAAGATTAACATCCAAATAACAATTCTTCAATGGTGGCAAGTCAAGCATATCATAGACTTTTTTAGGCATAACAGAAATACTTGCACCAAGATCACATAAGGCATTACAATCAAAATCTTTGACTCTCATTTTAATGATGGGCTCCCAACCATCCTCTAGCTTTCTAGGAATAGAAGTTTCAAGTTTTAGTTTCTCTTCTCTAGCTTTTATGAGAGCATTTGTAATATGTTTTGTGAAAGCCAAATTTATAGCGCTAGCATTGGGACTCTTAGCAAGTTTTTGCAAGAACTTTATAACTTCAGAGATATGGCAACCATCAAAATCTAAATCATTACAATCTAAAGCAATGGGATTATCATCCCCAAGGTTGGAAAAAATTTCAGCAGTTTTATCATAAGCAGTTTCAGCAGTTTTAGCAGTTTCAGGTAATTTTGCGCGCTTTGCACTAGGAGTAGAAGCATTGCCAACACCAATTATTTTACCATTGATAGTAGGAGGTGCAGCAACATATGAATCATTAGCATTGCTAGTGGTGGTAATCGTCCAAACTTTAGCTACATTTTCCTTTTTAGCTAGTTTTTCATTTTCTTCTCTATCCCACCTAGCACGCAGTTCAGCCATTAATCTTATATTCTCATTAATTCTAACTTGGATGGCATTTGCTGTAGTAACAATTTTATTTTCAATATCCCTAATAGGCATAACTTTCGATTTCAAAAGATCAACATCAGAGGCAAGACTATTTACTCTAGAAACAAGAATATCAATTTTATTGAGCTTTTCCTCAACAGATTTGTTAAAGGCAGTTTGTGTACTAATAAATTCTTTAAGCATGGCCTCAAGTCCAGGGGGTGTATTCCTATTATTGTTGTAATAATTCCCATAAGAATTAGCATAACCGTTACCATTATTATAAGGATATGGCCTATAGTTATTACTAGAATTGTTCCGATAAGCATTGTTGTTGAAATTATTATTTTTAATGAAGTTTACATCAACATGTTCTTCTTGTGCAACCAATGAAGCTAATGGAACATTATTAGGATCAACATTAGTCCTATCATTCGCAAGCATAGACATAATAGCATCAACCTTATCATTCAAGGAAGAGGATTCTTCAACGAATTTACCTTCTTACCTTGTGGAGCTCTTTCCGTGTGCCATTCAGAGTAATTAACCATCATATTATCAAGAAGCTTTGTTGCTTCACCAAGAGTGATGGACATAAAGGTACCTCCAGCAGCTGAATCCAATAAATTCCGCGAAGAAAAATTTAGTCCTGCATAGAAGGTTTGGATGATCATCCAAGTAGTCGATCCATGGGTTGGGCAATTTTTAACCGAGAGATTTCATTCTTTCCCAAGCTTGAGCAACATGTTCATTATCTAATTGTTTAAAATTCATTATGCTACTCCTCAAAGATATAATTTTAGCAGGGGGATAATATCTACCAATAAAAGCATCCTTGCATTTAGTCCATGAATCAATACTATTCTTAGGCAGAGATAGCAACCAATCTTTAGCTCTTCCTCTTAATGAGAAAGGGAACAATTTTAATTTTATAATGTCACCATCTACATCTTTATACTTTTGCATTTCACATAGTTCAACAAAATTATTGAGATGGTCAGCAGCATCATCAGAACTTACACCAGAAAATTGCTCTCGCATAACAAGATTAAGTAAAGCAGGTTTAATTTCAAAGAATTCCGCTGTAGTAGCAGGTGGAGCAATAGGTGTGCATAAGAAATCATTATTATTTGTGCTAGTGAAGTCACACAACTTAGTATTTTCAGGGTTGGCCATTTTAGCAATAGTAAATAAAGCGAACTAGATAAAGTAAATGCAAGTAAACTAATTTTTTTGTGTTTTTGATATAGCAAACAAGACAACAAATAAAGTAAAGCTAGCAACTAATTTTTTTTGTGTTTTGATATAATGCAGCAAACAAAGTAGTAAATAAAATAAAGCAAGACAAAAACAAAGTAAAGTGATTGAGAAGTGGAGACTCCCCTTGCAGCGTGTCTTGATCTCCCCGGCAACGGCGCCAGAAAATATGCTTGATGGCGTGTATTTCACACGTTCGTTGGGCAACCCCAAGAGGAAGGTATGATGCGCACAGCAGCAAGTTTTCCCTCGGAAAGAAACCAAGGTTTATCGAACCAGGAGGAGCCAAGAAGCACGTTGAAGGTTGATGGCGGCGGGATGTAGTGCGGCGCAACACCGGAGATTCCGGCGCCAACGTGGAACTCGCACAACACAACCAAAGTACTTTGCCCCAACAAAACAGTGAGGTTGTCAATCTCACCGGCTTGCTGTAACAAAGAATTAACCGTATTGTGTGGAAGATGATTGTTTGCAGAGAAAATAGTAAAAACAAGTATTGCAGCAGATTTGTATATCAGTATTAAAGAATGGACCGGGGTCCACAGTTCACTAGATGTGTCTCTCCCATAAGATAAAAGCATGTTGGGTGAACAAATTACAGTCGGGAAATTGACAAATAGAGAGGGCATAACAATGCACATACATGACATGATAAGTATAGTGAAATTTAATTGGGCATTACGACAAAGTACATAGACCGCCATCCAACTGCATCTATGCCTAAAAAGTCCACCTTCGGGTTATCATCCGAACCCCTCCAGTATTAAGTTGCTAACAACGGACAATTGCATTAAGTATGGTGCGTAATGTAATCAACAACTACATCCTCGGACATAGCGCCAATGTTTTATCCCTAGTGGCAACAGCACAACACAACCTTAGAACTTTCTCATCATCTGTCCCAGGTGTTAATGCAGGCATGAACCCACTATCGAGCATAAATACTCCCTCTTGGAGTTAAAAGTAAAAACTTGGCCAGAGCCTCTACTAGAAACGGAGAGCATGCAAGATCATAAACAACACATGTGTAATAACTTGATAATTATCATGACATAGTATTCTCTATCCATCGGATCCCGACAAACACAACATATAGAATTACAGATAGATGATCTTGATCATGTTAGGCAGCTCACAAGATCCAACAATGAAGCACAATGAGGAGAAGACAACCATCTAGCTACTGCTATGGACCCATAGTCCAGGGGTGAACTACTCACTCATCACTCCGGAGGCGACCATGGCGGTGTAGAGTCCTCCGGGAGATGATTCCCCTCTCCGGCGAGGGTGCCGGAGGCGATCTCTCGGATCCCCCGAGATGGGATCGGCGGCGGCGGCGTCTCGGTAAGGTTTTCCGTATCGTGGCTCTCGGTATCGGGGGTTTCGTCACGGAGGCTTTAAGTAGGCGGAAGGGCAAGTCAAGAGGCGGCACGGGGGGCCCACACCATAGGCCGGCGCGGCCGGGGGTGGGGCCGCGCCGCCCTAGGGTTTGGCCACCCCGTGGCCCCTCTTCGTCTCGTCTTCGGACTTCCGGAAGCTTCGTGGAAAAATAGGCCCCCGGGCTTTGATTTCGTCCAATTCCGAGAATATTTCCTTACTAGGATTTCTGAAACCAAAAACAGCAGAAAACAGACAAGCGGCACTTCGGCATCTTGTTAATAGGTTAGTTCCAGAAAATGCACGAATATGACATAAAGTGTGCATAAAACATGTAGGTATCATCAATAATATGGCATAGAACATAAGAAATTATCGATACGTCGGAGACGTATCACTCCTGACAATGGATTAACTTGTCAATGCCTACGAATTGTAGACTTAGGGTTTCGTAAAAAGTAGAGGGCAAGTAGATCTCGAAGGTTCAGCCGAAAAGGTGCTCGACTAAGAAAACTAAGGTTATGTTGACACTAGATTCGATGATTCTTTACCCCTCGGCTTCCCTTTATATAGGAGGGAGAGCCGAGGGATCTCTTGCCATACAAGTTACAAACTCCAGGAGACTATCCGAGTCTTTCCCGTACAATTACATGACTCATGATTCCTAATATAACACTATCTTCCATATTGACGTTCATTGGGCTTCTGGGCCTTGAAAGCTTCGGGTCATGGGCCTCCAAATATCGTCGGGTACCTTATTTGGCAGGCCCATTCGGGATGCCTATGTCGGCTCCCTTGTAGTTCTCAATGCACACCATTATTTAGGATCTCTCCAATACATAATGTGCGGAGCATTATTTGTTTATTTGTTTATTTTACATTTATTTGGGATGGCCACCCTGTTGCCTTGCTATTTTTGCAATATTAAGGACCAGCACATTATTCATGCTAGTCACGAAATGAAGTTGATACGTCTCCAACGTACCAATAATTTCTGATGTTCCATGCTTGTTTTATGACAATACTTACATGTTTTGCTCGCACTTTATAATGTTTTTATGCATTTTCCGGAACTAACCTATTAACAATATTCCGAAGTGCCAGTTCCTGTTTTCTGATGTTTTTGGTTCCAGAAAGGCTGTTAGGGCAATATTCTCGGAATCGGACGAAATCAACGCCCAGAACCTTATTTTTCACGGAAGTTTCCAGAGAGCCAGAGTGGGACCAGAGGGGAGCCCTGGGGGCCCCACACGTGGTGGCGGCACGGCCCAAGGGGGGGCGCGCCCCCCTACTGTGAGGAGGCCCGTGGCCCCTCCGACTCCGACTCTTCGCCTATTTAAGCCGTCCTGACCTAAAACATCGATACCAATTGACGAAACTCCAAAAAGACTCCAGGGGCGCCGCCACCATCGCGAAACTCAGTTTCGGGGGACAGAAGTCTCTGTTCCGGCACCCTGCCGGGACAGGGTTTGAGGACGATAGCGGTTGACCATGGTGACGGCTTCTCGAGCGAGTGCATGTGGTGTGAGGGTATGTTGGACCAGATATGTATTCCCGTTTCATCATAGGGTGACTCGGTGCTGCCCCCGGTTTCTAGTTAATGGGGCGTTGTATGTGTTTTCAGGCCATAAGGGCCTAATGGCATGTTGTTCGCCCATTATCGGGTGTGTTGGTGTTGCGTGGTGGCCTTGGACTTTTTAATGCATGCTCTTGGGAGATTTTTATCACTGAATAAATCTAAAGTCTCAACCTCCTTCTTTTGAAAAAAGTTGCTACGAGGTGTATGCTAGAAGATGTGACCTTGGACAGACACATGGAATGAATTAATGAATCGGAGCACCAGGGCCATGCGTCGTCCAAATTACCTTTAGCTAGAACGGCGCCATCAGACAGATAACGTCCTCAGCAGATGTTCTATTCAATTGATGAGTCGTCCAAAGATTTGGCTAACAATCTCAAGAGTCACCGCACAACGAGGAACACGAATGAATCATACATCGAAGGAACCTATGCATTGGTTCTTGGTTTATCTAGCACGCGTCCTCAATTCCTGATTCCTGATCATTTCAAAATTCTGTTGAGGTTCTTTAGCGCCGTCGGGATGAAAGCAAAACGCGCGTGAGCATTGTTGTGTGACGGCGGTCGTCGCGGCCCTCGCAATCATGGGCCGTGCATCCCGTTCACCAACACCGACGGGGCGACGGACAACACATGACGGCTGCGGGCAACGCGGTCCAACAAGTCGACAACAACAAAGCCAGTGGATTCAGATCAGCGATTAGGATTGATGCTCCCTTTCAAAAAAAAAAGCCTCAAGGATCGATGCAATTCCGGTTAGGAATAAAAATGGAGCGAACTTTTTTCGACTTTTCCGTAAAAATATTAAAACGGAACGAAAATACGGAGACGGAAACAAAACTTTTTTGCAGAATGAAAACGTATTTTCTTTGACGAAAACGAAACAACATTTTCCGGCTAACATGCGTGGAAATAAAAATTCCATTTCCAACTAATATGGAATTTCTATTTCAGGGTTTGATTGGCATGACCTAATCTAGGAGGTCCAATATGTGACCTTGCCAAGCTAAATCGTCAAAGTTGCCCATCCCAGATCAGATGATGACGTAACCACATTGTGAGTGCGAGGAAGCTCCACACTTTGACGTTCACCTTTTTTTTTTCTTTTTTTCGATATGGGAGCATAGCCCCGGTCTTTGCATCAATCGATGCACACAGCCCTTTCATTTATTTAAAAGATGTTCAAATATATAGAGCAATCGTGCTAGCGTTAGGGATCAAGTTTGTCGATTTCTTGTATTGCTTGATTTTTTCCTTCATGACCAAGGGTCTCATGGTTCCGGCAAACATCCGCTTTTTTGCTCCATGTCCTCACCAGAATCCGTTCGCATCTACTTCCGAAAATATTTGTTTTCGAGGTTTCTATGTTTGTTTCCGCTTTCGCAAAAAAAAATGAAAACAAATGTGGCATCATTAAGTTTCTGCTCCATTTTCATCTCTAATTTTGATCTACTGAATTAGTCAAACGACATCTCTATCTTGGATGCTACAAAGATACTCTGTGCATTGCTGCGGGAATTTTCTAAGAAATTGAATCGTATAAATGAAATGGTACAATACACATGAAATATGAATTGTCTATAGAAGTTTGCAAGGTTCAATTGGTCAAAAAATCGAGATGCTAAATTTAATTTACCTTATTTTTATATATTTGATGGCTATAAATTAGTTATGTGGATAATAGTATGAAAAATAATCGTGATATGGATAGCTTTTTTTTTTTTAGAAACAGAGTACAAACGCGGACGCTCACATACACGCGCATACACTCACCCCTATGAACGCACACACGCACACCCTACCCCTATGAGCACCTCCGGCATGCAAGGGTATCTCAATAATAAATATTAGTGGCGATGATATATTTGATTGGCTAATAAAGTAGTATATGATGTGAATGGTTTGTATGGAATGATAGATTAACATTAATTGCAGTTAGTTGGATTTTTGCTTTATAAGAAGTATAGATGTGCGGACGATTGGCTGATCTTGCTCTACCGGTCATGGACGGAACAACCAATTTTTTTAATAATGAACAGGAGCACCAAAATAAAAATGAACAGGAGCACCAAGAGATTTCGGCTGGGGAAAAGATGAGAAAACGATGCCCACTTCTCCTTATCTCCCTGCGCTCCTGTTGCTGATGTAAAATCAAGTTACTTCTGGTATGGTAACATCAAGAACATGGCATACACGTTGTTCGCTTTGTCGTAGGATAGGGGTCGGCAATAATTACGCGAGTGGAGTGGCAATAGCTTTGCATGAATGTTTGGTGATTGGTGAATGCGTTAACTTCAGAGCTTATTCTGATTCTCCTTTCGGCCTCGGTCGTCGGATATCTGAATGCATATCTGAATACATGGTTTGATGGAAAGCCTATGCCGTACATCAAAGCGACATCTCGCTCTCGTTACCGTAGCTACCAGGGCCCTGAGCTTTCCCGGTATAGAAATTCCTTACTCACCACCGTCACCGTAGACGCCATGTGAGGGAGGTTCGACCTCTGAATCGAACTCGCCATGGTCGGAGGTGAATGTACACAGGCGAAAAACCGATCGAGAAAATGGGTTGTCAATCTGTGGACATGCAAACCGTTCAAACGTTGCAAATTTCCGGACGTGCTAGTTTAAATACTGACCTTCCTGACGGTGATCCACAATCAGAGTGACGTTTTCAATTTCATTCAGAACGCACAGCTAGCTAGACTGCTAGAGATACCCGTATCTTCTCTTCTAAGCTCCTCGATAAAAATTACTAAACAATCGGAAGCCACACATTCCTTGGAATAGAGGGTCGGAGCTTCATAGTACCCAAGTACTCTCAGTGTGATAGGATCAATAAGGTTGGTTCAGTTAAAAGGATAAAGATGGATGAGACCAATCAACTTTCCGAGCTCATGTTTGATTATTCTGATTGGTTGCAGAGAGCAAACACGGAGCAACCAACTTTAGATACCCTCTGTTCCATATTAGTTATCACTGATTTAGTACAAATTTTGAATTAAATCAAAACTAATATGAAATGAAGCCAGAAATATTTCTCTAACGTTTTGGAGAGGGTGGACTAGCCATTTTGGCTGGTCGAGGTTCCTGCCCTTAATAATCATGACTGTTAACAGATGACTGGAAATAATTATCATTTTTATCTTGCTCCAAAGTAGTTCGAGCATAACCAAAAACTACCAAGGCATATGATTTGTCAGTGGATTAAAACCATGCGTATTTATCATTTCACTATATTCAAAAGAAAATGCCACTAAGTTGAAACAAAAAAGAAGATATTTGCAACATAAATAGTAACCAAGTGATACTATTCGTAGGGAAATCTATTTTGTTTCTCTATGTGCTGATAGAGTTTGAACATGATTTTTTGGAAAATATTTATGGGCTCAATCCACTAAAGTAGTGGAGATTTTTACCGGAAATTCACTTTTGATCCGGGTGTATATGCTTCCTCTGAAGTAGTATATGCTAGGGGGATAACACTTCTTGTGCTTGATCTTGACACAATGCCGACATAGACTGGGCATATTATTACTCTTCAACGCAGACAAGCCATCGGAAGTGATCAAAACATGTTGTATCCTTAAGTCCATCGCTCTACTATGGCTTGTTGGAGTCTCATCTCTTTGTTGGGCGGACTTAATTGCAGTAGTGTTATTTTGCTTGATAAAAGTAAAATTGTATTTGCTTCATTAATGGCTTGTTTTACAGTACCTTTTACCACTCCTCAAAAAGGAAGAGGTATGATTTGAGACAACGGTCGGGATTGAACGTGATAGAATAGGTCCAACAGCCCAGCAAGGCATGAATAATGAAAAGAAGATCAATTTAATAGTATTTGGGCCGGCCCAGCAATTGGCTAATAGAGTTGACCAAGGAAGCCACGCACACCATGCAGCCGCCGCCGCCACATCCACTCCACCGCCACATCCACCGGCTAGCGACGCCGCCGCCACATCGAGCACGTTCAGGTACGAAGCCTAGGGTTCCGTCGCTGCAGCCGCCACCGCCGCCAAGTACCGTCATCGGCTCGTCGCAAGTTTGGCCGTCAGCCGCTGGTTCACTGCTGTTTCGTTGGTCACACCTTCGCAAGATGGTAGCGTCCGTTGGATTTGTGATTTCAGTGTTCTGTTTTTGCAGTATTCGGTTATGAACCTCACCATGTTCTCCCCATCCGCTTGGGTGGCCTGGACCTTGTTGGATTTATGCCACTGCCAAAGATGAAGATTCTTAGTAGTGCGGTGAGGACAGTTTCATCATACATAATTTCTCTTTTGTACATTTCCACTGATTTGATTTATGTAAATGGCAAAATAATTTCAGTTCAGTATCCCGTTGGCATTCAAGAGTTCACATGGTCTAACTTCACACTGTAACACAAGACTCCCATCCCTTTTGCGACTCCATTACATCTGGTCGTTGGAAAACCAATTGAGTTTAAGAAACTTCCTCTCCCTGGAATCATTTTGAGCATTCTATCAAACAATAGTTATTTTTCTAGCTTTCGGCCCAAAAATCTTTTGAGCAATGTTGAACGTGATTTTGCCATCAAACATGACTGGATAATGAGAGAATAGGTACCAGTTATATCCCTTATGGGCATCTGTAAATTCTATAGGTTAAACTCTGATAATACACGATAAAACAATGATACTATTTGTGTATGCATTTTTGTTTCTCATTCTGGACTTCTAGAGTCTGCGATCTAAAACGAAGTCTTACTCAGTTACTCACTGGGGACAGTTTTTTATTTATCTCTTGAAAGTATGATATTATCAGTTGAGTTTATATTGCTTCGCAACTCTGTATACAAGTTTTGAAATCATGTACATGTGTTTAAGGTACTTTTTTTTGAAACAGATGTGTTTAAGGTTCTTAAGTGCACTCTGGCTTTGTTGATAGTCCATGAAACAATTCGTTACTGCGCCACAAGGACTATTTGAAAGTACAAGACGAAAAACTGGATATGACAAACTAAAATTAGGAGTTCTGTGATGGCTGTTCCAATATCCAATCATAAGTTCTTGCAAGCTGCATTCAGGGAGTACAATAGCGGTCAAGCTGGAGTGTGTTTATTTGAAGAGCCATTACAGGGATACAAGCAGCTTCGAGTATGTGAAGTTCAAGGTTCATGTTGGAGTGTGTTCATTTGAAGAGCCATCACAAGGATACAATAGTTTCGAATATGTCGTGTTCAAGCAGCTGGAATGGAATATGCCCTCGTGACTGAACACATAAGATGTAAAAATTGTATATTTGCTTGCTCATAGAGTTTTCAGGAGTTCCTTTACTTAAAATTTCAAGTACTATCTGTTGATTCCACCAGGGAGCAGTAGAAAGGATAAAATTTCATAGCATGAACATCATCTTAGCAAAGTTATTAACCCCTATTCATGATTTCTAAAAAAAATTAATTAACCCTATTCATGATTTCTAAAAAAAGTTATTAACCCCATCAAGTGGTCGCAGACACCAGAAAAGCAAGAAGTTTGAGCAATTGTCATCATACAATATCAAACAACATACATTTGGTTTAGAAAACTCTTTCTTTTTCAGAATCCCCAGTTCACTTACACATAACAAAACAACCCAACATCACCAAGTTTGTGAATCCCCAATGATGCTGCAATACATAATTGGATTCTCTGGATTTATTTAAATACAACAAGACTCCTCCATGGAGCTACCAAGCTGACAACACTGTAAGAGTAAATTAGAACAATAACAATTCTGGAACCGTTACCAAATGTACCACAGATAAGAACAAATCTTGATCTGACTACTAGTTTCTTGGTGACGCGCAGAAGATTTGGTTACCAGTTGGGGTAGCTGGACTCCATTAAAGCATCCATTACATCTCCATGACTTGTCAGATACAGAACGAATAATGCTGTATCTGGTGCTTCATGCTCCAGCAATGATCACAGTCGCAGGAGGACAGGATTTGAACCAAACCAAACTGACAAGAGCAGCCATTGCTCTTGGGATATTGCCCCATCCATCGGGACACCTGTACATATGCCGATCATGAAAGGACAACCTGTGAAGTTTCATTTCAAAATTAATTATGAATTAGTAACCAAACAGCATGAACAGAACCAGTATCAACAAAATTATATGTGTGCAGTTTGCTGCAACTTGCATACAATATGATGGTCCACGGAAAGTGAAAGCTGTATTTATGAAGCATGAAATTAAAATGTATAATATGTGAAATACCTAGGCTTTTTAGTGCGTACAATTATCTTTAACCTTCTGCATTTGTAAAATCAGCATTCAGTTGTAAATTAAGAGACCAGAGATAGACTATAGTTTTGCAGAAGTTACTCTTTATTCTTGTTCCTAGTGAGGTTTAAATTATGCGATGCATACATTCATAGTTTTAATTGTACATCACCATAACACATGAACAGAGCGTCAATGAAAACAATTTAACAAGCCAATAAAGCAAAAAAAAAAACTACTTTCAAACTACATTTCTGGTATCAACTCAATGATACTCATACCCATCATCAACTTGATACTACAGATAAAGAAATAAGAGAACAATGTACAATAAAAGTCTGGCACATCTGGCTATTAAAAGCGTGACAAAAAATACTTGTAAACAACAAATATATATTCCAGGTTAGTTACCGAGATATTTGACCTGTGTCAGGACAAAAATATACTCCGTACTAGTTTCTTCATAGATAGACTAGAATTCTGGAATTATAGCAATTGACCCAAGACTAGAGTACGTTGCATGATTCTCTAGAGCTGTTTCTCACAAAAGATAAAAAAATCCTACGATCGCGGGAAGACTTTTCGTATTGTTCACAGATTATGAAAGGGTTAACTTTTGAAGCAATTTATCTCAAATCCTTCAAATATGCAATGCCATGTGTTTTGGCTTCAGAGCAAAAAATAGGAGCAGTCCTCGGCATGCATCCAGCAATTTATACATGATTAGTTACTCCAGTCATTTTTTGGGAACTAAGGTGATCAAAGGGATCCACAGAGTGATCGATTTCAGGACACCACCACCAACAGCAACCAAGAGTTATTTATCCCCAACAAAGAACTGACCCTAGGGACTGTACAAACTATTTCCCTAAAAATGTCCGAGAATCAAGGATGGATATACTACCTTGGGGACAGAGAACGCATCCAGGAGGGCGAGGAGATCATGTTGCAGGTCATCGTACGACGCCGCCTCCGCCTCCAGTGGCTGGTCGGATAGCTCGTACCCTCGCCAGTCCGGAGCGACGGCGCGGTACCCGGCGGCGGCCACGACCAGCATCAAAGAGTACCGGGAAGTACCTCTGCCGGAGAAGGCGCATCGCGATGACCGCCAGTACCCGCTCCCGGAGCATCGTAACGAGCTAGGTCGCCTTGGTGAGCGAGGACGACATGGCCGAGGTCAAGGGCGTGGCGCCGGGAAGTGGGCGGCCGAAGGAGAGCGAGGTGGAGATCTAGCTAAGCATGCCGGCAGCTGTGTCACCAGAGTTGCGTCAGCCGAAGATCGGCGACGGAACCCCACACAGCAAGGTGCTAATGGACGAGGGTCAGGGCAGGCTGGTCTCGTCCCCTTCCACGCTACGAAAGGTTGGTACGTGGGCTGGGGCCTATTTTCTGGGCCTAGGCTGTCTACTCGGCTGGGGCCCGGTTTCGGCCTTTTTCTGTTTTGCTACGAAAATTAGCAGAGGTATGTATCATACCGGTCAGGTTTTGGTGAGTGGTATGAATTTTTTTTAGCCTTTAGATGGACGAAAATAAAGGGCTGTTATTTATTTGAGGGTACCACAAAAGAACTCTCATTAATAGGCTCACAATTTGAAATGAATCATTATTGATTGGTACCAAGATTAGGTCGTAGGCAAGCAGGCCTAAGTTTGACAGCTGGTGTGGTAACCATGAAAATAGCTCTTTAGTGGCTCAAAGCCATATTCGCCCATCCTTTATTGCAAAAAATGTGCAATATGTGCAAGCATTGTAATGTTTGATTACCCACTTACCATATTGAGGAATAACGACGAACCCAACAACTTCAAAATTGAAGATAGTGGTGGATAACAACATGGTGATGAAAACTATCAAACCCTCAAGTTATGGCCTCCTTGCCCTTCTTCCTCTCACCCTATTCCAATGATTTGTAGATCCAAATAAATTGTATGAAGAATTGTTTGGCATGAACCAAGATAAATCTTTATGTCACGAGCATGCTCGTATTTTATTTGATAGTCCTAGGAATAAAACTACGGTAATGCTACACCTACAGAATCAAGTTACGGAATGAACCTACGGAATCAGGCGTGGCATCGTGCAATTGGGTAGAGTCACACTGTGGGTCCAAGAGAATTCAGCCTGGGAGAACAGCAGCAGCCCACGTATGGCCGTAAGTCGATTCCCGTAACAATTTGTCCGTAGACCCAGCATTATTGATAAAACTATCCTCGACCTCCAGGATAATTTTCTTATCCATGATCTAGCTCTTCATGGCTCTTATCGGTTGGCATAGTAGGTATTCTGTTTGCATTTGAGGTTTGGATTTTTCAGGGATTTATCCTTTTAACCAAAGAGCGAATAAAACTTCTAGCATTTTGGATTTCAGGTTTTTTAGCCCCGGTTAGTGAAGACCCAAACAATTTTCCTAGTTATGAATCAGGTATGGAACCTGAACTTCCTGAGAACTTTCTTTGTCTCCAGAAGTTGGTGTGACAACACCACTGCCTGTACACCCTCTACTCTGTAGATTATTTACTCATGCACACATTGAGTTTGTTGTTCACAGTTGGTCCAATCTTCCCATTTTGAAAAAAAAAAGAAACTTGGTTTGATCTTCAGCGGCCGAAGCACACAGAGCTTTTTATGGTTGCATGTACCTAAACCGAGGGGCACCAAAGGAGGCTTTTACATGGCGTGAATGACCATGCAGTTTTCAGACTATACCTCCTCTACCTGAGCCTATTTTTCTTTTTTTGCCATCAAAATTCGGTAGTTGACGAAACATTCATGTTTGGTTGGTTTGGGTTATATTCATCTTTGGGTTATGCAGAGATCGGATGCAAATTTCTTGCATATTGTGTTACACAACATTTAGGATACTAATAAATTCCTATCGAAAATAAATGTGGTGTGTCTTGTGGGCTTCTTGTTCTGTTCACAAATTTAGAACGTTTTGCCCGTTACATTTTAAACAGCAAGAATGGCTTATATGAAGAAAGGAACTAGGGTGGTATTTGCTTGAGGGACACTAGAATCCTCCCTAACACGGCCATCCTTTTTCATAGGAATAAATGGTTCCTCACGAATATTTTTTTTGAGTACCGGCAAAAAAACAAAAAAAAAATTGTTTTGAGGGAATTCATAGGATTTATTTTTTTTGAGGTTCCTCACGAATAATTGTAACCCAATATAACAAGAGATAACCCGTGACGGCCTGACATGTTCTCAGCCCATGACTCCACGAGTAAGTCCAACTGGAAGCCCAGCCCAGGAATGGCAGCCCACAAAAGTGTCTGCGAACTGCAGAAGTAGCCCAGCACACAGAGGCAGAGCGGCCGTCTCCACTCACCGCCGCTTCTCGTCGCGGCCGCAACGCACCGGCCGCTTCCCCACGCGTTTGAAACCCTCCCTCGTCGCACCACCTCTACGGCTACCCCCATTCCCCCAGCCCAGCCCAGCTCCTCTCGCCCGCCCGCCCGCCTCCTCGGCGGAGCGGAACCCTGGATCCCGGAGCCCTCGACGGAGAGGGTTTCGTCCTCGCCGGGGACCCGCCTCTCGACACCAGCACCAGCACCATCACCACCGTCGCCCACGAGGTCCACACCTCCACGCGCGTCTGCGTCAGGTAACCGCTCGCCCCGTCTCGCTTTGCTTTTTCCGCTGCGCCGCCCGCTGGGGCCTGCTTTGGGCCACCTTCTTCTACGACCAATTTCCGAGGATTTAGTTCATATCCTGCCTGCGCTTCCAACGTTTTCGTGCGCGTTTGTGGTGGACGCGAGATTTTCCGGGGGATTTTCATTCCGATTTCGCTGTGGGTTAATTTGTGGAGCCCGTGCTGCACGAGATGGTTAGGTTTTGCGATCCCATGTGTTGTAGCTTGCCGAGGCTTCGATCGATTGCGGCCACTACCCTTGTGAGCCAAGTAGGCGAGTAATTGGCTAGTTTTGCAGGTGCAGTTGGTCACGCTGTTGCTATGGTTCCATGGGTAAAGTTGCAACTGCTGTTGAGCTTCTATGGTGTGCCTAATCTGTGAGCTGCTGCCGTAAACGTTAGATTCTGAAGGATGCAGTGCAATTTCTTCAGACACGACGATCATATGTTGTGTCTGCTTAGTTCTGCGTCGTTTGGTGCTCTGGATGCTAAGCTTCATCTAAAGTGATACTGCCCCCGACCCAAAACTTGAAACGAAATTATGATGCTGGCTTATTTTGAATTATACTACTTACTACCTTCACTGTTGAGATCTTGTGAGACTAAAATTGGACATGTGAACCAACTATCACCTATTTGAATTTTGAAGCAGGTTGGAATGTTGGATCATGCCTTTTGAGCTGCTATATAAATTTGATTCTTAGGCTGTGATTTCTTAGTTCCTGCCTCCTGCAAGAGTTAATGCTTTCTGATTGTGAATTAGTAGTTAAACGTTGTGGGATACTATTTCGTTTATGCACTAGTGAACTCTTGTCTGTGTTATGGAGTACTAGAGAGGATTTGACTGAGCAGTCTTTAGTGCCGCTACCGCTGTTATCACAGTGGATTTGACTGAGTACATGTCCAAACATATTATAGCTACTTAGCAGCTGTAAGAAAGCTTGTCCACTTGATTAAGCCTACAAAATCAGGGATATAGGTAGCCGGGTTACAATATAGACGAAATGGTACACCATGTCTTCTTTATATCTGATATTCCATTGTATGTTCATCCTGTCCTCTGCCGCGTGATACCTACTATTTTGAAGGCGGTTATAAATGCACAGGTTGATACTCTAACATCTTAATATATGTTGCTCATAACTGACTGGCAAATTTGAATTATCAAAATTCATGAAGTGCATGTTGATTTCCAATTTTCTTATCTACCAAAGTTTCAGGTGGGATTTTAGGTGGCAAAGTTTTATTACATGATCATTTAAATCTGTGTTTCTGGTTAGGAACTCATCATGACAACCTGCTTTACTAAGACTGGATATATGAGTGTTAAGTTAATTACACTTACAGCAGAAGGGTTTTAAGCAGCAAATGATTGAAACCTGAAACTCATAAGTATGATAAAAAAATGTGATACAAAATCACTTGAAGCATATTCAGAGAACGTTATAACTGCGCCTTCTCTGGCCTTTAAAAATCCATTTTATGCTTCTTTGTTGATGGAGTTCAACGGACAAACTAAGTATTCTTAGGATTCCTGTTCAAAGTAGAAATATACCTTTTCTCATCTCTGATCTGGGATGTATAGGCCAATACAGTGTAGTCAAACATGAGGTAATGTATAATGGAGGTAATAGAAACTGTATGCTTCACTTCAATCTAAGCCTGATTGTTTTCTCATTTTCATTTAGATTATCTTGTTTTCAGCTATTGTGTTTCCAGTTGAAAATCTCTAATGTTTGTGACAATTCATGTATTGTTTTACAGTATGGTACCAAGGTATCACTGGTAAATGTGTGATGCACAGTAAACATGTGATTCTTTTTAATTGTAAAATTTATATATTCAAAACTAACACTAAAAGATATGGTATTGTGTTGTACAAATGCCTGCATGGTTGTTGTACTTGTACATGTCATCAAGTTAAAACAGTAAATAGAGTTATTTCTGCATTTATGTTGTAATTATTTGCAGTTGTCATGCATTTTGGTGCTTCTTATCCACTGAAGTCTTATCTGTTTTCACTGGATTTTGTTGTGTAGTTATGTTCAGTTTGTGTACTGCATGTCATATATCTGTGTTTCTACCTGCAGGTTTTTTCTGGCACACAAAATGAAGTGCAATGCTTGCTGGCGGGACTTGGAAGGGCAGGCCATATCAACAACATGTGGCCATCTGTTATGTATGAATTCAATCTTTTCTCTTTCTGTTTGATCCAATTCTAACTGTAAAGAAGTTGAAGTTCATATGTTCTGCTGCTACTGAAAAAAACATGCTTGATTTTAACCGATACCTCTTGTGCAGGTACGGAGGATGCAAAGAAAATACTCAGTAACGATGGTGCTTGTCCTATTTGTGATCAAGTGCTCTCTAAATCGTGAGTTGTTAACCCTTGATATAACATTTTTTATCTTTTGTGCAAGCTACATTTCTCTTGCCCTGCATTAGTTTGTAGTACCTAATGATGCAAGAGTACCTATGAGCGTATTTCTCATCTATATTTTCTCCTAATTAGAACCTTAAATACTTACATCACTTTTTAACATGTTACTGAAGGTTGTTTATCACTTTTCATACCTGAGGTTAAACTTAGCATCAATGTTATACTAGGATGATATCATCTGAACTTTATATTTTGTTATTTCTCAGCCATATGAAGCAAATTGACGTAAATCCAAGCGACGAATGGACGAATGTAAGTACCTTTTGAATTTGATCCAGAATTACATATGCTGTATATTTTTCTGTAGTTCATCTGTTCTGATAACTTCATTTGTTACCTCAGATGTCAATGACTGGAGTTTCTCCACAGATACGTATCCTTAATTTTTTTCACATGGCCTACAGTAGGATTATTCTTCTGTTGTTTCGTTGAACGACGTCTCTGTCTGCCGTATGAAATGTGGTGTCTGATTAACCTCCTGCTTCAGTTTTCCAGTAATTTGAACAAAGTAAAATTGAAAAAGAAGGTTGCTGAAGTGAGTTAATAATATCAATTTGGTGCTACTATTTTCCAAGGTTTTTTCTTTTGTTACTAGTATGGTGATCATTTAGCTTTTCCTTAAACATGATACAAATCAGTTATGAAAAGTGCATACAGGAGTGTCATGTTTTATATTGGACAAAAGGAACTGGAGATGCAATACAAGATGAACAGAATTGTTGGTCAATGTAGGCAAAAGTGTGAACTTATGCAGGCAAAGTTCAGTGAGAAACTGGAAGAAGTGCATACTGCCTACCAGAAGATGGCCAAAAGATGCCAGTTGATGGAACAAGAGATTGAAAACTTGACGAGGGATAAGCAGGAGCTACAAGAAAAATTTGCAGAGAAATCTAGGTTAGTCTAGTTTTCCAATGTTTTCATTATTGGGCAAAGTTCTGCTTCATATAAGATGTATGAACTGATTGCGCTTTCCTTTCCAGGCAGAAGAGGAAGCTTGACGAGATGTATGATCAGCTGAGGAATGAGTATGAGTCTGTAAAACGTTCAGCCATTCAACCTGCAAACAACTACTTCCCAAGAGCTCAGCCAGACATGTTCTCGGGCATGCCCAACATATTGGATGGCGGCGACCCTCTGAGACAAGGTAATTTATGGAATCATGTACTCCAGTTGATTTAGTTGTTCAGTCTATCACTTATAGGCAGTAAAGCATTTGATCCAATACTTTGCCTTTTGAGTATCTGTTGAGGTAGCTCCTTTTGTGCTATACATCCAGCCAGGAATATGTTAAACGCAATAGTTTGGTTTTCTACAAGTTATTGCACTGCTTTTAGCTCTCCACAAAAACAGCTCATTCACTGGTTGCAGGATCGATTGATCCTCCTGAAACCCCAGGGCGCAGAGACGAGGGGTGGGCTGCACAACCAAGGCAAAGACCCCAGACGTCTAGTCCGTTTGAGCTGTCTACAGGATCTCCTGGTCATAATGCAGCACCTCCAATGGATATGAGACCCAGACAGCCGCCACGGTCCGTGTTTGGAGCTAACATGAACAATTCTTCTGCAGCTCTGCGAAATATGATAATCTCACCAGTGAAGCGTCCTCAGCTTTCCCGTAACCGTCCACAGATGTTCACGTAAGACTCTCCTTCTTGGTCATGTGATATCTTCCTTTTGCTCATGTTATATCTTCATGGTTGGGTACAATGGAACTTAATCTGCAATTGGCTGTAATAGTTTCAAGTGCGACATTATATTAGATACCTATGCCTGTTCCTGTACCGTATTGTATGTACTTACTGCTGAAACTTGGGTATGTCAGGTTGTAGAGCTGGAAGAGCTGAGGAGACGTTCTGCTTCTGAATCTGTTTTAACCTTGTCATGGAAGTGAGGAATTGTTCAGTGTAAATTCTGTAAGACCAATCTGTCTCACTCCCACCCTGTTGTTTTGGCGTGTCGTCTCGCGTACAAGTGTTCTAGGAGATCAGTCGGTCACATAGTCGTGTCCTGGGTATATGGTCTTGACATAATCAAGATATATAGATGCACTTCCTCCTGGCTGCAATTACATGTGTAACCAAATTACGGACGCATGTTTTATGATTCTGAAATAACCACCGTGTAATTTACTAGTGCGACAGGGATCAGCCGCATTTTGTTATTGTATTATCTGATTCAACTTGTGCAGTTGGCCAACTTAAACTGGTCCATACTCCAGGGCTTTGTTCTTTTAATTCAAAAAGGTGCTACTACTAGTACAAGACATTTGGTCTGTATCGTGTGGTCTAACCCTGGCTTGGGCCCACCTCAGCGTGGCCCTTGGTGTCGTGTATGCCTATTTTAGCATTAGCCACCTTCTCAGGTCATCACTCTTATGGCCTTTATACCTACTTGTCGAAATTTAAGTGCCAGATCGTGCTATACTGTCAGCCTGATTGGGGGCGTTTTGTCAAATGGCCTTGGGTGAATTTTATGCCAGTCCAACCGCGCTGGAACTTCGTCGTTGGCCTTGTATTATAGTAGTAGTACTTGCAGTTGCACAGCGTTTGCGTTTGCTGACTGACTGACAGGTGTTGTCTCTCGATGACACGCTGCTTTTTTAGATTGTAGCCTGTATCTTTAAACAGGTTATGAACGTGCTTCAGTTGTATATTTTACCTGTACACCGGATTTCAAGTTCAGAAAACAAGTACTCCCCTTTGTTCCTAAAAAAAACTTTATCTGAATACGAAGGTATATAAACATGTTTGAGCTATAGATTTATCCGTATCTAGAATAAGTTATGAAGCTTTTTTTTAGAATGGAAGAAGAGTATATAAACATGTTTAGCTATAGATTTATCCGTATATAGAAAATGTTATGAAGCTTTTTTTAGAATGGAGGAAGTACGTAGGAGGTTATGAACGTGCTTGGACTTCCTGGCTTAGAGCAACTCCATTCGTTGGTACCCCCAGGCTGAAATCCGACGCACAATAGTGCCGGATTTGAGGCAACTTTGGCCTAGGAGTGTTGAACTCTTAGTCATCCCCCAACTAAGTCGGCTGGAGGTTTGAATTTCAGACAAATTTCAGTCAAAACTGAACAAAATTCAGCTAAAATATAGGATAACCGTGGGGATTTCATTAACTATAGGTGAGTTCGAAAGAGTTTTGTCGAATTCATACATATATTCAAATTTGACGTTGATTAGGCTACATAAAAACCTAAATACACATATGTATAGGCGTTCTACATGCGGGGTTGCTGCTGTCGTCGTCCGACACGTGGCTGCTGTAGCCCTCCCCGCTGTTGTCATCGTCATCGAGGACAATGACACCGCCTTGGCGGCGGATCGGTCTCCTCCCGCTGGCCCTCCCGCCGGCGCGAGGCCTCCCACCGTCGTCGGAGCACGTCCTGCTGGAGAAGGCGTTAATGTCAGAGAAAAGAGAAGAGAGAGGAATGGGAGGGGTAGTGAGAGTTTTGCATTCGAGATTCAGGCCTCTACATTGAGAAGATTGGGCGGGAGGGGTTTTTCTGGCGGCAGCCTTCCCATGGTAGAAACGAGAAGACAGCCACGCTGAACGGTTTGCTCCCCGGCGAATTTTGGACTCATGGGAGGTGAGTGGGAGAAATTTGTTCCTCCGGCAAAAAATAGGCCGCGGGGCTGAGTGAGATGCTCTTGCAGACAGTTTGGCTTGAAGCCCGCGACAAACAAATTTGATTCAGAAACTGAATTTCGTTCAGTATGGGAAGTATGCCTTGGTGTGGGCCATTACTCTTCTTCTTGGTGTGTCTGAGAAACGAGTGATCGTCAGTGTACGCACGCATCTGCTGTCTACACATACAAGAAGAAACGGTGGCCGAGCAATGTTTCTGATTTTACAACAACTTAATTATTAAGCGCGCGCCTGTATATCCGGATGCCCCACAATCCAGGGGCGCACACCGAAAGGAAGGAAGAACCTGACTGGTACTGGTAGCAGCAGCCTGCCTGGGTACACTAGCCTAACCTAGCATTTCCTTTGTTTACAGAGCGGTTCGGGACGGCCGAGCCGTCGGGCAATTCGCCACAAAATACGTACACAAATCGGTGGGCGAAGCCCGCGCCAGCCGGCCGAACCAACCAAGCGGTTCGCGTTCGCGCGGTGAGTCATTCAGTAGCCGGTGCTGTCGACGGGGAACGCGTACGTCGGCGGGTCCCCGCCGCCGCCGTCCAGCTGCACGTCGCTGAACCCGTCGCCGCCGGTGTAGAAGCCGGTGAAGTCGACGCTGGGCTCCGGCACGTACGCGTCGTGGCTGACGCCGTAGAACAGCCCGTTCCCGGCGACGCCGTTGCCGTCGACGGGCGTCTTCCTGCCGAGCTGCTGCTGGTCGAGCAGCAGCCTCGGCCTCTTGACCGCCGCGCCGGCCTCGTCCCGGCCGCCGTCGTGGCCTCGGGGGCTGCCGCTCGAGCCGGTGGCGGTGTTGCCGACGAGGCGGCGCAGCACGTCGGGGTCGCCGACGACCTTGAGGAGGAAGGCGAGCATCTGCTTGGGCCTGCGCTCCGTCTCCTGCACCCGGCGCCACATGACCGCCACGCGGTCCTCGATGGCCTTCTGCTCCTGCCGCAGCCGGACCACCTCCATGGCCACCATCGTGGCGCTGCTGCCGTCCTCGTCGTCGTCCGCGGTGCCGGCGGCGCCGAGCTCGTCCTTGCGCTTGCCGCTGCTGCCGCTCCGGCGCACGATCTGGCGCAGCAGGTGCGTCTGCCCCCGCAGGAAGGACACGTGCGCGAACTCCCACCTGTCCGGATCGACCTTGCGGAATCCCTGCCAGAATCCAAGTACAGTACAGATCAGCTTCAGTACTCGACTCGTGTTCGCTAGAGCAAATAACTGCCGAGTGGTGACACGAAGTTCAGTTATACTACAGATTACTGTGTGTTAACTCATACTGTTAGCTGCTAATTTTCCCCTGAGGAATGAAATTCCGCCGAGCTATCAAATTCGATACAGCGCACTTACGTAGGTGTTGAGCTGCCTGACGAAGCTGGAGAAGTTGGAGTGCTTGAAGTGGGCGGGGAGCAGGGTCTGGGAGAAGACGAAGGGGTCGGCGACGACGAAGCTGTTGCTGCCCCTGCCCCAGGCGATGACGCCGTCAGTGCTCGGGTCGTCCACCATCCGGTACGTCTTGGCCACGAACGGCGCCACGCCGGCCGGACCACTGCTCCCGGAATCCATGGCACCGCCGCCGCCGCTCATCATCTCCTAGAAAGGTACTGGTGCGTGGGTGGGGATTGCTATCTGTGGCAGCAGTTGGGAGGGGAAAGCGAGGATAGATAGGAACTGGAGGATGCGTGCGCAGGCGAGCTATATACGAGTCCGGGCGGCGGAGGGCGGACGGGACAGGTGCCAAGTAAGTGTGGACGCGTGTCCGCTCCCGGCAGCCTACCGTGGCGCAACCTCAGGCCACATGATTTTGTAGCCGAGTCGATATGAAAAGCGCGCGGCTCCCCTTGGACGCTTTCGGATCAATTTCACTTTCCCCTTTGCCCTTTCCCGTGGACGTATGGGCGGGGCACGAAATCGGAGCCTCGCCTCGTTGATTTTGGCGATGATGCCAGGGCGAGAAATCTGGGAAGGGGGATCTCGCTGTCGGATTGCTCAGTTTATTGCAGTGGTTTCTTCTTTGGTTGCCTCGCGGGAGGGCGATGGCCGGGGGAGGGTGCGATTTGTGGGTCTGGCGTGACATCTTGCACTCGCTCCTGCCACTACGTGGCTCTTCCGTCGTGGGCAAGAAAATATACGACGAGTAAAATACAGTACGGACCCAGATCTCCTGCAGTAGTTTTTTTTTCCGAGAACAAGCGATAAAATGTGTCTTATCTTTATAGAAGAAAAGATATCATGCAGTAGTAACACGATCGATCATGTGTTAGAGTATCTTTATAGACGTGAGGGGGAGTGTTAGAGTGTAATGACCGGCCCCCTCTCTCTTAGTTTGGACTTTTGGTTCAATTAGCTAGTGCAACAATCTTTTATGGTATCAGAGCCAAAAGCTCAAGTGCTCACGCAGTTTTAAAAATAAAAGAAAAAAAGATTTTGCTGCCCGCACCGAACCCATACTAAGGACTAAAAATAGCCTAGCTGTGAGGGGGAGTGTTGAATATAAATACACTGCCTAGTCTCTTTCCATCAGTTCAGACTTTTGGTTCAGCTGGCTAGTGCAGTAATCTTTCAGTAACACGATCGATCATGTGTTAGAGTATCCAGCTTGTTGGTGTCGTTTCTAGGAACGCGAGTTCCCAGCCACATCCTCCAAACACAACCTCAAACATGATTTTCAACCGCGAACTCTATTACAAGCCGACTTATAAATGAAGCCGAGAGGAAAGAGTTTGGGTTGTCTTTAGGCGTCGATCATGCCTTTGTTCTATGTCGGCATGGTAGTGATGGAAAAGATTCACCGTCGCATGTATGATGCTCCACTAGGTCGATATAGCCTTTTGGCTCCTCTTAATTCGCATCACGGCTTAGTCTTTGTTCAGGTGTTTGCGCTTGTCGAACTCGGTCTTGATCCTCGTCAAATAGTCGTAATATTTTTGATTGGCGCCAATGATAACGTTGATGCTTAACGTCTTGCATGATTCGCACAGGCACTAATCTTCCAGCGGCTTCCACGGACCCTTGTGCCCGCCGTTGCCTTCTTCTTGTCGGCCCTATCAATGCCGCCCTCTATCTTGTCGGAATCCTACTCGTCGCCTTTCTCATCCTCATCATTACCACCGGCGTCTTTCTCATCCTCATCATTACCATCGACGTCTTACTCGCCCTCACCGTCATCTTTTTTCTCTCTCTGTCGTTCTATTCCTCCTCCTCCACCGCCTCTCCGTGTGTCGGCATTCCTTCAAAGAGGTTACCCGTGTTGTAAAACTCGAGCGAACCCCTACGCCCGGTGAAGGGAAGGTTGCCATCGCCGTCACGGGCTAGTTGAACCTTCTCGTCATACGTGTGTGATAAGGGGTGGCCCGATCTTCTCAGTAAGCAATGGTGGTGATGATGATCACGGTATGAACACAACGGAGATAACTTGATGATGAAGTGGATGATAACTTGTATGATGCAACGAGATCTCTCGATTGGTCCCTGTCGCCAATGCAACAGCTCTCAACCCTCCAAGATATTCGTGAAAGTATAGAGATGGTAAACCTAGAGGGGGGTGAATAGGTTTCTACAAGTTTTAATTCTTTCTTTGCAATATTAGGCTTTGCGGAATATAAGGATGAGCCTAATGCAAACTAGGTGAAGTAACCTATATGAGGATACAACTAACTCGAGCACGAAGGCTCTCACAGGCAGTTAAATCACAAGTAAGGAGTTCGGTTAGAGATAACCGATAGCACGCGGAGACGAGGATGTATTCCT
>NC_061509.1:95016935-95095827 GCF_022539505.1 Lolium rigidum | reverse complement strand
CGTCAACACCTTCTGCTCCTCGTTGGGATCGACATTCTTACTTATCGAAGATACTACGATACACCCCCTATACTTGTGGGTCATCACCCCACTCAAAGACAACACCCTTTTTAGTCAATTCATTCAAAGGTGCAGCAATAGTAGAAAAATTGGGCACAAAACGGCGATAAAACCCAGCTAGACCATGAAAACTTCTAACTTGACTCACATTCATGGGAGTAGGCCAATTTTGAATAGCTTCAATTTTAGACACATCTACTTCTACTCCATGCTTAGAGACAACATAACCCGTAAATATGACCTTATCTTTGCAAAATGTGCACTTCTCAAGATTACCATAGAGTTTACTATCACGCAACACTTGCAAAACATGTCGAATATGTATAATATGATCAGATTCATTGCGGCTGTAAATTAATATGTCATCAAAATACACAACCACAAACTTGCCAATAAAATCACGCAAAACATGGTTCATCGAGTCTCATGAAAGTGCTAGGTGCATTAGTCAAACCAAAAGGCATTACTAACCACTCATATAAACCAAATTTTGTTTTAAAGGCGGTTTTCCACTCATCCCCTTCTTTCATCCTAATTTGATGATAACCACTACGCAAATCAATTTTAGTGAAAACAGCAGCACCACTCAATTCATCTAGCATATCCTCTAAACGGGGAATAGGATGATGATATCGAATAGTAATGTTGTTTATCGCTCTACAATCTACGCATATACGCCATGTACCATCTTTCTTAGGAACAAGAATAACAAGAACAGCACAAGGACTAAGGCTTATGCGGATATAACCTTTGTCGAGTAGCGCTTGTACTTGCTTCTGTATCTCCTTCGTCTCTTCGGGATTCGTTCTATATGGCGCCCTATTGGGCAGCGATGCTCCGGGGATCAAGTCAATTTGATGCTCAATACCTCGCAATAATGGAAGTCCTGCGGGTACCTCTTCCGGAAACACGTCGCGGAATTCCTGCAAAACATTAGAAACACCAAGAGGAAGAGGGGTCATGTCGTTAGAAACCAAAACCGTACCCTTGTACATGAGCACAATAGGCATGGCTGTAGGATCCTCACAAAATTCTCTCATGTCTTGTTTGGTGGCTAATGAGACTAAGGAATTCACTCTCTCACTTTTCGTTATATCACTCACGGCATTACAATTCTCTCGCCTATCCATGGATGCATCCTCCAAGTTTACTTCAATCTTCTGACGAGACTCATTGACAATTTGCTGTGGTGACATAGGCTGTAAGTTAATTTTCTTGCCCTTGAACTCCAAGTGATATGTATTGGCACGGCCATTGTGTTGCACAGAACGGTCATAGAGCCATGGCCGGCCCAACAGCAGGTGACAAACCGTCATAGGAACCACATCAAAATCAATGGAATCCTTATACGGTCCAATCTCAAAATCAACTCGCACCATGTGGCTCACCTTCATCTCACCATTATTGCTCAACCACTGAATATAATATGGATGCGGGTGCGGTAGATACTTCAGTTTCAGCTTGGCACATAACTCTTTGCTTGCTAGATTGCGACAACTCCCGCCATCAATAATGACCTTGCAAGCTTTATCAGGACCAACTAGTGCCTTTGTTTGGAACAAATTACAACGTTGTGTAGATGCACTTGACTGCACATTAAGAACACGCTGCGAGACAACAATAGTTTGAGCTTCAGAAGGATAAGCATCAAAACCATCACTATCATAGTCATCCTCATCTGGAGCATTTGGATCCACATCATCTCCAGTTTCATACTCATTGTCCTCATTAATGATCATAACTTTGCGGTTAGGACAATCTCGCTTGAAGTGACCCTTGCCACCACATGTATGACAAAGCATATCACGGTTGCGCGCTGTCGACATGTTAGAACTAGTTCCACTTGCTGCAGGAGCGGGCTTCTTTGTGTTGGTGACACTAGAGACCGGCTTGCTTGACGAAGTAGGAACATCCGCAGGGCGCGATGACGACGCCATGGAGGGCGGCGCGCGGGGTGTGTAGCGCCCAACGCCTGTAGCACGGCCCTTCATTTGCAGTTCTTCAGCCAACTGTGACTCAGCTTCTCTTGCATGATGTAGCAACTCATTCATAGTAGTATAAGTGTGATGACGCACAATGCCCTTGATGTTAAATCTGAGACCATTTAGAAATCTCTGTAGTGTCATCTCAAGAGACTCACGGACACGAGCACGCTGCATAAGCATCTCCATCTCCATGTAGTAAGCATCAACTGTCAACACACCTTGTTTCAATTGGGTCAACTTGTCAAAGACGGAACACAAGTAATTGGTAGGCACAAAACGAGCTCTCATTGCCGCCTTCATAGCACGCCATGTGATAATAGGCAGCTCACCATCTTCTTCTCGAGCACTCACAAGTCCATCCCACCAACGTAATGCATAGACATCAAATTCAGAGGAAGCAAGCTTGATCTTCCTATCTTCAGTATAGTCAGGATGTAAACGCCATAATCTCTCAATCTTCAGCTCCCATGTAAGATATTCTTCAACATCAGTACCTCCTTCAAATCTGGGAATTGAGAACTTGGGTTTACCCAAACCATCGTCTTGTGGCTGTGGAGGAACACGGCGTGCACCAAGTTCAGCAAAACCGCGATTAACTCCACGTGGCAAACCACGACCACGACCAACACCTTGAGCAGCAGCTTCGGCATTGTCACCTTGCACACTGCCATCTTCATCAAGTGGTGGTTGTTGTTGCACCATTGTACGTATCTCACCAACGGCGGTTGTCAAAGCTTGTATAGATGCTTGAAGAGTCGTCACCGATGTTTGAACGGTATTAACCGTTGTAGTAGCCTCATCGACCTTCAAGTGTACACTCTGAATATCCTTGTCCAACACATCACTAGCAACTCGTATTTCACGTTGCATATGATCACGAAGTGCCTCAAATTCACGCCAAGTAACTGGTGTCGCGGCGTCCTTTTTCTGCATCACATCAACATTCTCCGTAGAAGACATGATTAGTAGGTTAGTGCACTAAACAAAAAAATCTTTGGTGGTACTCTCACAACTCACTCAAAACTGATAAGAAAGGTAAATCTTACCGCTCCAAAGTGAATTAGTATTGCTTACCAACTTGGATTGACGGACTAGTGCACGGATGTAGCGAAGCGAATATCAAGGGTATAAGAACAATCACACGACAAAGCAGGATATATGTGGGGCTGTAGGTGGGCTACCTATGTGCACCAATAACAAGCTCCAGCGCTGACCGTAGACAACCAATGATACTCACACAAGACGATATAATGGGGCAATGCAACTATATGTGGGAAAGGTTGCAATGCACAAGAGAGACGCTAGCAAAGCTCAACGAGACAGGCACAAGATTGCTCAACTACGGGTGCAGTAAAGTAAACTTAGGCCTTCACTTGATTCAACTAGCACTTCACTTTTCGTTTTGGATTTTTCTTTTTGTATAACACACGCAGCTATATAGCTCTTTTTGCTTCTTTTCAATTTTCTCTTTTTTTTTGATTTTTTTTTTGACTCAACTCCTTGATAACACGGCCAACAGAAATTTCAAAGCACCAAAAACCTAACGAGCAGCCTGTCGAGCGGTAAAACTAGTCTCTTCTGGGGAAGTTCCTAGTCACTTTATATCGATAGGCTGTGTCTATGGTTGGGAACAAGCACACTGTACGCTATGTGGACTCGGAATAACAAAACTGACACACTATGATAAACGAGATGATAGAGAAAACACAAACCCTAACGATTCTACTAGATGAAAGATAAAGATACGCAAAAACAACTACGAAAAGCAACTAAAACTCGAAATTAGTGCAATCTAAGGCTATGGCAAACCCTAACCCTAATTTTTATGGCTTTTTCTGGATAGGAAAACACTCACAACTCAACTATGGGGTGGATTGTGGATGGCTTACCGAGGAAAACTGGAAATCTGATACCAAGATGATATGGGGTGGCCCGATCTTCTCAGTAAGCGACGGGTGTTGATGAACACGTGATGGTAGCAGCGGATGAAATCGATGATGATGAGGAGGATAACTTGTATGACGCGACGAAGTCTCTCGATTGATTCCTGATGCCAATGCAACAGCTCTCAACCCTGCAAGATATTCGCAACTCCACACACTTGCGCACGTAGCCGACAACCACGAAGCGGTAGATTGCAATCTTCTAATCCCCAATGGAACAGCATATCACACAAACTTTCGGTAGCATAAAACTCCAGATCGCAACGAATTGGAGAGTTGGGGAACAATAGTTTTGCTTAGCAAACAACTATGAACTAGGGTTTATCTTAAACTTGGTCTAAAGCAGCTAGGGGGGCGTCCTGGCAACTTATATAGGTGTCCGGGACGAGTTCTGGTCGAAAAGATACAAGAATAACCGACCCAGAATAGATCTGGTCGAGACAGACTCGGACGAATCCGGTCTGGAATCCGGTCAACCGGGTCAGGGACCGGGTCGGCCGGTCTGGCGTCCGGTCAACCGGGCGGCAACCGGAAACTTCGCAACTTTCCGGTTTTTGCCCGGTACGATGCATCATATCCGGTTGGCGACCGGTCAACCGGGCCTGGGACCGGGCTGCCCGGTCTGGAGGCTGGTCGGACCGGGTGCAGGACCGGCCTGGACGTCGTCTTCTCCTCTCGCGCATTCCTCCCGCTCCTCCCTCGCGCGACCATGAGATATCTTCATGTCCAGCTCCATGTCCAGCTTCACGTCCATCTTGACGTCCGTCTTCATGTCCAGCTGCTCCTCTACTCCTCGTGCGACGCTCGTCTCCTCTTGATACCTGATGATACATAAGTAATAGGACTTAGGCAGTATAAAGTTCTCATCAATCAAAGTACCGTTTAGAAACAAGTTCACCTGTTGTTTAAGTAGTTTCGCACGAGCCCTTGTAATTGGTCCAATTCGAACTTCATTGGACTTGAGCTTCACAGCAGGTTCATCTTCATTTATCAATGACGGAGGTAGTGGTGTAGTAGGGATGTCCTCATCAGGTCAAGCATGAGCTGGCCAAGCATATCGGTGTTGATGCTTTTTACACGCGTGCACAGGTACAGGATGATGTTGTTGCGGTTCATTATGTGCCTTCAGATTTGCAGTTGGCGGATTTCTTTACGAAGGCACAGACTCGAGCGCATCATGATTTTCTTCCTCTCCAAACTCAGTGTTGTGGATCCACCATGAGTTTGAGGGGGGGTGTTAGATGTATATATATATTGTAGTTTCCCCATATGTTAGGGGCTTTCTGCATATGTGCACCTGTACATGTACTATATATTGTGGCCTTTGGCCCCCTGGTAATACAACAAGTATATTGCCTTTTTTTTTTTTTGCGAAACAACAAGTATATTGCCTTAACATAGAGTACATACATACCACCTGAACATTTCAAACCAAGTTTGTTCGAACCTGCCGATAGTAAGAAGAGCTACAGGCGTACAGGTCAGCACAAAGAATCATAAAAAAGAAAACTTCATTGTAAGGTGCGCAAAATCCATTCTGCCGGAGCCCATGGCCAGAAGATAGCGCTAACCACCTGATGTTCTTGCTGAGATGAATCTTGAAACAAATGAATAATTAATAATACGAATTTGTATAACTGCACAGCAGAAATATGATCAGAATTACGAAATTACTTGGACTATATTTCCAATGTATACCATTATGAAACGTCCCCCTATATGGATGGCACTTGGGGTGTATCGTCCCGCTAATAATCTATCTCATCCATCCCTTTTATCTTCTCAGGTTGTTGTGACTTACTCACAGTCAGTCTGAATCTCTTCAAAAAATCATTAGTTGGATTGGAAGGATCAGAGATAGTGAATAGGTGTGGATTGATCGAACAACAAATGGTTGTGGCACCAAGTAGAGCAAAGTGTTGCATAGATGATACCTTGCGCTCTGAAAAGCTGAAGGTCAAGACCTGTCACCCAATTAGTAACTGTTCACTAACTAAAACAGATTGCACAATTTGCGGAAGTATTCTTTTCTCAGATCTTCTTTAAGCACTAACAAAACCGAAGAACATGAACTAAAGCTTCTACAATATATACATATTCGCATATTAGAACAGCAAAAGCACCACTGATTTATCCTCCAAAACTGACCGATAATTATAGAACATGCACTCATACAGCAAGTGGACGTACCAAGCCTTTTTAGACATGATTTCGTGAAATGCAGGAAGTTGGTAAATTTAAAATGAGAATATATGAAGTTCAAACATCATACTTTTTTTTTAATCCTTGAAGACAGATTTAGTAAGTTGTACCATGCAGATGATCCTATATTTAGCATTTATTTGATGAAGAACAAACAACATCCGTATCCTCATCGTAGTTGAAATATCGTTAAAGTTTCATATAGGCATTAAAGTGAATTAATTGGTTGTTTGTTGATTTGTAAATGCAGAAAACAAAAGTTGACTGCAGGGTGCCACCCTAAATCATGACAACCTGTATCTAAAAAATAGGAATTTCAAAATGAGATTTAGTAATCCTTATTTCGGTAATGCAATATTTACGAACATGATGTGCACAATGTCTTGTATTGAATGACCGGTGCAAGGAAATCATTACTGCACTGATCGTACGAATTTGCTTTTACACTAACTCCCAATACACCAAAAGGATGAAGAGAAAATTACTCTATGCATGCATTAAGCTGACAGAGACCAAAAAATATGATATGTAAGCTAGTATTCCATATATCCTATGAAAATTGTGTCACTCTCTAGATCTTTGATTTGATGAAAAACTAACTCCTTTTTCCACCATATTAGTTCTTTTTGCATGAGGATAGAAAACGTAAAGTGTTTTTCTTGTAACCAAATGAAACCAACATTCCTTGATTTCTTTTTCAAACAACAAATGCCATGAGTGAGCTGACCATAAGAAGAATTTTTCAAACAAGAATTTTACCCCATCTACAGTATTATGTTGTACATCTTGCAAATCTAGATAGCAACAGTAACAACAGAATTGAAGGAAAACTCCGATGCCATACACTCCACTCCAGATGAACCTAGAAATTATATAACTATGGTTAAGTCCTGTTTATGCACAATTCTCTAAGAATTACCTACAGAGGTGAAAAAAACAGCAAGACATCATCCTCTTCAACTGAGATTCAGCAATAGCAGATCGTCTACAGAGGTTGCAACTTGACAAAGACCACAATTATTGAGTTTCAGCAATAGCAGATCACCAATGGGGATTGCAACATTAACAAAGATCAAAATTGTTATGCTTATATGTATATGTAACTGTTAAAGACTTTCTACGAATTCAGAAATTTGGGTGTAAAAAGGATATTGCATAGGGAATATGGTGATCTAACCTCTTAACCTAAGAGACCTTTGTAGGAATGATTAATGGCAATCGTTGCGGAGAGATGTACTGCTCACTGCTATGAATTTTGGTGAACCCATCTCTAGATCAAAAGGGCCTCTATAGGGATGACTAATTCATTTTATTGCAAGGATTTATACTACTATGAATTTTGCTGAACTCATCTCTAAATCAATTTCATTGCAGAGATTTGTACTGCAACTAAAATCCATCCTAAGAAGAATCTCTAGTGACCCATATATGAATAAGAATAGGGAGGTGCCACAGAAACCAATACAGTGGCTCGACAGATTCTTCTTATGATTCCAACACACGGAAACCCCAAGGCCATTTGTCATGCAGACACACGGAAACGTTAAGGTATGCATCTGCTTACCATCAGACATCCACAATGCACACACTGCTGCAGCACCTACGTACATTCGCTAATTACTCGCACATTTCCACGCTGCGAAACTGGAATAAGAGACTGACAACAATTACAGAAATCATGTAAAAGGTTCTGCATCACAGTCTATCATGAAGTTAACAAAAACATGCGATGTAGACCACCAACCAGAACCAACTCACTGTCGCCCTAGTCGTGGCCACATTCTAAAAAAGAGAGAGGGCTCACCAGTAGATGCATCGTAGAGGGAGCAAGAGCTACTCCCTCTTGTTGCCATTTCTTTGTATAATCTGTTGCCAGTGACTAAGCTGATGTGTGTGCATATAAACTGAAACTGTCAAAGAAAACGAAAAGCAAAAGCTACAGAAAAATAGCTACTCCCTCCTATCCATGATTACAACTTTTACTATGGTTGGGGAATTTAGGAGCCGTTGAAGCTACTTAATCTGACGGTGGGAAAAAGAGTAGTACCAGAAAGTACTGGAAAGTAAGTAGCGGTAAGTACATGAAAGTACTAGAATTATTGGTTTATATTAATTTGATAAAAGGGTAGTTAGGTAATTCGTGTTAAGATGGCAATGGCATCTCTCATCTCTCTGACTTCATTCCCCATCCCGTTGAGACATGGAGCCGCCGCCGCCATGTCCCCTCCCCGCGTCGCTGCCCTGGCTCCTGCGCCCTCTTCTCACCGCCGACCGCTACCCCCTCCCCGCCGGCGTCCCACTTCGCCGCTTCCGCGCTCGGTCACCACCGCCATCCTGTAGCCCCTGCGGAAAATCCCCTTTCCAGCAGTTCCTCTCCGGCCGCCACTCCGGCACCGTGCTGGCCGACGGCCGCGCCTTGTGCCGTGCCGCACGGTATTTGTTTCCCAGGACTACGTTCTCCGCCCGCGAGGCGTGGAGCTCTGTAGCCGCCGGGCGCGGCGTAGAAGCTGCTGGTGTTCGGGGCTGCCGGACGACTAGACGTCGGCACTACATGTCGGAGGCAGAGCGCCTCTCAGACGGCATCCCGGTGCGGCGCCGGGCCAAGGCGGAGGTGGTTGAGCCGGCGGTAGCCGCCAAGCGCCGTGTCGAAGCTGCGGGTGGCTGGCACGCCGCGTGATGCCGGCTCGACGCGTTGGAGGTCCTGGAGGCGTTGAACATGATGATCAGGTGCGTCCGGTCCAATGCATCATTTTTTTTTGGGGTTCAGTCTCCGAGTTGCAAATGTACTGATGGCCATGTGCAGTAAGAATGGTTGCTTGGCCAATGGATCCACGTTCTGGATGGAGCTACTGTTTGTTGATTTATCCTGTATCTAGAATTATAGATTCAATATGGATGCTGCAGTAGTTTCAAACTCATTTTCTGACATTCACTACCACTCTGAATGCCATTTGCTTTAAGAATAAAACCACTGTAAAGCGTTGGTTAAGCATGAATTGATCCTACTACCTGTTGATTGCCATTGACTACTTTAAGAATAAGTTTTTAGCAGTAAATAATTTATCCTACTATCTATTGATTTATTGGACATGCATGGCATATGTTTCTCTTTAATTTTTGACACTCCACAAGATTATAGAACTTGTTCTTTAGGATGTTAAACGATGGTTTTAAAGCTGATAAAGTGATAATGAGCAGCTGAGCAGTAAACATACAATATAGCACTGTACTTATATATTGCTCATTGGGATATGTTTATGGGTCTTCACCAAAGTTCATAATGGTTGACTACAAGGGTGAACAGAAGGAGACTAATGGGGTGTTTGCTTGGGTTTTGTTGGCTTTTGGCTTTGGCTTATAAGCCAAAAAGCACCTAAATAGGTGCTTTTTTAGCTTTGGGATTTTGGAAGCCAAAAACAAAGATCCAGATCATTTGGCTTGCAAAATCCAAAAGCCAAAAAAGCATCTATTTAGTTGCTTTTTGGCTTATAAGCCAAAGCCAAAAAGCCAAAAAAAGCCCAAACAAACACCCCTGGGTAGTTCTGCTTCACTCGAGATTCGAGGATAATTTCAATAACACACCAACAACACTGCAGAATTGAGTAGTCTTGTAGAATAGTCAAGCCAAACAAATGGCTTACATTAAAATGTTGGCTCTGTTGGAGCTGAATCTCTCAGCCCCTATCTTCTACCTCGAGCTACCTCTAAACTCACATAGAAATAGCAATGGAGACACAAGTGTTTGGGCGTTGGCTGCCTCTCACAGCCAAGCTTTTCTCAACTCCTTAATCTCTCCTTATCTCGTCTTGTAAACATGCTGATTACAGGTGCTATAAATAGCGTACGTACCACACGACTTGGCACCACACTTGCCACTAACTCCACCCACTCATGCACTCACGCACTAACTCTGACTTGATCTACTCCTTGAATCACTCCAGGATCCTAACAGACTCAGCCGCACATACACATGCACCTAGCTGGATAACAGACTCTACGACCGATTCACTCGGCTTGTTGCAGCTCGTTCCCAATAGCACCTGCACAGCAGCTTCACGCTGCTATTGGCATCTCGCCGCACACGCCGCATCACACGACCATGCCGGCATCTCGCCATGTGCACCTCGCTGAAACTCCACCGGCTTCGTACGCATCGCACGTAACACCTTGCCGGACTGCAACATACTACTACGAAAACACACCTAGCTACATGTAGATAATCTACAAACTAAATGCAGATACATGAATCAAGATTAAAGCTAACAGACTCTACAGATCGGTTAGAACTTAAAATTACAAGTTTACTAGCAATATGAGAAAATGGCAGAACTTAAGTATAGCCATAAATTGAAGAACATGACTGTCTAAATTGTCACATACTATAAGAGCAGCTCGCCTGAAACTACCCTTGACAGCCACTCCCTGTGAGCTTCATAGTTCCTTGTATGGCATCACCTGTTGGGGCCCAGGATTTGACTTCCTGCGTGCTCTTCCCTCTGCAAGCCCAGTGACAGCTAGACTTCAACCAATGGTTTGTTCAACATCCCAGATGCAAAGATGTGCTCAGTTCAGTCCCCTTCTGATGTTATGAATTTGGTGTTGTTGAATGAAAAGCACCATGCTTCTGGACCAACAACAATGTACGATGGAAGCAGTCGATCCCAGGTATGCATGAGCATTATCTGCCTAGCTAGTGATCATTGTTATTTGATGCCCTTTCAGTATTTGCTGCTACTGATTTTCTATGTTTTCTTGCAATATCTTGATTGTCCATGTAAATGCGAAGAACATGTCAGGATGCTGCAGCTGTATGCATTTGGTAGATCTTGCGGGAAGTGAGAGGGTTGCAAGCCAGAAACACAGGGGCAGATTGAAGGAGGCTGGGCATATTAACAAGTCACTTTCGTGCCTAGGAGATGTCATCACTCTTACAAGGATTCTCACACTCCTTACAGAAATAGCAAATGTCCTGTGTTACTTCAAGACAACTGGACGGATAACTTTGATCAGGGACATGTGGATGTGCGGGATCACACCCCCACTAGCAATGGTACCCTTGATGAGGGTATCCAGCTCTTCATCTCCATGGATGGCCAGCTGAAGATGGTGATGGGTGATACGCTTCACCTTCAGATCCTTGCTCGCGTTCCCAGCCAGCTCCAGAACTTCAGCAGTCAGGTACTCCAAGATAGCAGCAGAGTAGCCCGCCGCTGTAGCACCAACACAGCCTTCGCCCAGAGCCGTTTGCTTCAGCTGACAATGGATACAGCCAACAGGGAACTGTAATATAGCATTGCAAAATAATTAGTACAGGGATGGTACCTCCCAATTCTGAGAATCATGATGACAGTGGCAAAGTAATAAACATGATGGTACCTCCCAATTCTGAGAATCATGATGACAGTGGCAAAGTAATACACCAACACAGCGCATTTATGCCGATTGTGACCCTCCACCCTGCAATAGCAGTATTTTGTGTTCCATCTTCTATGCTTCTTTGGCTTCAGCCTTTTCTTCGGTGCACCTCATGCATAGGATCTAGAACCTTTTCCAATTCTCCAGAATCAAGTTCCGCCGTTTGTGGCAGCACCGGACCATACCTCATGCATTCCTTGTGACCCCCACTGGATGATTCCTTCCTATGAGCTTGCATCAAAAGACTGATGACACTGCTCTCTGCAGGTTTGTCAAGATTTGACAAGAAAAACTAGAGTGCTGCCAAATACAGTGAAGCAATATCGCACGCCAAAATTTTGGTTCAGTTATCTCACGTGCAACTAGCCATATTTAGCAATGGAGCTTTAAGTAGACTACTCAAAAGATCCGTGAGATTCGTTGGTCTTTATGATATAGTGTATACTCATATACAGACTCCAGCAGGCGATACTCCACCTCTCCAAGGATATTACTCAATAATTTGTTTAAGTCTCCAGTACTACAGACGAACACGGGTACACTAATGTATACGAGCCTTAAACAAATTCAAGCATGGGTACTACAGAGGAGTACTATAGGCGAACAAATTTTCACGAAAATTAGAATCAACAACATTAATCATACCAGAAGTTGAGCGGGCCTGGTGTAGGTGTAGGTGCTATCGGAGCGGCTCTGCGGATACAGCGCTGGCCGTTTGAGGCGGAAGATCGGAGCGCAGCCGCCGCCGCCGCCGTCCACGGGACCGCGCGTGGGGAGAGGAGAGCTGCAGAGGGAAGGGACTACAGAGGGGATGGGCTAGATCCTGCGCCCTCGCCGTAGGGGTTCGGTGGCGGCCAGGATTTGTCGCCGCCGTGAGGCAGAGGTTGGGGAGTGGCGGGGATTCTGATCCGGGAGCTCTGGATTCGGTCGTGCGACGTGGGACGGTTGCCTACGAATTTACCATAATACCCCTGGAACGTTAATTTAAAATGCATAATTAAATTCTCTGATCGGACGGACATAATTAATCACAGCGGTAGTGCTGAGTAGTACTCGGTAGTACTTGCCAATCACCTTAACACACCTCATCCATGATAAGCAACAGTCATCCTAAACTGTATTTCCAGTGGGCTTAAACCGTTGAAACATTTCCTTAGTGGACCGTGGCATAAAGAAAAAATAAATTAGGCAAAGGAAAGATTAATTATATTGAAATTGCAAGCTGTTGTTGTTGAGCAAACCGGTTAGAGGGGCTGGGGACAATCCCATAAACATAAATCAGATAGAAAGTATACGTGAAATAGTCATGCCATAATCTAAACTAAACCATCTCCTCCTAGTAGCCTAAGCACCAAACGTCCGTAGGCAGTAGACGTAAGAAGTCCAAGTTGACTGCCTGAATTTGGATTTGTTCCTATATAATAGATTTCAGATATAAGTTTCTACTCTTTTCGTACCAGTGACAATTTTTTGGATCAAAATACATGTAGAAACTTATGACAGCAACGTCTAGATAGGAAACATGTCATCTAAGATAAGATCAGCATACATAAATACATCAAGCATTATATAGTTCGCAAATCAAGATGGACACTCTGTCTGGTATATCTTTTAAGAGGAAAACTCTGCAATAACAAAACTGTATGGATTATCCGTGAGAAATGAAAAAGCAATGAAAAATATTTAGGACGTGAACATGAGACACTGTGTTCCTCGTTTCTATAGTTGGCTCTCCATTTTCATCAAGTGCAGGAAGCTTGTAGGTGCAAAGAAACCCAGAAAAGAATGGTTAAGCTCGTTTTTCTTTCAACCTGCATCCATGCATGATAACTGTAAGTAATTGGAGCTACTGGAGATTGGAGAACCAGCAACGTCATTCTATATGGGATGTACAGTAGAGGTGAATGGAATAGAGCAGTAAAATATAGAAAGAAGTCACAAATAATATTTATCAATTATATTCTCCGCATTAATCAATCTCCTTTCAGAGTTTACTGAGAAGAACACCTACTTACTGGCATAAAATATACATTCTGAACAAATTTCAGAGCTTTAATTAAACTTAAAACAATGCATCATGTACCCATGTTTGGATATCTTCCATAGAATCTACAGCCAAGCATAAAATTTAGCTTAGTTTTACAGGATAAAGGAGAAAAAGAGAGTTGCAAAACCAAAAGTCAAACAGTCCAAGCATACATGCCTGGTTTCAGATCTCTGCGTCTATTGGCATATATACACTCCATTTCAGAACTAACATTAATATTATTAGGAGATATTAAGTTGTTAGCCTTGGTGCACCAAATAACCTAGCAGCTCATCAATCTGGAAAAAGATCAGAACATGAAAACAAAATGCAACGACATATTAGACATAGTTCCAGTAAAAAGAAGTCAAAGAATCACAGCAGTTGCAGGTGCGAAACTTACTGTAAAGAACAAACATGTGGAATTGGGTCGGGGCACACAACCCAGGTCATGGCCGGACAGATCAAAGTAGCACATCAGTCAATACACTAGATGTGGACCAAAATGTGTTAACAGACATACTGAAACGCGTCTAGACACATGCATTTTCAGAGAAATCTAAAACATCTTATAATATTAAAAGGATGGAGTATTAGAGAATTCTAAGGAGCTTTTAAAAGCTATGATTGGCACAAACAACTATAGTTCTAGTTTTTTAAAAGAAATTTCAGGCCACATTTTGTTGAACAAGTAGCTTCTTATTTTTCATGTATGCCACCAACGTACAGTGGTTCATTTGCTATTGACGGCAAAACAATGACTTTCAGTTTTATTCCGATCTAAATTACTTGAATATGTCTAGATTTATTTGCTAAGTAACCAACGTACAGTGGTTCATTTGATAAGTAACCCTTTGGATGCAGGGACAGTGCACAAAAGCAGAAGTCGTGCATCAACCTGACTCCCATCCTCATTTGCAGATTTTTACAGTGCTAACCGACAAGTCCACTCGAGGACCAACTCTATTACCTGGTTTCCGAATTTTGTTTGCGGGTTTCAATAGATAAGCCGAGCAACTCACTTGTTATGTTCCTACTGGAATAATGGAGCTACAGGTTCGAAGTGTGCACTCATATAACAGTCGTTTGGATGGTTGGTTATGGCCTGTATACGGCACTCTCTTTTTTGGTTGATGCGATTAATTGCGAAGATTATTGTACTCAAACGACTTTGTTATGAGTTTAGTTGGTAAGAAAAATTGTCAAAAACCATACAGAAAAACGAAGACATTTCAATAGTACAACTCAAAAAATATGCGAAGCTAGAAAATTAATGCAAGTCCGATATGAAGGTCTCTCCAGAATCTGAACGCCCTGCCCATTTGCTGAATGTGTTGGAAACTCCGTTTACATGTTCAGTTCCTAGCATATAATGACATGAAAATGATGTCAACTTAAACCTATGCATGCCACAACGGTTTCTCGTTGGGGAGACCTCACATTTCATGGACTTTTTACTCAAACGAGATATTTTCTCCCTCTTTACATGAAAAGTAAGAAATATGTCAGCTTTAAATAAGAAAACTCTACTTAGAAGCTAACAACATTACATCGTTCCCTCCTGTCGACATTTATATGCCTTTGTCCTCCTTTGTTTCAGTTTTCTTAATGATACGGTCAATGCTAATTAGGCTACGAGAAATTACTTAGCACGACGGTTTCGTGGTGTAGTTGGTTATCACGTCAGTCTAACACACTGAAGGTCTCCGGTTCAAACCCGGGCGAAGCCATATTAATTTTTCGTTTTTGTATTTTGTTTCCAGCCTAAAAGTTGTGGGCCTTCGAGGCTTAGTTCGTGCCGCTGCCGTACCGATGGTTAAATTGGGCCTAAACCTCCATGTCCAGCAGATCTCCAAACACGCAAATTCCTTGCACGTAACTGGACATGTAGATCATGTCAAAAAAAAAAAATGGACAGGTAGATACATTGTGCTTTTTCATCTCTACCGCACACACTCTTAGCACAGCAATCCACGTTATGTTGACTGAAATAACACGTTTTTTTAAAACAACGTATGGAGTATTACGTCCTCCTTCCCACGAAAAATGTTAGAAGTATACTCTCTCCAATCTATAAAAAATATCAAGAACTTAGTACAAAGACTTTTATACTAAATTCCCGATACTTATTATGGATCGGACGCAGTAGATCTTTTACAAAGGAAATCTTTGATCATGTTAGAAGTCCACGTGTACCACAATGTTAGGAGGAGGGCGGTAGTAGACCAGGAACGGGTCTCCATAGTTTGATAGTACTCCCTCAATTCTAAAATAAGTAGCTCATGTTTGTTTATACACGGTTGTATGTAGACATACTTTTGGTGTGTATTTGTATCTATTTTTAAGAGGAAACAGAGTCAAGATGATTGTTACAGATGAAATTACGTTGCATTTCAAACCATAGGTAAAGCTGCCTGTGACGAATCACGTCAATATCTTTTGGTCTCTCGGCCTTGTTGCAAAAGGAAGTACAGGAACAGCAGATTCGACCACTAAGGGTCTGTAGACGTGCACCAGGAGTGTCCCATCTCCTGTTTGCTGATGATAGCCTACTCTTCTTTCGGGCCAATATGGAGGAAGCTGAACGCATACACATGGTTCTGGACTCTTATGCGAGAAGCACAGGACAACTGGTTAACCCAAATAAATGCTCTATCATGTTTGGTGACTCTTGTCGACAGGAAGACAGGACTGCGGTTAAGCAAGTCCTACAGGTGACCCAAGAAACTTTCGAAACAAAGTACCTTGGGCTACCAACGCCTGAAGGAAGAATGAACAAAGGGAAGTTTAAGAGCTTGCAAGAGAAATTGCTAAAATGCCTCCTCCAGTGGGGCGAAATTTATCTGTCTCAAGGGGGTAAGGAAGTGCTAATTAAGGCGGTAGCGCAAGCTATCCCTGTCTATGTCATGGGAATATTTAAGCTCCCTTTTGGGCTCCTTGATGAACTGACAAAGATGATTCGGGACTTTTGGTGGGGTGCGGAGAATGGAAAGCGAAAGACCCACTGGATATCATGGGACAGCATGTTGAGGCCGAAGGACCAAGGTGGCATTGGGTTTAAGGATATGCGTTTGTTTAACCAGGCCTTACTCGCACGCCAGGCATGGCGCCTCCTACAACAGCCAAATACCCTATGTGCCCAGGTCTTGAAGGCAAAATATTATCCCAATGGCATGCTTACGGATACAGTATTCGCCGGCAACGCTTCGTCTACATGGCGAGCCATCGAATATGGCCTGGAGCTAGTCAAAAAAGGAATTGTTTGGAGGATTGGCAATGGCGCAAGCGTCCGGGCCTGGCGAGCGCCGTGGATTCCTAGAGAATCATATCTATTTCCGATCAGTAAGAAAGGCAGATGCAGGCTTCGGTGGGTCTCAGATTTCCTGAACCATGATGGTACATGGAATGTGCAGCTGCTACAACGCTGGTTTCTACCCATTGATGTGCAGGAAATTCTAAAGATCCATACGTCCGGCAGAAATGAGGATGATTTCCTGGCTCGGCACCCGAGAAAATTTGGTGTGTTCACAGTCGGAAGTGCATACCGGCTTGCCCTTGAGGAGCAACTTCGCTCCGATGGACGCCGGGCCACAAGTGCTAACCCTCCGGGAACCGGTACAGACTGGAAGTTGATTTGGCAAACTCCAGTACCACCCAAAGTTCGTATCTTCGCTTGGAAATTGGCGAGGAATGCGCCGGCCACCCAAGTTAATATGGCACACCGGAAGATGGAAACATTTGCAACTTGCACAATATGTGGTAATGCTGATGAAACAACCTACCATGCAATGATTCGGTGTCCACATGCTCGCGGCCTTTGGAGCGTTATGCGTGAGGTGTGGGATCCGCCAACGGAGGAGATGCTCTTTGAGCATAATCCGGACTGGTTTATGCATGCGCTCAAGCGCCCGGACATTGATCGGAGGGTGTTCTTTCTTATGACCATGTGGAGAGTTTGGCACATACATAACGAGCTTACACATCGAAGCAACCAGCTCCTATTGAAGCCTCAAAGCGGTTTTTGATGAGCTATGTACAATCGCTATTGTTGATCGAGCAAAACGTAGTGGTTGATCTAGAGAAGGGCAAACAGAGTGTGGACCAAGCTGAAAGGTTTCGATAAGCGTGGGAAACCAGCCGAGAAAAGGCCTCATGTGAAGGATAAGTGGAGGCCACCGATGAGGGAGTTGCCAAGTTAAACGTCGATGGGGCGTTCTCGATGGATGGGCGTGCGGGGACGGGCATGATCATGAGGAGGAGTGACGGATCCGTGGTCTTTGCAGCTTGCGGGCAGCCGAATGGGTGTGCCGACGCCCTTGAAGCGGAGATAGCAGACTATGGAAGAAGGGCTGGCACTAGGCCTGGCCTGGGAACCAGGTCCTTTCATCCTTGAGTCTGACAGCGCGGATGCACTAATGCTCGCGAAGGAAGGAACCCCGAACTTGTCACGCCATGCTATGAGGATTAATTTGATTCGTGATAGAATTAGGGAAAGAGAAGTAGGTTTACAAAAGGTAAGTCGGGATGCCAATGGTGCAAGCCATGGCCTCGCCTTGTTAGGGAGAGTACATGAACGGTCTGGTGTTTGGCTACAGAACTACCCGCCTGAAATCGCTGACGCGATCAAGGCTGATTGTATTCCCCCTGTTTAATTAATGAAACCTCTTTCCTTGCAAAAAAAAAAAAATATCTTAGACGGTACTTGTAAGTGGAGTGAGTATCACGGAGCAACGAGCCTAGCATCTTTCCCCCCGCCCGATGGTTCCACGAATCCAAGGCCAGAAAACTACGGCCAGATCTAGCTTGAAACAACAATCCATATAGTAGAAACGATCGACGACGTTGATGCTACGCTTGTCACTTGACAAAACCTGGACCACCGGGCGCAGTTGTTCGCCACGTACTCTCGGGAGTGGCCGATGACTCGATGGTGGCATCGCACGTCGCTCTCCCCAAGGCCAAATCAGGAAAGAGAAAGGCCCAAATACAATTCGTCCGGACCAACCGGGGAGCGGCACCGAGCTACCTCACCGGCCCCTCATGCCATTTTAATCATTCCATCAGCACTGATGAGCAGAGCTGAACTGCTCCTGCTCTTAGTTTAGTTCAATCTTTACATTTTGTCCCCCAAGCTTAGTGCCTACCAAAAGAAGCAACTCTGAGGTGTTTCGCCGAATTTAGTAAGCCCTGGGCGTGCCTTGTCCACACGTTGGATTAGTTGTTTTGTTGCTAGTATAAAAGAGGTTAAATCATAATTCTAGATGCCGTGACGTGACTAAGGGCATCTCCAGTCGCGTCCCCCAAAGCGTCCCCAAACCGCGCCGGATCGAGATTTTGGGGGACGTGTTTTCTTCGTCTGCGCGTTTGGGAGACGTCGCTCCCCAGCCGCTTTCCCCAAACGCCTCCCCCAAATGAATATTGGTGCACGAAATAAAGGTTTTCATTCAATTTTGATTATATATTACAAAGTTTGAATGATGCAAGGCTTCTCCTTTACTTGTAATAAAACGGATAAAATGGATGCCCACTCTTGTGAAGCATGTCGTCTAGGCAAACATGTTCGCCTTCCATTTAGCTTCTTCTCCACAGTTGCGTCTTTTCCGTTTCAACTTATTCATAGTGATGTTTGGACCTCGCCGGTTCCGAGTAATTCTGGTTCTAATTATTATCTTGTGATTCTTGATGATTACTCGCATTTTGTATGGACTTTTCCCCTTCACCGCAAATCAGATGTTGCCGCCACCCTCACCGCCTTTTTCGCCTTCGTCTTCGGTCGCCCCATCCACGCCTTACAAACCGATAACGACAAGGAGTTCAACAACATCACCATTCGCTCACTTCTCGCCACCCACGGCAATCTCCAATACCTTTCTACAGATGAACAGGTTCTAATACGGATTTAGAGATTTGTTCGGCTCTCCACGGGCACCGGAAAACACGTATCGGGCACCCCGCCCGAGATACACATGTATGATCATCTCTTGTATCGCCAAATTGTGGTTCAAGTTGAGTTGCTCTTCAGAGGAGGGCGAAAATAGATCAGAAACGGGCCTCCGTAGACATAAAACAGTGTTAAGAATGATTGTTACAGATGAAAATGCGTTGCATTTTACGTTCTAGTTAAATCTGTCTGCCGCGAATCACGACAATGTCTCAAACGGTGCTTGTCAGTGGAGTGAGTATTACGGAACAGCGAGCGTAGCATCTTTCCCCCAGCCTACCGGTTCCAAGAAATCCAAGTTCAGAAAAATACGGTGAGATCTAGCATGAAACAACAATCCATATAGAAACGATCGACGACGTTGAAACCACGCTTGACAAGTTGACATAGCCTGGACCATCGGACGCAGCTGGTCGCCACGTACCCCCCGCGAACGGCCGATGACACGATGTCCATGTCACGCGTCGCTCTTGCCAAGCTAAATCAGGAAAGAGAAAGGCCGAATATAATTTCGTCCGGACCAACCAGGGAACGGCACCGAGCTTCCCGCACCGGGCCCTTTGCCATTTTAATCGACATATCGTCGGATTCCATCAGCACTGACGAGCAGAGCTGAACTGCTCCTGTTGTTACGTTAGTTTAATCTTTGCATTTTGTCCCCCAAGCGTAGTAGTGCCTACCAAAAGAAGCAACTCTGAGGTGTTTCGCCGAATTTAGTAGTGCATGTTCGTCTCCTGTCCGCACGTTATATCGTTTTTTTAGCTGCTAAAAGGATCTAGAGAATAAGTCCAGATGACGTGACATTATACAAAAGAAATGGAACAAGTTGATAGTTCAAAATTGCGCTCGCCGCTTTCTTTGACAGGAGGAGCGTCATCTGTCATGTCGAGATGTGGACAAAAAATGCACTGGATGGGGCTGCAACAGTGAAATCTCACCGAAAACGCATCATTTTATATCTCGGATATGCGGCTGATGAATCTAAGACGTCTTTAATGAGATGAATGGACTACAAACGAACACTAAACTTGTAGAGGTAAGCTAAATCACACCCCAAAACTTAGGGTGTGATTACGGGCAGTGGCCGGAGCATGAACGATGACATGGAAGTAGAGAACACATGCGAGAAACTGGGTGGCCTTGGAGCATCTCCAGCCGTCTCACTAACGAGCTCTTCCACAACTATTTTTTTACATTCGGACGGTATTATTCGCCCCTAGCCGTGTCTCCGGCTCCTCGATTTCCCCCGGATTTGGTCTTTCGTCCATCCGGAGAGTCCATGTTATCCCCGCCCCCCGGCTGCGCTCGGGGACTCCGGACGAGAGAAAAGCGGGGATGGGCCTGCTCTGGCGGCGAGAGAACACACGAACTCCACCACTCTGTCGTCGCAAATCCCCCTCCCTCTCGTTGCTCTATCGCCGCCGGCACCACCCCTCGCCAATCCGCCGGCTAGTTGCCTCAACTCTGCCGTTCCTCCACCCAGCAGCCTATATTCAGCCGCCCGTTCTGCCTTCTGCGTATTTTCCGCCCTCCAAAAGCTCCCTCGCGTCGCGCCTCGTCGACACGCTCAGCAGGTGTTCATCCAATTGCCTGGCCGGACATGGACTCCGACGAGGAGGAGGAGTAGATGTTCGCCGAGATTTTTGAAGAAGAATGGCAGCCGCCGCCTAAGACGAGGAGCACATGCTGATCCTAGCTTGCCTGTCCGGCTTGTACGCCGAGTCGGCCATTGATCGTCGTGGTGGGTCGGCACCAGGTCGCCGGAAGTGCAAACCGAGGCAGCGAATGGAGGGCTACTGCATGCTCTACGCCGACTACTTCATCGACGATCCATTGCACGGTGAGGCTGTTTTTAGGCGTCATTTCAGGATGAGCCGGAAGCTCTTCCTGAAAATTGTGTATGCCCTTCGAGAGTACGACTCCTATTTCAGATGCAAGTTGGATTGCACCGGTATGGCAGGGTTCTCCGCCCTCCAAAAGTGCACGGTGGCTATAAGGATGCTGGCATATGGAGCTCCTGGTGATTCTACCATGACTATCTTCGGATGGCGGAGTCCACCGCCCTTGATTGTTTCTACCGGTTCTGCAGGGCGGTGATAGCACTGTTCGGGGACATCTACTTGAGATCACCTACTGTCGAAGACACTACTAAGACTGTCAATGAAGCTCGAGGATTTCCAGGGATGCTTGAAAGCATTGACTGCATGCATTAAACTGTCCGTTTTCCTGGCGAGAAAGAAGAAAGTCCATTTTTCATCCTTAAACTTTCACTATAGTTTACTTTTGGTCCTAAATGTTTCATTTGGTACAGAACAGACCTTAAACTTTACTAACCCACAAAAACACATGGTTCTGCTGATTTTCGTTGGCTCGTCTGCTGATCTGTCCCTCCGCTATGACATCACGCATGCCGGTCTCCTTGTGCCGCTAATGCGGCACCAGCTCTCAGGTGACCAGGCTGGTTGGCGGCGTTCCGTTTCACTCGCTCTCAGCCATCATGCTCCTCTGCCACATGGTGTCCCTCCAGCTTGTGTAACCAGGCTCGTCAGCGACAATGACAGGTGCGTCTGATTTTGCTGATTTTGCTCTATTTTGTTTAATTTTTTCTTCCCTGTGTTCATTTTCAGTTCGGTTGATGCTTTATACCCAGGGGTGTCACCATTCGAGTCTTGTCTGGGTTCTTTTCCACCGCAGTTTTCATATGTGCAAGAAAACCAGCAGAACTAGCATTTGAAATGGTTGGCAAAGTTTAGGGGTCAATTTGTACCAAACAAAACATTTAGGACGAAATGTGAACTTTGGGAAAAGTTTAAGGATGAAAAATGGACTTTCTTCGGCAGGAAATGTAGAAGAGTCACAAAAAAGGTTGCACTGTGATACTTGAGGCAGTGGCTACCTATGATCTCTGAATTTGGCACTCCTTCTTTGGTATGCCGGGATCCAACAACGACATCAACGTCTTGCAGTGCTCGCCAATCTTCTCCAAGCTTGTTGAGGGTCATGCTCCTCCGATTAACTTTGTGATCAATGGTCGGCAGTACAACAAGGGATACTATCTTGCAGACGGTATCTATCCAAAGTGGGCAACATTTGTGAAGATTATCCCAAGCCCCGCCATCCCGAAGGAGCAGTAGTTTGCCAAGGAACAAGAAGGTTGCCGAAAGGACGTCGAGCGTGCATTTGGTGTCTTCCAGCAGAGATTTGATGTAGTCCGGTTCCCCGCTTTGACTTGGTCCAAAGATCGGATGTGGGAGGTGATGAACTGTTGTATGTGTTTACACAACATGATTATCAAGAATGAGCGAAAATATCTGTTGGAGATATGCCCAAGAGGCAATAATAAAAGTGGTTATTATATATCTTTATGTTTATGATAAATGTTTATATACCATGCTATAATTGTATTAACCGAAACATTGATACATGTGTGATATGTAAACAACAAAGAGTCCCTAGTATGCCTCTTAACTAGCTTGTTGATTAATAGATGATTAGTTTCATAATCATGAACATTGGATGTTATTAATAACAAGGTTATATCATTATGTGAATGATGTAATGGACACACCCAATTAAGCGTAGCATAAGATCACGTCATTAAGTTTTTTGCTATAAGCTTTCGATACATAGTTACCTAGTCCTTATGACCATGAGATCATGTAAATCACTTATAACGGAAAGGTACTTTGATTACACCAAACGCCACCTGCGTAAATGGGTGGTTATAAAGGTGGGATTAAGTATCCGGAAAGTATGAGTTGAGGCATATGGATCAACGATGGGATTTTTCCATCCCGATGACGGATAGATATACTCTGGGCCCTCTCGGTGGAATGTCGTCTAATGTCTTGCAAGCATATGAATAAGTCCATAAGAGACCACATACCACGGTACGAGTAAAGAGTACTTGTCAGGAGACGAGGTTGAACAAGGTATGAAGTGATACCGATGATCAAACCTCGGACATGTAAAATATCGCGTGACAAAGGGAATTGGTATCGTATGTGAATGGTTCATTCGATCACTAAAGTCATCGTTGAATATGTGGGAGCCATTATGGATCTCCAGATCCCGCTATTGGTTATTGGTCGGAGTAAGTACTCAACCATGTCCGCATAGTTCACGAACCATAGGGTGACACACTTAAAGTTGGATGTTGAAATGGTAGAACTTGAATATGGAATGGAGTTCGAATATTTGTTCGGAGTCCGGATGAGATCCCGGACATCACGAGGAGTCCCGGAATGGTCGGAGAATAAGATTCATATATAGGAAGTCATTTTATAAGATTTAAAATGATCCGGAAGGTTCTATGGAAGGTTCTAGAAGGTTCTAGAAAAGTCCGGAAGAAACCACTAAGGAAGGCGGAGTCCCGGAGGGACTCCACCTCCCATGGCCGGCCAACCCTAAGGGGGAGGAGTCCCAAGTGGACTCCCCTAAAGGGGGCCGGTCACCCCCTCACATGGAAGGGGGGAATCCCACCCCAAGTGGGATTCCCACCTTGGGTAGGTTTCCCTATCACATGGAAGGTTTTGGGTTCGGGTCTTATTCGGAGACTTGTAGTCCAACACTTGGGGCTTCCACCTATATAATGAGGGGCCAAGGGGAGGGGGCCGGCCACCCCAAGACAACAAGGTGGCCGCACCCTCTAGTGGCCGGCGCCCCCTGATAACCCACAAGTATAGGGGATCGCGGCAGTCTTCGAGGGAAGTAAAACCCAAATTTATTGATTCGACACAAGGGGAGGTAAAGAATACTTATAAGCCTTAACAACTGAGTTGTCAATTCAGCTGCACCTGGAAAAGCACTAGTAACAGGGGTAATGTGAAAGTAGCAGTAATATGAGAGCAGTAGTAACAGTAACACAGCAGCAGTAGCAATAACACAGGAGCAATGGCACTGGAAAATAGTTGATACTACTTCCAATGACATGTAGAACGAGTATATAATGATGAAAGATGGACCGGGGTTCCCAGCTATCTACACTAGTGGTAACTCTCCAATAACAAGTGTTGGGTGAACAAATTACAGTCGGGCAATTGATAGGATTGAAATAGCATTAAGACAGAATATCAAGATCATTAATCATGTAGGCATGTTTCCCATATATAGTCATACGTGCTCGCGATGAGAAACTTGTACAACATCTTTTGTCCTACCAGCCGGTGGCAGCCGGGCCTCTAGGGAATCTACTTGGAAATTAAGGCACTCCTTTTAATAGAGCACCGGAGCAAAGCATTAACACTCCGTGAAAACATGTGATCCTCATATCTAAGCCTTCCCCTCCGGTTGTCCCAATTTCGTCACTTTGGGGCCTTTGGTTCCGGACATAGACACGTGCATACAACTTGTAGATACAATCTAAGCAATAAGTATAAAGCTTAAATCTAAGATCATGCCACTCGGGCCCTAGTGACAAGCATTAAGCATAACAAGATTGCAGCAACAATAACTTCATAAACTTTGTAGATAGACAATCATAACGTAACAATCCATCGGATCCCGACAAACACAACACCGATTACATCACACTAGTAGGAAAACCCTTATAGGCGAAGCTTAGTTCTGTGGCGCACCGTTTAAAATACGCCACAGAAAGTTATTTTGTGGCGCACCAGACACGGTGCGCTACGTAAATAGCTTAATTTTGTGCCGCACCAGGGATCCATGCGCCACAGAAATTTGGTGGGGCCAACCCCAATCATTGGTTTCACTATTCCTGTGGCGCACAGGATCACGTGCGCCACAGAAATAAGAAATTCTGTGGCGCACCGCCGGTGCGCCATAGAATGTCTTATTTCTGTGGCGCACGTGATCCTGTGCGCCACAGGAATAGTGAAACCAATGATTGGGGTTGGCCCCACCAAATTTCTGTTTGCGCCACAGAAATAAGACTTTCTGTGGCGCACTGGTCCTGGTGCGCCACTGAATTAAGACTTTCTGTGGCGCACGTGAGATGGTGCGCCACAGAAAGCCTTATTTCTGTGGCGCACATGAGTTCCATGCAACTCCAACCCCCTGATACGTCTCCGACGTATCGATAATTTCTTATGTTCTATGCCATATTATTGATGATACCTACATGTTTTATGCACACTTTATGTCATATTCGTGCATTTTCTGGAACTAACCTATTAACAAGATGCCGAAGTGCAGGTTCCGTTTTCTGCTGTTTTTGGTTTCGAAATCCTAGTAACGAAATATTCTCGGAATTGGACGAAACGAAGACCCGGGGGCCTATTTCGCCACGAACCTTCCGGAAGACCGAAGAGCATACGAAGTGGGGCCACGAGGTGGCCAAACCACAAGGCGGCGCGGCCAAGGGGGCCCGCGCCGCCCTGTGGTGTGGGCCCCTCGTCGAGCCCCCGACTGCTGCCCTTCCGCCTACTTAAAGCCTCCGTCGCGAAACCCACGATGCGAAAAACCACGATACGGAAAACCTTGTGAGACGCCGCCGCCGCCGATCCCATCTCGGGGGATTCTGGAGATCTCCTCCGGCACCCTGCCGGAGAGGGGATTCATCTCCTGGAGGACTCTACACCGCCATGGTCGCCTCCGGAGTGATGAGTGAGTAGTTCACCCCTGGACTATGGGTCCATAGCGGTAGTTAGATGGTTGTCTTCTCATCATTGTGCTTCATTGTTGGATCTTGTGAGCTGCCTAACATGATCGAGATCATCTATCTGTAATACTCTATGTTGTGTTTGTCGGGATCCGATGGATAGAGAATACCATGTTATGTTAATTATCAAGTTATTACATAGGTGTTGTTTATGATCTTGCATGCTCTCCGTTACTAGTAGAGGCTCTGGCCAAGTTTTTGCTTTTAACTCCAAGAGGGAGTATTTATGCTCGATAGTGGGTTCATGCCTGCATTGACACCTGGGACAGTGACAGAAAGTTCTAAGGTTGTGTTGTGCTCTTGCCACTAGGGATAAAACATTGGCGCTATGTCCGAGGATGTAGTTGTTGATTACATTACGCACCATACTTAATGCAATTGTCTGTTGCTTTGCAACTTAATACTGGAAGGGGTTCGGACGATAACCTGAAGGTGGACTTTTTAGGCATAGATGCGGTTGGATGGCGGTCTATGTACTTTGTCGTAATGCCCAATTAAATCTCACTATACTTATCATGTCATGTATGTGCATTGTTATTCCCTCTCTATTTGTCAATTGCCCGACTGTAATTTGTTCACCCAACATGCTTTTATCTTATGGGAGAGACACCTCTAGTGAACTGTGGACCCCGGTCCATTCTTTTAATACTGAAATACAAATCTGCTGCAATACTTGTTTCTACTGTTTTCTCTGCAAGCAATCATCTTCCACACAATACGGTTAATCCTTTGTTACAGCAAGCCGGTGAGATTGACAACCTCACTGTTTCGTTGGGGCAAAGTACTTTGGTTGTGTTGTGCAGGTTCCACGTTGGCGCCGGAATCTCCGGTGTTGCGCCGCACTACATCCCGCCGCCATCAACCTTCAACGTGCTTCTTGACTCCTACTGGTTCGATTAAACCTTGGTTTCTTACTGAGGGAAACTTGCCGCTGTGCGCATCACACCTTCCTCTTGGGGTTCCCAACGGACGTGTCAACTACACGCATCAAGCAAATTTATGGCGCCGTTGTCGGGGAGATCAAGACACGCTGCAAGGGGAGTCTCCACTTCTCAATCTCTTTACTTTGTTTTTGTCTTGCTTTATTTTATTTACTACTTTGTTTGCTGCACTTTATATCAAAACACAAAAAAATTAGTTGCTAGCTTTACTTTATTTACTTGTCTTGCACTCTATATCAAAAACACAAAAAAATTAGTTTACTTGCATTTACTTTATCTAGTTTGCTTTATTTACTACTGCTAAAATGGCCAACCCTGAAAATACTAAGTTGTGTGACTTCACTAGCACAAATAATAATGATTTCCTATGCACACCCATTGCTCCACCTGCTACTACAGCAGAATTCTTTGAAATTAAACCTGCTTTACTTAATCTTGTCATGAGAGAGCAATTTTCTGGTGTTAGTTCTGATGATGCTGCTGCCCATCTCAATAATTTTGTTGAACTATGTGAAATGCAAAAGTATAAAGATGTTGATGGTGACATTATAAAATTAAAATTGTTTCCTTTCTCATTAAGAGGAAGAGCTAAAGATTGGTTGCTATCTCTGCCTAAGAATAGTATTGATTCCTGGACTAAATGCAAGGATGCTTTTATTGGTAGATATTATCCCCCTGCTAAAATTATATCTTTGAGGAGTAGCATAATGAATTTTAAACAATTAGATAATGAACATGTTGCTCAAGCTTGGGAAAGAATGAAATCTTTGGTTAAAAATTGCCCAACCCATGGACTCGACTACTTGGATGATCATCCAAACCTTCTATGCGAGGACTAAATTTTTCTTCGCGGAATTTATTGGATTCAGCTGCTGGAGGTACCTTTATGTCCATCACTCTTGGTGAAGCAACAAAGCTTCTTGATAATATGATGGTTAATTACTCTGAATGGCACACGGAAAGAGCTCCACAAGGTAAAAAGGTAAATTCTGTTGAAGAATCCTCTTCCTTGAATGATAAGGTTGATGCTATTATGTCTATGCTTGCGAATGATAGGACTAATGTTGATCCTAATAATGTTCCATTAGCTTCATTGGTTGCCCAAGAAGAACATGTTGATGTAAACTTCATTAAAAATAATAATTTCAACAACAATGCTTATCGGAACAATTCTAGTAATAACTATAGGCCATATCCTTATAATAATGGTAACGGTTATGCTAATTCTTATGGGAATTCTTACAACAATAATAGGAATACACCCCCTGGACTTGAAGCCATGCTTAAAGAATTTATTAGTACACAAAGCTGTTTTTAACAAATCTGTTGAGGAAAAGCTCAATAAAATTGATATTCTTGTTTCTAGAGTTGATAGTCTTGCCTCTGATGTTGATCTTTTGAAATCGAAAGTTATGCCTAATAGGGATATTGAAAATAAAATTGTTACTACAGCAAATGCCATCCAAGTTAGAATTAATGAGAATATAAGATTAATGGCTGAACTGCGTGCTAGGTGGGATAGAGAAGAAAATAAAAAACTAGCTAAAAAGGAAAATGTAGCTAAAGTTTGGACTATTACCACCACTAGCAATGCTAATAATTCACATGTTGCTGCACCTCCTACTATCAATGGTAAAATAATTGGTGTTGGCAATGCTTCTACTCCTAGTGCAAAGCGCGCAAAATTACCTGAAACTGCAAAAACTGCTGAAACTGCTTGTGATAAAACTGCTGAAATTTTTTCCAACCTTGGGGATGATAATCCCATTACTTTAGATTGTAATTATTTAGATTTTGATGATTGCCACATCTCTGAAGTTATAAAATTCTTGCAAAAACTTTCTAAAAGTCCTAATGCTAGCGCTGTAAACTTGGCTTTCACAAAACATATCACAAATGCTCTCATAAAAGCTAGAGAAGAGAAACTAAAACTTGAAACTTCTATTCCTAGAAAGCTAGAGGATGGTTGGGAGCCCATCATTAAAATGAGAGTCAAAGATTTTGATTGTAATGCTTTATGTGATCTTGGTGCAAGTATTTCGTTATGCCTAAGAAAGTCTATGATATGCTTGACTTGCCACCATTGAAAAATTGTTATTTGGATGTTAATCTCGCTGATAATGCTAAAAAGAAACCTTTGGGGAAGGTTGATAATGTTCATATTATGGTTAACAATAACCTTGTCCCCGTTGATTTTGTTGTCTTGGATATTGAATGCAATGCATCTAGCCCCATTATATTGGGAAGACCTTTTCTTCGAACCGTTGGTGCTACTATTGATATGAAGGAAGGTAATATTAAATATCAATTTCCTCTCAAGAAAGGTATGGAACACTTCCCTAGAAAGAGAATGAAGTTACCTTATGATTCTATTATTAGAACCAATTATGATGTTGATGCTTCATCTTTTGATGTTACTTGAGTTACACTTTCTGCGCCTAGCTGAAAGGCGTTAAAGAAAAGCGCTTATGGGAGACAACCCATGTTTTTACTCCAGTATTTTTGTTTTATATTTGTGTCTTGGAAGTTGTTTACTACTGTAGCAACCTCTCCTTATCTTAGTTTTAAGTTTTGTTGTGCCAAGTAAAGTCTTTGATAGTAAAGTAAGTACTAGATTTGGATTACTGCGCAGTTCCAGATTTCTTTGCTGTCACGAATCTGGGTCTACCTCCCTGTAGGTAGCTCAGAAAATTAAGCCAATTTACGTGCATGATCCTCAGATATGTACGCAACTTTCATTCAATTTGAGAATTTTCATTTGAGCAAGTCTGGTGGCCTAATAAAATCCATCTTTACGGACTGTTCTGTTTTGACAGATTCTGTCTTTTATTTTGCATTGCCTCTTTTGCTATGTTGGATGAATTTCTTTGATCCATTAATGTCCAGTAGCTTTATGCAATGTCCAGAAGTGTTAAGAATGATTGTGTCACCTCTGAACATGTGAATTTTTATTATGCACTAACCCTCTAATGAGTTGTTTCGAGTTTGGTGTGGAGGAAGTTTTCAAGGATCAAGAGAGGAGTATGATGCAATATGATCAAGGAGAGTGAAAGCTCTAAGCTTGGGGATGCCCCGGTGGTTCCCCCCTGCATATTCTAAGAAGACTCAAGCGTCTAAGCTTGGGGATGCCCAAGGCATCCCCTTCTTCATCGACAACATTATCAGGTTCCTCCCCTGAAACTGTATTTTTATTCCGTCACATCTTATGTACTTTGCTTGGAGCGTCGGTTTGTTTTTGATTTTTGTTTTGTTTGAATAAAATGGATCCTAGCATTCACTTTATGGGAGAGAGACACGCTCCGCTGTAGCATATGGACAAATATGTCCTTAGGCTCTACTCATAGTATTCATGGCGAAGTTTCTTCTTCGTTAAATTGTTATATGGTTGGAATTGGAAAATGCTACATGTAGTAATTCTAAAATGTCTTGGATAATTTGATACTTGGCAATTGTTGTGCTCTTGTTTAAGCTCTTGCATCATATACTTTGCACCCATTAATGAAGAAATACTTAGAGCTTGTTAATTTGGTTTGCATATTTAGTTTCTCTAGAGTCTAGATAACATCTAGTATTGAGTTTTGAACAACAAGGAAGACGGTATGGAGTCTTATAATGTTTACAATATGTCTTTTATGTGAGTTTTGCTGTACCGTTCATCCTCGTGTTTGTTTCAAATAACCTTGCTAGCCTAAACCTTGTATCGAGAGGGAATACTTGTCATGCATCCAAAATACTTGAGCCAACTACTATGCCATTTGTGTCCACCATACCTACCTACTACATGGTATTTATCCGCCATTCCAAAGTAAATTGCTTGAGTGCTACCTTTAAAATTCCATCATTCACCTTTGCAATATATAGCTCATGGGACAAATAGCTTAAAAACTATTGTGGTATTGAATATGTACTTATGCACTTTATCTCTTATTAAGTTGCTTGTTGTGCGATAACCATGCTTCAGGGGACGCCATCAACTATTCTTTGTTGAATATCATGTGAGTTGCTATGCATGTCCGTCTTGTCTGAAGTAAGAGAGATCTACCACCTTAATGGTTGGAGCATGCATATTGTTAGAGAAGAACATTGGGCCGCTAACTAAAGCCATGATTCATGGTGGAAGTTTCAGTTTGGACATATATCCTCAATCTCATATGAGAATAATAATTGTTGCCACATGCTTATGCATTAAAGAGGAGTCCATTATCTGTTGTCCATGTTGTCCCGGTATGGATGTCTAAGTTGAGAATAATCAAAAGCGAGAAATCCAAAATGCGAGCTTTCTCCTTAGACCTTTGTACAGGCAGCATGGAGGTACCCCATTGTGACACTTGGTTAAAACATGTGCATTGCAAAGATCCGGTAGTCCAAGTTAATTAGGACAAGGTGCGGGCACTATTAGTATACTATGCATGAGGCTTGCAACTTGTAAGATATAATTTACATAACTCATATGCTTTATTACTACCGTTGACAAAATTGTTTCATGTTTCCAAAATAAAAGCTCTAGCACAAATATAGCAATCGATGCTTTCCTCTTTGAAGGACCATTCTTTTTACTTTTATGTTGAGTCAGTTCACCTATCTCTCTCCACCTCAAGAAGCAAACACTTGTGTGAACTGTGCATTGATTCCTACATACTTGCATATTGTACTTGTTATATTACTCTATGTTGACAATTATCCATGAGATATACATGTTACAAGTTGAAAGCAACCGCTGAAACTTAATCTTCCTTTGTGTTGCTTCAATGCCTTTACTTTGATTTATTGCTTTATGAGTTAACTCTTATGCAAGACTTATTAATGCTTGTCTTGAAGTACAATTCATGAAAAGTCTTTGCTTTATGATTCACCTGTTTACTCATGTCATTACCATTGTTTTGATCGCTGCATTCACTACATATGTTCACAAATAGTATGGTCAAAGTTATGATGGCATGTCACTTCAGAAATTATCTTTGTTATCGTTTTACCTGCTCGGGACGAGCAGAACTAAGCTTGGGGATGCTTGATACGTCTCCGACGTATCGATAATTTCTTATGTTCTATGCCATATTATTGATGATACCTACATGTTTTATGCACACTTTATGTCATATTCGTGCATTTTCCGGAACTAACCTATTAACAAGATGCCGAAGTGCCGGTTCTCGTTTTCTGCTGTTTTTGGTTTCAGAAATCCTAGTAACGAAATATTCTCGGAATTGGACGAAACGAAGACCCGGGGCCTATTTCGCCACGAACCTTCCGGAAGACCGAAGAGCATACGAAGTGGGGCCACGAGGTGGCCAAACCACAAGGCGGCGCGGCCAAGGGGGCCCGCGCCGCCCGTGGTGTGGGCCCCTCGTCGGGCCCCGACTCTGCCCTTCCGCCTACTTAAAGCCTCCGTCGCGAAACCCCCGATGCGAAAAACCACGATACGGAAAACCTTACCGAGACGCCGCCGCCGCCGATCCCATCTCGGGGGATTCGGAGATCTCCTCCGGCACCCTGCCGGAGAGGGGATTCATCTCCTGGAGGACTCTACACCGCCATGGTCGCCTCCGGAGTGATGAGTGAGTAGTTCACCCCTGGACTATGGGTCCATAGCAGTAGTTAGATGGTTGTCTTCTCATCATTGTGCTTCATTGTTGGATCTTGTGAGCTGCCTAACATGATCGAGATCATCTATCTGTAATACTCTATGTTGTGTTTGTCGGGATCCGATGGATAGAGAATACCATGTTATGTTAATTATCAAGTTATTACATAGGTGTTGTTTATGATCTTGCATGCTCTCCGTTACTAGTAGAGGCTCGGCCAAGTTTTTGCTTTTAACTCCAAGAGGGAGTATTTATGCTCGATAGTGGGTTCATGCCTGCATTGACACCGGGACGAGTGACGAAAGTTCTAAGGTTGTGTTGTGCTTGTTGCCACTAGGGATAAAACATTGGCGCTATGTCCGAGGATGTAGTTGTTGATTACATTACGCACCATACTTAATGCAATTGTCCGTTGCTTTGCAACTTAATACTGGAAGGGGTTCGGACGATAACTCTGAAGGTGGACTTTTTAGGCATAGATGCGGTTGGATGGCGGTCTATGTACTTTGTCGTAATGCCCAATTAAATCTCACTATACTTATCATGTCATGTATGTGCATTGTTATGCCCTCTCTATTTGTCAATTGCCCGTACCGTAATTTGTTCACCCAACATGCTTTTATCTTATGGGAGAGACACCTCTAGTGAGCTGTGGACCCCGGTCCATTCTTTTAATACTTGAAATACAAATCTGTTGCAATACTTGTTTTATTGTTTTCTCTCGCAAGCAATCATCTTCCACACAATACGGTTAATCCTTTGTTACAGCAAGCCGGTGAGATTGACAACCTCACTGTTTCGTTGGGGCAAAGTACTTTGGTTGTGTTGTGCAGGTTCCACGTTGGCGCCGGAATCTCCGGTGTTGCGCCGCACTACATCCCGCCGCCATCAACCTTCAACGTGCTTCTTGACTCCTCACTGGTTCGATTAAACCTTGGTTTCTTACTGAGGGAAACTTGCCGCTTGTGCGCATCACACCTTCCTCTTGGGGTTCCCAACGGACGTGTCAACTACACGCATCACACCCCCCCCGTGGATCGCCTTTTTAACCTCTCGTAAAAAATAAAAAAATAGATACAAATTTCAAAAAATAAATTCTTTCAAGATGCCTATGTATTATGTCATCTTTTACCACTGAGAATTAACAAACAATAATTTCGACTTTTTTGCAAAATTACGTGGGAAAATCATCAAACTGGATTTCTGGTTGCATACGAACTCGAAAAAAAACGCATAATATATCAAAATGTTCCCACGAAAAATCTACATCCGAATTCACCTGGGCTTGCCCGGTTGGACAATTTTTAGAATCCCAAAATTCGAAAAGAGTAAAAAGTTACGGCCAGTTAAAGATTTTTTGCTGCAAAATACAAAAAAAAGAAAAAAAATTCTGTGGCGCACCAAGTGCCCATGCGCCACAGAAATAACGTTCGAAATTTGAAATTTCTGGCGCCCACTTCTCCTTCTCTCCTCCATTTCTCCACTTCTCCCCTTCTCCCCTTCTCCTCCTCTCCTCTTCTCTTCCTCTCCTCCACTTCTCCACTTCTCCCCTTCTCCTCTCCTCTTCTATTCCTCTCCTCCACTTCTCCACTTCTCCTCTCTCCTCTCCTACACCGGCGAGACCAACTCCGGCGACCAACAACTCCGGCGACCTACTCCGGCGACCTGCTACGGCGACCACGACCAACACCTCCTCCGGCGACCACCTCCTCCACAACAACCACCTTCTCCTCCTCCTCCTCCGGCGACAACAACAACAACCACCACCACCACCTCCTCCTCTACCACCACCACCACCACCACCACCTCCTCCTCCTCCTCCTCTACCACCACCACTACCACCACCACCACCACCACCACCACCACCACCACCTCCACCTCCACCTCCTCCTATTCCATCACCACCACCTCCTCCGGCCGGCCTCATCCTCCACCCACCCACCCACCCCACCCACCTCCGGCGACCTTCCAGAAAAATTTTTAAAAAAATTCTGCGGCCCCATATCTAGATCTAGATCTGGCCGCCACTTTTTTTGAAATTTTAAAAAAAATTCTGTGGCGCACCGGCGGTGGTGCACCACAGAAATAAGACTTCCTGTTTCTGTGGCGCACCACCGTCCGGTGCGCCACAGAAATAAGCTTTCTGTGGCGCATTGGCTGGTGCGCCACAGAATCCTTATTTTTGTGGCGAGAATTCTGTGGCGCACCACCCATGCGCCACAGAATGTGTTTTTGGTGCGCCACTGATGAGGCTTTTCCTACTAGTGTCAGATGAATCTCAATCATGTAAGGCAGCTCATGAGATCATTGTATTGAAGTACATGGGAGAGATAATACCAACTAGCTACAGCTAGAACCCGTAGTCCATGGGGGAACTACTCACGGAGCATGATGGAGGCGAGGGCGTTGATGGAGATGGCTTCCGGGGGCACTTCCCCGTCCCGGCAGGGTGCCGGAACGCGAGACTTCTGTCCCCGAATTGGAGTTTCGCGATGGTGGCGGCGCCCTGGAGTCTTTCCGGAGTTTCGTCAATTGGTATCGCGTTTTTAGGTCGAAAGGGCTTATATATGCGAAGAGGCGGCGCGGAGGGGCAACAGGGTGCCCTCCCCATAGGCCGGCGCGGCCGAGGCTGGCCCGCGCGGCCCTATGGTGTGGGGGCCCAGTGCCTCCCTCCGACTCCCCTTCGGTGTCTCGGTCCGTCTCGGTGAATTATGATGTTTGGTCTTCGTTTCGTCGAATTCGAGAATATTGCCCGAACAGCCTTTCTGGAACCAAAAACAACAGAAAACGGGAACTGGCACTGTGGCATCTTGGTAATAGGTTAGTTCCGGAAAACGCATAAAATCATTATAAAGTGCAAGCAAAACATGTAAGTATTGTCATAAAACAAGCATGGAACATCAGAAATTATGGATACGTTGGAGACGTATCAGCATCCCCAAGCTTAGTTCCTACTCGTCATCGAGTAGGTAAACGATAAAAAGAATAATTTCTGTAGTGACATGTGATGTCTACGGGTGCTTCTATTCTTGTAGACAGTGTTGGGTCTCCAAGAGCAGAGGTTTGTAGAACAGCAGCAAGTTTCCCTTAAGTGGATCACCCAAGGTTTATCGAACTCAGGGAGGAAGAGGTCAAAGATATCCCTCTCATGCAACCCCTGCAACCACAAAGCAAGAAGTCTCTTGTGTCCCCAACACACCTAATAGGTGCACTAGTTCGGCGAAGAGATAGTGAAATACAGGTGGTATGAATAAATATGAGCAGTAGCAACGGCACCGGAAAAGTGCTTTGCTGTCCAGGACTGGTGTGTGATTGATGGTGGTAATATTGCAGGAAGTATAGATGCGATAGAAACAAGAAACAAACAGCGATAGCGATATTTAGGAACAAGACCTAGGGATCATACTTTCACTAGTGGACACTCTCAACATTGATCACATAACAGAATAAATAGATAGATGCTAGACTCTACACCCTCTTGTTGGATGATGAACACCACTAGCCGTGTAGGATTACACGAACCCTCAATGCTCGGAGTTAACAAGCTCCACAATATTCAATGTTCATATTTAAATAACCTTAGAGTGCATGACAGATCAACATAACCAAACCAAGTACTAACATAGCATGCACACTCGTCACCTTCACACTACGAAAGGAGGAATAGATCACATCAATACCATCATAGCAATAGTTAACTTCATAATCTACAAGAGATCACAATCATAGCCTACGCCAAGTACTACACGATGCACACACTGTCACCATTACACCGTGCAGGAGGAATAAACTACTTTAATAACATCACTAGAGTAGCACACAGATATATTGTGATACAAAACACATTGCAATCATAAAGAGATATAAATAAGCACTTCACTATGCCATTCATAATAGTGAATAAGTATTCTGTGAAATATAGCCTAAGAGACCCACACGGTGCACATACTCGTCACCTTTACACACGTGGGACAAGGAGTCTCCGGAGATCACATAAGTAAAATCCACTTGACTAGCACAATGACATCTAGATTACAAGCATCATCATATGAATCTCAATCATGTAAGGCAGCTCATGAGATTATTGTATTGAAGCACATAGGAGAGAGATTAACCACATAGCTACCGGTACAGCCCCGAGCCTCGATGGAGAACTACTCCCTCCTCATGGGAGACAGCAACATTGATGAAGATGGCGGTGGTGTCGATGGAGGAGCCTTCCGGGGGCACTTCCCCGTCCCGGCGGCGTGCCGGAACAGAGACTCCTGTCCCCCAGATCTTGGCTTCGCGATGGCGGCGGCTCTGGAAGGTTTTCTCTGGTTTCGTCGAACGTCTCGAGGTTTTTAGGTCAGGGACCTTTATATAGGCGAAGAGGCGGAGTCGGAGGGTCGACGAGGCGACGACACACTAGGGGGGCGCGCCCAAGGCCTAGGCCGCGCCACCGTGTCGTCTGGGGCCCACAGGGCCCTCCTCTGGCGGCTCTCGGGTGTTCTGGAAGCTTCGTGGAAAAATAGGATGCTGGGCGTTGATTTCGTCCGATTCCGAGAATATTTCCTTACTAGGATTTCTGGAACCAAAAACAACAGAAAACAGCAACTGGCCCTTCGGCATCTCGTCAATAGGTTAGTTCCGGAAAACACATAATAATGACATAAAGTATGCATAAAACATGTAGATATCATCAATAATGTGGCATGGAACATAAGAAATTATCGATACGTCGGAGACGTATCAGCATCCCCAAGCTTAGTTCTCGCTCGTCCCGAGCAGGTAAACGATAACAAAGATAATTTCTGGAGTAACATGCCATCATAACCTTGATCATACTATTGTAAGCATATGTAATGAATGCAGCGATCAAAACAATGGTAATGACATGAGTAAACAAATGAATCATAAAGCAAAGACTTTTCATGAATAGTACTTCAAGACAAGCATCAATAAGTCTTGCATAAGAGTTAACTCATAAAACAATAAATTCAAAGTAAAGACATTGAAGCAACACAATGGAAGATTAAGTTTCAGCGGTTGCTTTCAACTTGTAACATGTATATCTCATGGATAGTTGTCAATGCAAAGCAATATAACAAGTGCAATAAGCAAGTATGTAAGAATCAATGCACAGTTAACACAAGTGTTTGCTTCTAAGATAGAGAGAAATGGGTAAACTGACTCAACATAAAAGTAGAAGAATGGCCCTTCACAGAGGGAAGCATTGATTGCTATATTTGTGCTAGAGCTTTGGTTTTTGAAAACATAAAGAGAGCATAAAAGTAAAATTTTGAGAGGTGTTTGTTGTTGTCAACGAATGGTAGTGGGCACTCTAACCCCCTTGCCGGACAAACCTTCAAAGAGCGGCTCCCATGAATTATTTTTATTTTTGGGTGGCACTCCTTCCAACCTTTCTTTCACAAACCATGGCTAACCGAATCCTCGAGTGCCTGCCAACAATCTCATACCATGAAGGAGTGCCTTTTTATTTTAGTTTTATTATGATGACACTCCTCCCCACCTTTGCTTTCTCAAGCCATGGCTAACCGAATCCTTCGGGTGCCGTCCGACAATCACATACCATGGAGGAGTGTCTATTTAGGTTAATTAATTTGGGACTGGGAATCCCATTGCCAGCTCTTTTTGCAAAATTATTGGATAAGCGGATGAAGCCACTAGTCCATTGGTGAAAGTTATCCAACAAGAATGAAAGATAAACACCACATACTTCCTCATGAGCTATAAAACATTGACACAAATCAGAGGTGATAAATTTTGAATTATTCAAAGGTAGCACTCAAGCAATTTACTTTGGAATGGCGGAGAAATACCATGTAGTAGGTAGGTATGGTGGACACAAATGGCATAGTGGTTGGCTCAAGGATTTTGGATGCATGAGAAGTATTCCCTCTCGATACAAGGCTTAGGCTAGCAAGGTTATTTGAAACAAACACAAGGATGAACCGGTGCAGCAAAACTCACATAAAAGACATATTGTAAACATTATAAGACTCTACACCGTCTTCCTTGTTGTTCAAACTCTTTACTAGAAATTATCTAGACCTTAGAGAGGCCAATTGTGCAAACCAGATTTTAGCAAGCTCTATGTATTTCTTCATTAATAGGTGCAAAGTATATGATGAAAGAGCTTAAACATGAGCACAACAATTGCCAAGTATCAAATTATTCAAGACATTCTACCAATTACTACATGTAGCATTTTCCGTTTCCAACCATATAACAATGAACGAAGCAGTTTCAACATTCGCCATGAAAAAGTAAAGCTAAGAACACATATGTTCATATGAACCAGCGGAGCGTGTCTCTCTCCCACACAAGCATGTATTTATTCAGAGAAAGAAAATAACAAAACAAAAATAAAAGCACACAGACGCTCCATAGAGTGCATAAGATGTGACCGAATAAAAATATAGTTTCAAGGGAGGAACCTGATAAATTTGTCGATGAAGAAGGGGATGCCTTGGGCATCCCCAAGCTTAGATGCTTGAGTCTTCTTGAAATATGCAGGGATGAACCACCGGGCATCCCCAAGCTTAGGCTTTTCACTCTTCTTGATCACATTGTATCATCCTCCTCTCTTGATCCTTGAAAACTTCCTCCACACCAAACTCAAAACAACTCATTAGAGGGTTAGTGCATAATAAAAATTCACATGTTCAGAGCTGAAAAAATCATTCTTAACACTTCTGGACATTTCCCAAAGCTACTGGAAGTCAATGGAACAAAGAAATCCATCCAACACAGCGAAAGAGGCAATGCGAAATAAAAGGCAGAATCTGTCAAAACAGAACAGTCCGTAAAGACGAATTTTATTGAGGCACCAGACTTGCTCAGATGAAAATGCCCAAATTGAATGAAAGTTGCGTACTGAGGATCACTCACGTAAATTGGCATAATTTTCTGAGTTACCTACAGAGAATTAGGCCCAGATTCGTGACAGCAAAGAAATCTGTCTTGCTGCAGTAATCCAAATCTAGTATGAACCTTACTATCAACGACTTTACTTGGCACAACTAGGCACAAAACTAAGATAAGGAGAGGTTGCTACAGTAGTAACAACTTCCAAGACACAAATATAAAATAGAGGTACTGTAGCAAAATAAACACATGGGTTATCTCCCAAGAAGTTCTTTCTTTATAGCCATTAAGATGGGCTCAAGCAGCTTTAATGATGCACTCGCAAGAAATAGTAGTTGAAGCAAAAGAGAGCATCAAGAAGCAAATTCAAAACACATTTAAGTCTAACATGCTTCCTATGCATAGGAATCTTGTAAATAAACAAATTCATGAAGCATAATGCATCAAGCATAGAAAGATAAAACAAGTGCAGCTTCAAGATTTTCAGCAAAAAGAGAGGTGTTTTAGTAACATGAAAATTTCTACAACCATATTTTCCTCTCTCATAATAATATCCAAGTAGCATCATGAGCAAACTCAACAATATAACTATCACATAAAGCATTCTTATCATGAGTCTCATGCATAAAATTATTACTCTCCACATAAGCATAATCAATTTTATTAGTTGTAGTGGGAGCAAATTCAACAAAGTAGCTATCATTATTATTCTCATCAAGTGTAGGAGGCATAGTATAATCACAACAAAATTTACTCTCCATAGTAGGTGGCACCAAAAGACCACTATCATTATAATCATCATAAATAGGAGGCAAAGTATCATCAAAGAAAAATTTCTCCTCAATGCTTGGGGGACTAAAAAGATCACTAGTAGGAAAAGCCTCATCAGTGGCGCACCAAAAATGGATTCTGTGGCGCATGGGAGGTGCGCCACAGAAACGTCGCCACAAAAATAAGGTTTCTGTGGCGCATCTGCCCATGCGCCGCAGAATTAAGGTTTCTGTGGCGCACTTGTTCTTAGCTGCGCCACAGAATTGCTTCTTAGTGCGCCACAGAATTTGCTTGTATTATACACGATTTTGTGCTGCCTGCTATACATATGCAGTTTATACACAGCAATACAGATACACAATACAGATACACAGGTTATATACAAGCAACATTCAGATATAATATAAATATCATGTACATTGCACGAGATATAACATAGACATCATCATCACATTACTTAGAGCCCGATCGAGATACATATATAGTGGCAAGTGTCAAATGTTTTGCATACAACTCTTAATTCATACAAAATTCACAATTTCGAGATACAAAGTAGTCTTCATCCGGTTCCTCCTTTGCTCCGTCATCTCTACCCACCAGGCTCGCTTGCATCGGGGTCCTTCCATCCAGTTCCTACTATGATGAAAATGGAAGAAAGTGAGACCAACAAGTCCGATGCACAAGAGAAATGGAATAAATGCCTCATACATTGTTGGTCAACACAAATATTAACATTCAGGGACGGTGTAAGTGAGACCAAGTCCGATGCACAAGAGATTGATATTTGTGCTATCTTACCAGGCTCACTTACGCCGCCCCCGAGTGTACGGTGACCAAACATTTTAATCATCGGCATTTTGAAAATGTCAAAGCAAATGGAATGACAAAATGGAATAAGTGCCTCATACATTGTTGGTCAACACAAATATTAACATTTAGGGATGGCGTCGGTGAGACCAAGTCCGATGCACAAGAGATTGATATTTGTGCTATCTTACCAGGCTCACTTACGCCACCCCCAAGTGTACGGTGACCAACATTTTAATCATCGGCATTTTGAAAATACCAAAGCAAATGGAATGACAAGGGCCTCATACTTTGTTGGTCGAAACAAATATTAACATTCCGGGACGGAGTTAGCGAGCCAAGTAGGATGCACAAGAGATTGATATTTGTGCAATCACACGAGGCTCACTAACACCGCCCCTGAGTGTACGGTGACCAAGCATTTTAATCATCGGCATTTTGAAAATCTCAAAGCAAATGGAATGACAAAATGGAATAAGTGCCTCATACATTGTTGGTCAACACAAATATTAACATTTAGGGATGGTGTAAGCGAGGCCAGGTAGGATGCACAAGAGATTGATATTTGTGCTATCTTACCGAGCTCACTTACGCCACCCCCGAGTGTACGGTGACCAAACATTTTAATCATCGGCATTTTGAAAATCTCAAAGCAAATGGAATGACAAAATAGAATATGTGCCTCATACATTGTTGGTCAACACAAATACTTTGCGAAGGGCCCCCTTTCCCGGTCGGTGTTCCGTCAACGGGTGCTTGACGACACAACAACGCCGATCCGCATCTCCGGTGCGGAACCACGCCGGTCCCTCGCCATTCGAGTGAACGAGTCCTTGATGCAAAGACCGTGCCGGCCTGCCCAGCATTATGCCGGGCCGTGTTGCCGCGCTTCAGCCGTGGGTCCCGCGCCTGCATCGTTCGCCTTCTTGCCGGTGAACCAATAGGCTGATCGTTGGAATAAGGAAACCGATGACAGCCGGTCGCAAGATTAAATTGCGATCGGCCGTCATCGGCTTCCTTATTCCAACGATTAGTCTATTCGTTCACCGGGCAAGAAGGCGAAGAGTGCAAGGCGCATGATCGACACGGCCTGAAGCGCGACAACAGGGGTCGGCATGATGCTAGGGAGGCTGGCACCGTCTTGGCATTAAGGACTCGTTCACGTACTGGACGGCGAGAGAAGAAAAGTGGTGCTGCGCCGGAGAGGCATGTCGGCGTTGTTGTCTCATCAAGGACTCGCTCACGGAACGGCGGCCAGGGAAAGGGGGGCTCGTCTACAAAGTATATTGCGGCGTATAGGTGACCAAACATTCTAATCATCGGCACTAAAATGGAAGAAAGGCCAATGCAATTAAGAAGTAGCTAGTATGAACTAAATGGAATGCCTCATACTTTGTTGGTCGAAACAAATATGAACATCCCGGGATGGCGTTAGTGAGGCCAGGTAGGATGCACAAGAGATTGATATTTGTGCCATCACATCAGGCTCACTAGCGACACCCCGGAGTGTACAGTTGACCGAACATTCTAATCATCGGCACTAAAATGGAAGAAAGAGCCAAGTGGTATCAACTAAATGGAATGCCTCATACTTTGTTGGTCGAAACAAAGTTTAACATCCAGGGATGGAGTAAGTGAGGCCAGGTAGGATGCACAAGATATTGATATTTGTGCCATCACACCAAGCCTCACTTGCTCCACCCCGAGTGTACGAGTGATCGACCAACCATCTAATCATCGACAAGTAAATCACTTGGGGTAATGTTAAAATGTTTGTCTCCATATTTGGGAGACATTTTTAATATTGGAGTCTAGCTAATGGAAATCAAGAACTAGTCTTGATCTCCAAATGGTGATTAGAGGGAATTTATTCATCTTAAGCAACATTAGGGACAAATGGGATCATGCAAGGGACTTGGGTCATTTGGATCATAAGGCATCAATTAAGGAGGCAACCAGGGACAAAGGGAAACATTTGATGATCCATTATCATAGGCAACAAAGCAAGCAACTTTTTCCCCTCTAATCTAGCTAGAGTCCTTAAAAGAAATCCATCATAAGCATGGTCAAATACACATATATATAGCATGGGGCAGATGCTCCAAAGGGATTATATATTCATCACTTGGTAATTTGGAGAGCAAACAAGCAAGTAGCCATATCACTCAATCCAATAATATAGTAATTTGGATCATAAGGCATCAATTAAGGAGGCAACCAGGGGACAAAGGGAAACATTTTATGATCCATTATCATAGGCAACAAAGCAGCAACTTTTCCCCCTCTAATCTAGCTAGAGTCCTTAAAAGAAATCCATCATAAGCATGGTCAAATACACATATATAGCATGGGGCAGATGCTCCAAAGGGATTATATATTCATCACTTGGTAATTTGGAGAGCAAACAAGCAGTAGCCATATCACTCAATCCAATAATATAGTAATTTGGATCATAAGGCATCAATTAAGGAGGCAACCAGGGGACAAAGGGAAACATTTTATGATCCATTATCATAGGCAACAAAGCAGCAACTTTTTCCCCTCTAATCTAGCTAGAGTCCTTAAAAGAAATCCATCATAAGCATGGTCAAATACACATATATAGCATGGGGCAGTATGCTCCAAAGGGATTATATATTCATCACTTGGTAATTTGGAGAGCAAACAAGCAAGTAGCCATATCACTCAATCCAATAATATAGTAATTTGGATCATAAGGCATCAATTAAGGCCTAACAGAGCATGCAAAACATTTGAAGATCATTGGGGTAATGTTAAAATGTTTGTCTCCATATTTGGGAGACATTTTTAATATTGGAGTCAACCCAAGTCCCAAGCCAGGCTACACACACACACAGCCAAACAGCTCACTGTGCAGTGTGCATGCCCAACAAAGCACACACAGGCCGGTGAGTCACCACATGCTTGCCAGGCCAAAATGGGTAGAATACCCAGCTTGTATCATCATCCGGCTACTAAGCCATTTGGTGGAAGCAAACCGAAGATCAGCCGAAGGAAATCACCAAGGGAACATTGGTATGTCAGTATGGTGACACTACCGAGAGAAATCCAACATGGATTAATCCCTAACTAGCCATCCAAACTCACCTAGCACCACACAAGCCTAGTTATACCATCAGAATATAGACATTTAAATGTCTATTTTGTTTTCAACAGCAAAAGCTACTGGTAATCTAGTCATGGATCAACCAGATAGCATGAGAGAGTCACAACAACAACCACAGTAAAGGGGAGCCACCCTTGGGCAACATAAAGGCTATCAGGGCTACCTCAAACCCATAGGAACATTCACTAAGCCACTGCATCATAACCCAATAGGGCTCAGCATGAGCTAGGGTACCCAATCAATGATTGGCAACCCTCTAGCTACATCCAGTCCATCCATGACATCCAGTCTCATTTATCTAATCAATCAAGTTAAACTAACCAGATAAATGAAATGCATAATTAACAGTGCACCAGACTATTGCAAATGATCCAGAGGACATTTAAATCCGACAAAGTAATTTGGAGAGCAAACAAGCAGTAGCCATATCACTTGGTAATTTGGAGAGCAAACAAGCAAGTAGCCATATCACTCAATCCGACAAAGTAATTTCGTCGAGCACTTTGTGCCCGCACGGGAGAGGAAGAGGGAGGGGAGGGGAGAGGTGGAGCTCACCGACGATGCTCGTTGGAGGAGCGGCCGGCTAGAGGAAGAGGGAGGGGCCGGGTAGGGGTGGACGAGGAGGTCGACGATGATGGCAGGGCGGCGGCTCCTCCTCCTTGGCGCGGAGCCGGCCCCTCCTCCTCCATGCGGCGGCCGCCCCTCCTCCTCCACGCCGCAGCCGGCTTGTGCTGCTGGTGGCGGGGATGGGTGGAGCGTGGCGGCATGCGGCCCTCGCGGAGGAAGGAGGCGGCGGCGGCGACGACGACAGCCACGCTCACCATGGAAGGCAGCGGCGTGCGAGGGAGAGGAAGAGGGGTGGACGAGGAAGTACGGGCGGCGGCGCGCGAGGGAGAGGAAGAGGGGTGGCGGAGGAAGAAGTACGGGCGGCGGCGCGCGAGGGAGAGGAAGAGGGGTGGAGGAGGAAGAAGTACGGGCGGCGGCGCGCGAGGGAGAGGAAGAGGGGTGGAGGAGGAAGAAGTACGGGCGGGGGGAGGGGGTACGGGTGGTTATAGAAGGCGCTATTTCTGTGGCGCACCAGCACAAGTGCGCCACAGAATCAACTACTTCTGTGGCGCACAAGCACAAGTGCGCCACAGAATCAACTACTTCTGTGGCGCACCAGAGCAGGTGCGCCACAGAAACACTTATTTCGTGGCGCAGCAAGTCATGTGCGCCACGAAATACCTACACTAATTATTGGTGGTGGCAGGATGTGGGCCCCACATAATTTCTGTGGCGCACGGCACGGTAGTGCGCCAAAAAATAGCTTATTTTTGTGGCGCATTCTTCCTCGTGCGCCACAAAAAATCTTTCTGTGGCGCATTTATTTTGGTGCGCCACAGAACTAAGCTTTGCCTATAAGGGTTTTCCTACTAGTGGATCATGAAAACCAGCTTCCCCAAGCTTAGAACTTTCTATATCATTATCAACAATGGTGTTCAAAGCGTTCATACTAATATTACTACCAGCATGCAAATAAGGTTCCATAGGTTTTTTAATTTTCGCATCAAACCATCCATGTCTTAAATCAGGAAATAGAATAAGAAGCTCATTGTTGTCCATTATGCCAAACTAGTGTAAACAAGAAACAAAAAGATGCAATTGCAGGATCTAAAGGAAATAGCTTCGAGCACACACACAACGGCAACATAAAAGTACTTTTACCTGGGACCGGAGTATGAGTGCCTTTTACCTTTCCTCCCCGGCAACGGCTCCAGAAAAGTGCTTGATGTCTACGGGTGCTTCTATTCTTGTAGACAGTGTTGGGCCTCCAAGAGCAGAGGTTTGTAGAACAGCAAGCAAGTTTCCCTTAAGTGGATCACCCAAGGTTTATCGAACTCGGGGAGGAAGAGGTCAAAGATATCCCTCTCATGCAACCCTGCAACCACAAAGCAAGAAGTCTCTTGTGTCCCCAACACACCTAATAGGTGCACTAGTTCGGCGAAGAGATAGTGAAATACAGGTGGTATGAATAAATGTGAGCAGTAGCAACGGCACCAGAAAAGTGCTTTGCTGTCCAGGACTGGTGTGTGATTGATGGTGGTAATATTGCAGGAAGTATAGATGCAGTAAAACAGTAAACAAACAGCGATAGCAGTATTTAGGAACAAGACCTAGGGATCATACTTTCACTAGTGGACACTCTCAACATTGATCACATAACAGAATAAATAGATAGATGCTAGACTCTACACCCTCTTGTTGGATGATGAACACCACTAACTGTGTAGGATTACACGAACCCTCAATGCTGGAGTTAACAAGCTCCACAATATTCAATGTTCATATTTAAATAACCTTAGAGTGCATGACAGATCAACATAACCAAACCAAGTACTAACATAGCATGCACACCTGTCACCTTCACACTACGAAAGGAGGAATAGATCACATCAATACCATCATAGCAATAGTTAACTTCATAATCTACAAGAGATCACAATCATAGCCTACGCCAAGTACTACACGATGCACACACTCGTCACCATTACACCGTGCGGGAGGAATAAACTACTTTAATAACATCACTAGAGTAGCACACAGATATATTGTGATACAAAACACATTGCAATCATAAAGAGATATAAATAAGCACTTCACTATGCCATTCATAACAGTGAATAAGTATTCTGTGAAATATAGCCTAAGAGACCCACACGGTGCACATACTGTCACCTTTACACACGTGGGACAAGGAGTCTCCGGAGATCACATAAGTAAAATCCACTTGACTAGCACAATGACATCTAGATTACAAGCATCATCATATGAATCTCAATCATGTAAGGCAGCTCATGAGATTATTGTATTGAAGCACATAGGAGAGAGATTAACCACATAGCTACCGGTACAGCCCCGAGCCTCGATGGAGAACTACTCCCTCCTCATGGGAGACATCAGCGTTGATGAAGATGGCGGTGGTGTCGATGGAGGAGCCTTCCGGGGGCACCCCCGTCCCGGCGGCGTGCCGGAACAGAGACTCCTGTCCCCTAGATCTTGGCTTCGCGATGGCGGCGGCTCTGGAAGGTTTTCTCTGGTTTCGTCGACCGTCTCGAGGTTTTTAGGTCAGGGACCTTTATATAGGCGAAGAGGCGGAGTCGGAGGGTCGACGAGGCGACGACACACTAGGGGCGCGCCCAAGGCTCGGGCCGCGCCACCCTGTCGTCCGGGGCCCACAGGGCCCTCCTCTGGCGGCTCTCGGGTGTTCCGGAAGCTTCGTGGAAAAATAGGATGCTGGGCGTTGATTTCGTCCGATTCCGAGAATATTTCCTTACTAGGATTTCTGGAACCAAAAACAGCAGAAAACAGCAACTGGCCCTTCGGCATCTCGTCAATAGGTTAGTTCTGGAAAACGCATAATAATGACATAAAGTATGCATAAAACATGTAGATATCATCAATAATGTGGCATGGAACATAAGAAATTATCGATACGTCGGAGACGTATCAACATGCTACTTACATAACCTTGATCATACTATTACAAAGCATATGAGATGAATGAAGTGACTCAAGGCAATGATCTATAGTTGCTAACAAATAGATAACATATAGCAAAACTTTTCATGAAGAGTACTTTCAAGACAAGCATCAAAAGCCTTGCACAAGAGTTAACTCATAAAGCAATAGATTCAAAGTAAAGGCATCGAAACAACACAAAGGAAGATTTAAGTTTCAGCAGTTGCTTTCAACTTTCAACATGCATATCTCATGGATAATTGTCAACATAAAGTAATATAATAAGTGCAAATAAGCAAGTATGTAAGAATCAATGCACAGTTGACACAAGTGTTTGCTTCTAAGATGGAAGGAAGTAGGTAAACCGACTCAACATAAAGTAAAAGAATGGCCCTTCGCAGAGGAAGCATTGATTGCTATATTTGTGCTAGAGCTTTGGGTTTGAAAACATAAAGAGAGCATAAAAGTAAAGTTTTGAGAGGTGTTTGTTGTTGTCAACGAATGGTAGTGGGCACTCTAACCCCCTTGCCAGACAAACCTTCAAAGAGCGGCTCCCATTTTATTTTTATTTTTGTGTGGCACTCCTTCCAACCTTTCTTTCACAAACCATGGCTAACCGAATCCTCGGGTGCCCGCCAACAATCTCATACCATGAAGGAGTGCCTTTTTATTTTAGTTTTATTATGATGACACTCCTCCCAACCTTTGCTTACACAAGCCATGGCTAACCGAATCCTTCGGGTGCCGTCCAACAATCACATACCATGGAGGAGTGTCTATTTTTGTTAATTAATTTGGGACTGGGAATCCCATTGCCAGCTCTTTTTGCAAAGTTATTGGATAAGCGGATGAAGCCACTAGTCCATTGGTGAAAGTTGCCCAACAAGATTGAAAGATAAACACCACATACTTCCTCATGAGCTATTAAACATTGACACAAATCAGAGGTGATAAATTTTGAATTGTTTAAAGGTTGCACTCAAGCAATTTACTTTGGAATGGCGGAGAAATACCATGTAGTAGGTAGGTATGGTGGACACAAAGGGCATAGTGGTTGGCTCAAGGTTTTGGATGCACGAGAAGCATTCCCTCTCAGTACAAGGCTTTGGGCTAGCAAGGTTTTTTGAACCAAACACAAGTATGAACTGGTACAGCAAAACTTACATAAGAACATATTGCAAGCATTATAATACTCTACACTGTCTTCCTTGTTGCTCAAACACTTTTACCAGAAAATATCTAGACCTTAAAAGAGACCAATCATGCAAACCAATTTTAACAAGCTCTACGATAGTTCTCCACTAATAGGTTCAAACTACATGATGCATGAAATTAAACATGGTCTACTTGAGAGCTCAAAACAATTGCCAAGTGTCAAATTATTCAAGGCATGATGAGGCATTTTCTTTTTCCAACCAAATAGCAATAAATGCAATAGCTTCCAACTTTTATCATTGAACATTAAAAGTAAAACGAAGAACAAGTGTTCATATGAAAAAGCGGAGCGTGTCTCTCTCCCAAACAAGGATTGCTAGGATCCGATCTTATTCAAACAAAAACAAAAATAAAAGCACATAGACGCTCCAAGTAAAGCACATAAGATGTGACCGAATAAAAATATAGTTTCAATAGAAGAAACCTGATAAGTTGATGAAGAAGGAGATGCCCAAGGCATCCCCAAGCTTAGACGCTTGAGTCTTCTTGAAATATGCAGGGATGAACCACGGGGGCATCCCCAAGCTTAGACTTTTCACTCTTCTTGATCATATATCATCCTCCTCTCTTGACCCTTGAAAACTTCCTCCACACCAAACTCAAAACAAACTCATTAGAGGGTTAGTGCATAATCAAAAATTCACATGTTCAGAGGTGACACAATCATTCTTAACACTTCTGGACATTGCTCAAAGCTACTGGAAGGTAATGGAACAAAGAAATCCATCCAACACAGCAAAAGAGGCAATGCGAAATAAAAAGGCAGAATCTGTCAAAACAGAACAGTCCGTAAAGACGAATTTTATTGAGGCACCAGACTTGCTCAAATGAAAATGCTCAAATTGAATGAAAGTTGCGTACATATCTGAGGATCACTCACGTAAATTGGCATAATTTTCTGAGTTACCTACGGAGAATTAGGCCCAGATTCGTGACAGAAAGAAATCTGTTTCTGCGCAGTAATCCAAATCTAGTATGAACCTTACTATCAAAGACTTTACTTGGCACAACAATGCAACAAAACTAACATAAGGAGAGGTTGCTACAGTAGTAACAACTTCCAAGACTCAAATACAAAATAAAAGTACTGTAGCAAAATAAACACATGGGTTATCTCCCAAGAAGTTCTTTCTTTATAGCCATTAAGATGGGCTCAGCAGTTTTAATGATGCACTCGCAAGAAATAAGAGTTGAAGCAAAAGAGAGCATCAAAAAGCAAATTCAAAACACATTTAAGTCTAACCCACTTCCTATGCATAGGAATCTTATACACAAATAAATTCATGAAGAACAAAGTGACAAGCATAAGAAGATAAAACAAGAGTAACTTCAAAAATTTCAGCATATAGAGAGGTGTTTTAGCACCATGAAAATTTCTACAACTATATTTTCCTCTCTCATAATAATTTTCAGTAGCTTCATGAACAAACTCAATAATATAACTATCACATATAGCATTCTCTTCATGATCCATAAACACATAATTTTTATCAAGCTCAAAAATAGTGCGATTAAAACTTTCAAACACACTTTTATCAATAATATAACAAGATGGTTGATCAATCTCAAGAGATATGGGACTCATAGATAATGTCAAGACATCTCCAATCCCATTTTTATTAGTAGTACAATTAATATTATCAAGTAACATAGGACCATCATCAAGAGCTTTATCATAAACATTTGCTACGCAAAATTCTTTAGTACCATGCATTTCGACATCAGGCACAAACAAAGCATTATCATAAGATTTATCAAAGTAGCATGGATTATCATAAATAACAGTAGCATAATTATTCTCACAAGTTTTACTCATAGGGAATATTTCAAGAGAATCCACAGGAACATAACATTCAACCTCTTTCGGTAAGCATGGAGGACAATCAAATAGTGTAAGAGATAAAGAGTTACTCTCATTAGAAGGTTGGCATGGGTAGCTAATCCATTCTTCCTCCTTTTGTTCATCACTCTCCTCTTCTTTTTCATCCAATAAGCTTTCAGGTTCATCAATTTCCTCCTCTTTTTCATCCAATGAGCTTTCAGGTTCATCAATTTCTTCTTCCACTGGTTCCTGCAAATTGTGAGTGCATTCTTGTGCATTAATGAGTCTCTCTTTATAATCAATGATATAAGGATTATCACTGTAGCTTTCTATGCAAAAATTAAGGATAGAAAAGACATAATCTTTAAGGTCCTTACAAACAACACAAGTTTCATAATTCTTAGCAATGAAGGATTCGATCTCAGAAGCTCCCATGAACAAAACAAATTGTTCTACTTCTACGAACCCAAAATGAATATAGCTATTCTAATTATAGTTCTTAATTAAAACTTCCTCACTAAAGCCACATTGAAATTTAAGATGTTTAGTATCCTGTTGAGAGCAACAGTTTATATCATGGCGTTTAAGCAAGATTTTAGCAATTGTATTCAGCTTTTCTATCACAGCACTCATAACTTTTCCCGTTCTTGATTCTCTATAATTATTATATAATTCAATAGGCTCCAAATAGGTTGTAGGTTCTCCCATAATAGCAGTTTTTAATTTTTAGGTTTTTCAAATTTTTATGGATTTTTGGGTATATAGGGAAAATAAAACAAGACAAAAAGAAACTAGACGAAAGTAAACTAAGCAAAATAATACTAGACAGAAATAAACTAAGCACAAATAAATTAGACAAAAGTAAACTAAGCAAAACAAAATAAAATAAAACAGAGAGAGAGGTAGAGTGTACTCCCCAGGTGAACTTATGAGTAGAGCTATGCCTCCCCGGCAACGGCGCCAGAAAACAATCTTGATAACCCACAAGTATAGGGGATCGCGGTAGTCTTCGAGGGAAGTAAAACCCAAATTTATTGATTCGACACAAGGGTAGGTAAAGAATACTTATAAGCCTTAACAACTGAGTTGTCAATTCAGCTGCACCTGGAAAAGCACTAGTAACAGGGGTAATGTGAAAGTAGCAGTAATATGAGAGCAGATAGTAACGAGTAACACGAGCAGCAGTAGCAATAACACAGGAGCAATGGCACCGGAAAATAGTTGATACTACTTCCAATGACATGTAGAACGAGTATATAATGATGAAAGATGGACCGGGGTTCCCAGCTATCTACACTAGTGGTAACTCTCCAATAACAAGTGTTGGGTGAACAAATTACAGTCGGGCAATTGATAGGATTGAAATAGAATTAAGACAGAATATCAAGATCATTAATCATGTAGGCATGTTTCCCATATATAGTCATACGTGCTCGCGATGAGAAACTTGTACAACATATTTTGTCCTACCAGCCGGTGGCAGCCGGGCCTCTAGGGAATCTACTGGAAATTAAGGCACTCCTTTTAATAGAGCACCGGAGCAAAGCATTAACACTTCGTGAAAACATGTGATCATCATATCTAAGCCTTCCCCTCCAGTTGTCCCAATTTCTGTCACTTTGGGGCCTTTGGTTCCGGACATAGACACGTGCATACAACTTGTAGATACAATCTAAGCAATAAGTATAAAGCTTAAATCTAAGATCATGCCACTCGGGCCCTAGTGACAAGCATTAAGCATAACAAGATTGCAGCAACAATAACTTCATAAACTTTGTAGATAGACAATCATAACGTAACGAATCCATCGGATCCCGACAAACTCAACACCGATTACATCAGATGAATCTCAATCATGTAAGGCAGCTCATGAGATCATTGTATTGAAGTACATGGGAGAGATAATACCAACTAGCTACAGCTAGAACCCGTAGTCCATGGGGGAACTACTCACGGAGCATGATGGAGGCGAGGGCGTTGATGGAGATGGCTTCCGGGGGCACTTCCCCGTCCCGGCAGGGTGCCAGAACAGAGACTTCTGTCCCCCGAATTGGAGTTTCGCGATGGTGGCGGTGCCCCTGGAGTCTTTCTGGAGTTTCGTCAATTGGTATCGCGTTTTTAGGTCGAAAGGGCTTATATATGTGAAGAGGCGGCGCAGGAGGGGCAACAGGGTGCCCTCCCCATAGGCCGGCGCGGCCAGGGGCTGGCCCGCGCGGCCCTATGGTGTGGGGGCCCCGGGCCTCCCCTCGACTCCCCTTCGGTGTCCTGGTCCGTCTCGGTGAATTATGATGTTTGGTCTTCGTTTCGTCGAATTCCGAGAATATTGCCCGAACAGCCTTTCCGGAACCAAAAACAGCGAGAAAACGTGAACTGGCACTGTGGCATCTTGTTAATAGGTTAGTTCCGGAAAACGCATAAAATCATCATAAAGTGCAAGCAAAACATGTAAGTATTGTCATAAAACAAGCATGGAACATCAGAAATTATGGATACGTTGGAGAGGTATCACCCCCCCTCTCCCAAACCCTAGCGGCCCTCTCTCCTCCACCACATCCTGCACGCTTAGCGAAGCTCCGCCGGTTTTCTCCACCACCACCGACACCACGCCGTCGTGCTGTCGGATTCAAGAGGATCTACTACTTCCGCTGCCCGCTGGAACGGGGAGGTGGACGTCGTCTTCATCAACAACCGAAAGTGTGACCGAGTACGGAGGTGCTGCCCGTTCGTGGCGCCGTGATCAAGATCTTCTACGCGCTTTTGCAAGCGGCAAGTGAACGTCTACCGCAGCAACAAGAGCCTCATCTTGTAGGCTTTGGAATCTCTTCAAGGGTGAGACTCGATAATCCCCTCGTTGCTACCGTCTTCTAGATTGCATCTTGGCTTGGATTGTGTGTTCGCGGTAGGAAATTTTTTGTTTTCTATGCAACGAATCCCTACAGGTGGTATCAGAGCCGTGTCTATGCATAGATGGTTGCACGAGTAGAACACAATGGTTTTGTGGGTGTTGATGCTCTTGTTATCTTTAGTTTGAGTACTTTGCATCTTTGTGGCATAGTGGGATGAAGCGGCTCGGACTAACTTTACATGACCGCGTTCATGAGACTTGTTCTTCGTTCGACATGCAACTTGTATTGCATAAGAGGCTTTGCGGGTGTCTTTCTCTCCTACTATAGTGAAGATTCAATTTACTCTTCTATTGACAACATTAGTATCAACGTTGTGGTTCATGTTCGTAGGTAGATTAGATCTCTCTCGAAAACCCTAAACCACGTAAAATATGCAAACCAAATTAGAGACGTCTAACTTGTTTTTGCGGGGTTTGGTAATGTGATATGGCCATAATGTGATGATGAATATGTATGAGATGATCATTATTGTATTGTGGCAACCGGCAGGAGCCTTATGGTTGTCTTTAAATTTCATGTTGAGTAGTATTTCAAAGTAGTTGTAATAGTTGCTACATGGAGGACAATCATGAAGACGGCACCATTGACCTTGACGCTACGCCGACGATGATGGAGATCATGCCCGAAGATCATGGAGATCATGTCCGTGCTTTGGAGATGAAGATCAAAGGCGCAAAGACAAAAGGGCCATATCATATCACATATGAACTGCATGTGATGTTAATCCTTTTATGCATCTTATTTTGCTTAGATCGCGATGGTAGCATTATAAGATGATCCCTCACTAAAATCTCAAGATAATAAAGTGTTCATCCTTAGTAGCACCGTTTCCAAGACTTGTCGTTTCGAAGCATCTCGTGATGATCGGGTGTGATAGAATCAACAAGTGCATACAACGGGTGCAAGCCAGTTTTGCACATGCGGATACTAAGGTGGCCTTGACGAGCCTAGCATGTACATACATGGTCTCGGAACACGTGATACCGAAAGGTAGAGCATGAATCATATGGTTGATATGATGAACACTTTGAGTGTTCGCCATTGAAATCACACCTTGTCTCGTGATGATCGGGCTTAGGTGCGGTGGATTTGGTTCGTGTGATCACTAAGACAATGCGAGGGATATTGTTTTGAGTGGTAGTTCACCTAGATTTTTTAATTATATTGAATTAAAATTTGAACTCAATTTGTCATAAACTTAGTCTAAACTATTGCAAATATATGTTGTAGAGATGGCGTCCCCAATCAATTTTAACCAGTTCCTAGAGAAAGAAAAGCTTAAGAGCAACGGTGAAAGAACATTTCATGATCTCTAAGTTTTGTGTGTTTGTTAACAACACCGGTGACAATTTAACCGTGTGCTAAGTGGTTTACAGTTATGGAAAAGATACCACGGAAAATCTCGACCCACTCAAAAAGGAAGAAAAGAAAAGAAGGAAGAAGCTGGAACCTGGCAGTGGCCGGCACTGCCGGCAACTCCGGGCCGGCACTGCCGGTGTGTACACCCCGGCACTGCCGGCGTTTTCGGCCCGGCACTGCCGGCCTGTCTGTCGATCTTCAGTTTCAGAAAAAGGGCCGGCACTGCCGGCGTCTCAAGGCCGGCACTGCCGGCGTTTCACCTCCAACGGGCAGAAAAGTAGGTGGGGTATAAAAACCCCCCTTCACCTACCTTGGAAGGTTGCTCAAACCCTAAGATCTTCATCCTCCATTGCTGAGCCACCAAGAACACCAAAATAGCCAGATCTCCTCCCTCAACCACCCAAATCACTTGTGCTTTGGAGAATCGAAGGAGAAGACCCCGATCTACATCCTCACCGAAGCGTTTCTCATTTCCCCCTCTTATGCTTGAGGGCCCCCTTGCTAGTGTTCCTCTTTGGATCCCTAGTTGTTGTTGTTGATGTATGCTTGTTGATTTGTTGTGTTGTTACAGATTTGGGAGCCTCCAATTTGGTTGTGGATGTGTGCCCCAAGAACTTTGTAAAGGCCCGGTTTCCGCCTCGAGGAAATCCCTTAGTGGAAGTGGGCTAGGCCTTCGTGGCGTTGCTCACAGGAGATCCGAGTGAAGCCTTCGTGGGCTGTTGGTTTGGCTTGCGTAGCAACCACACTCCTCCAAATGTAGACGTACCTTCTTGCAAAGGAAGGGAACTACGGGAATCATCTCCGTGTCATCGCGTGCTCCACTCTCGGCTACCTCTATCCCACTCTATCTCCTATTGCGTTGCTATACCTTGCTTAGTTGATATCCTTGTCATATAGGTAAATTCACTTAGTTGCATATCTAGAGAATTTACCTTTGTGTCAAGCCTAAATTGAAAAAGAACTAAAAATTGGTTAGCACCTATTCACCCCCCCCTCTAGGTGCGGCATACGATCCTTTCAATTCGTATCAGAGCCTCGGCTCTTATTTCGGGCTTAACCGCCTAAGAGTATGCCGGACGAGGTGCCCTCGGAAGGGGCCGCCAAGTTGGTCTCCGTGGAAGACTTCAATTCGTTGAAGTCCTCCATGGAAGCCCAAATGGAAAGCATGAAAAAGATGATTGCCGAGCTTTTGGCTCCGGCCCTTCCCAAGGCTCCTAGTGTAGAGGTAAAAGACACGGGTGCGTTAGTTGTGGGAGAGGCTTCGGACTTACCCTCATCTACCAAACCCGTGGAAGGTGATAACTTAAACACTATCAAATCTACCAGTGCATCTCCTAGGGGAACTAGTGGAGGTGAAAGCTACAATCGAGTAGCTCCACCTTTCCTATCTCCCGATATACCGGTTCCCCATCCTCATTTGAACATTCGAGGCGACCCACCTAAGTTTTCCGTTGATAATTTCGATACTTGGCAATTTGAGTTCCGCTCTCATGTTTGTAGTGCCTCCAATGAACTATGGAGAATCATCTTGGAGGGCTTCAAGCCATTCAACCCCGACAAGTTGACTAGAAGAGAAGCAATTGATAGTCAACTCAACAACACCGCCCTACACATGATTCAAACTAGTGTGGGGACACCGGAATTGCATCGTGTCCGGAACTACACCACCGCCAAGGAAGCTTGGGACGGCTTGGCCGCTAGTTGCATTGGAAGTGAGAGCACAAGGAGGAACAAGTATAATGCTCTTAAGAATAAAGCCGAAGGATTCATGAGGCTACCGGATGAAGATCATGAACTCATGTATGGAAGACTTGTCACGGTTGCCGATGCCTTCCGGCTTATTGGTGCCACCCACATCAATGACTCTTGGATCAAGGAGAAGTACATTGAATGCATGATGCCATTTGCACCCATTGATGTCAAGACTCTTGTGGGAAGGGAATGCTATTCCTCTCTCACCTCTCAACAAGTCGTGCACGAGATGCAAGCTCTCAAGGTGCTTGAGGAAACCTCTCATGATTCTCGCAATCGTGCTCTTGGGATGGCAAAAGGTGCCAACCTTGCCTTGGTGGTCAACTCCGGTGAAGAAGTGATTCCTCAAGAATCTTATAGGGCATCGTGGAGTATGTCCTATCCGGAAGATTTGCAATGCCACTACCATGATCACATGGCCTTCCATGCAAAATCCTTTTGGGTTGATCCCTCCAAGGCCAAGGAAGACAACATCAAGAGGAACAACAAAAGTGGTTTCACTAGCTTTGGTCCAAAGACAAGATCTTGCTACAATTGTGATGACAAGCGCCACTTCATTGCCGAATGCCCCTATGAAAATAGAGAGCTTCATAATGGGAGGCTCATTCCCAAGGACAAGAGCAAGGACACAAAGGGCAAATATTCAAAAGCCCCCAACAAGAAGTTCTACAACAACAAGACCAAGAAGGGCAAGAGGCCCTCAAGAGTTGTGCTAGTAACAAGGGAAGAATATTCATCCGATGAAGTTGAAAGTTCTAGTGGTGATGAAGATGAAGAAAGTTCAAAGGAATTGGCCGCCATCGTCACCACCAACATACCCTCTTCATATCTCTTTGAATCTTCCAATGAGAACCCTCCTATCAAGAATGCACATTGCTTCATGGCAAGGTCCTCCTTGGACACACCTATTGTGCTATCAACTCAAGAAGAGTATACCTCCGGAGATGATGATGTTGATGATGAAGAAGATGCAACCTCTAATGGATTGGTCGCTCTTGCCTCCCTCTCCACTAACTCTTCATCACCAAGTGAATCCCCCAATGAGGTCATTCATGTGGAGGAAGAAAGTTGCCTCATGGCTAAATCCTCCGAGGTATCATCTCCTAGCCCCTCTATGCCTAACATATCTAGTGATCTAGGGGTTGATGATGCTAGTCTAAAAGTGAAACAAGAAATGCTAGATTTTGATGATTTCATTCTCAACCTACAAGGTAACACTAAAAAGCATGTTTCAAACCTCATGATTCGTTTAGCTCAACAAAGTGATATGCTTGAGAAAAAGGGTCAAATAGAGAGAGAAGACTCTCTCGAAATTCATGCTCTTAAAAATTCTCTTGAGGAATGTCAAGAAACTATAACTTCTCTTGAGGAGAGGCTAGAAACTCTTGAAGAGCCTCAAGATAAAATTAACAAGCTCACTAAAGCTAGAGATCTTGCTAGGGCTAAGTCTAAAGTGCTTAAAAAGGATAAGGCCCAATTTGAGGTTGATCATGAGAAACTTGTGAAGGATCTAGATGAACTAGACAAAGCTCACAAAGCTTTAAAGAGTGAATTCACTCTCCTATCCAAATCCTATGAGCAACTTCAAATTAGGCTTGCTTTATATGATGTGCCTAGTTCCTCTACTCCTCTATGTGATCATGCAAATATTGTTGAGGAAAATGCTAGGTTGAAGGATGAACTTGCTAAGGCCTCCTCTCCCCAAAGTAAACTTTCTTTGGATGATCTTTTGAGTAAGCAAAGATCAAACAATGGGAAGGAGGGCCTTGGTTTTAATGCCAAGGCAAAGAAGTCAAACAAGCAAAAGGACAAGCCCGCACAAGAGAAGAAGAAAGACGTCACTAATGGTGAAGCCTCCAAGGGCAAAACCATGAATGATGATGATGCGGGAATTGCTAACCCTCACTATGTTTTATTTAAAGATTACTATGGTGATGTTTATGCTAAATATGTTGGCCCATATGATGGTTATGTTGCTTGGTCTATTTGGGTCCCAAAGACCCTTGTTGCTAACAAAAGAGGACCCATTGCGAAATGGGTACCTAAATCCAAGAATTGATCTCATGTAGGACTATGCCGCCGGAGGTTCAAAATGGGTACTTGATAGTGGATGTACAAGTCATATGACCGGCGGCAAGAACCTCTTCAAGGAGTTGAGGCCTAACATTAATGATATCACCGTCTCCTTTGGCGATAATTCTACATCCGAGGTATTGGGTTTTGGCAAGGTTGTGGTTGCACACAACATTACTCTTGTGGATGTCATGCTTGTCAAAACCCTTGGTTACAATTTGCTTTCCGTTTCCGCCCTTGGCAAGATGGGTTTCGCCGTCTTTATTGATAATGATATTGTGGTCCTCTTGTGGAGCAAGACTCTAAAAGTCGCATTCGTTGGGTATCGCGAACACAACTTGTATGTGGTGGACTTTTCGGGGACTACCACGACAAGTGCGATGTGCCTATTCGGAAAGGCGGACGTGGGTTGGTTGTGGCATCGCCGCCTAGCCCATGTCAACATGGGAACTTTGCAAAGTCTTCACAAGGGGAACCATATTGTGGGACTAATGGAAAATGTGTCTTTTGCCAAAGATCGTGTTTGTAGGGCTTGTGTTGAAGGCAAAATGCATGACTCTCCGCATCCAAGCAAGACCATTATCTCTTCCAAGAGGATCTTGGAGCTCCTTCATGTGGATCTCTTTGGTCCCGTTACTCATGCAAGTCTTGGTGCGAAGAAACATTGCTTGGTGATTGTCGATGACTACTCAAGATACACTTGGGTCTACTTTCTCAAGACGAAAGATGAGACTCAACAAATATTCATTGACTTTGCTACCGAGGTGCAACGCCAACACAACCTCCTCATTATGGCAATAAGAAGTGACAACGGCTCCGAGTTCAAGAACTACACACTCAATGATTTTCTTAGTGATGAGGGGATTCGTCATCAATATTCCGCTGCTTACACCCCTCAACAAAATGGTGTTGCGGAGAGGAAGAACCGGACTCTTATGGATATGGCAAGGTCTATGATGGCGGAGTATAAATCCCGCTATAACTTTTGGGCCGAAGCCATCTCCACCGCTTGTCACTCCTCCAACCGGCTCTATCTCCGCAAGGGCTTGAACAAGACTCCATATGAAATACTCACCGGGAACAAGCCTAATATCTCATACTTCAAGGTGTTCGGGTGTAAGTGTTTCTACAAAATCAAAGGAGTTTGTTTATCTAAATTCGCTCCTAAAGCTTTGGAGGGTATATTTGTTGGTTACGGTGCCGAATCTCACACTTATAGAATCTTTGATGTATCCTCCGGGATTATCGTTGAATCTTGTAGTGTGAAGTTCGAAGAAAATGATGGCTCCCAAGTGGGGCAAGTTGATGTTTGTGCAGGTGATGAAATACCTCAAGATGCCATAGTAAGAATGGGTGTGGGATTTTTCCGCCCCATTGAGGGACACGGTGTGGCGTCTCGGGAAGAACTATGCTCTACCACGGTGGAGCCCTCATCTTCTCAACATCAACAAACCTTACCTAGTGAAGCAAATGATGCACCAACCCAAGAACAAGAACAAGACTCTCCCTCTTATGTGCAAGATCAAGGACAAGATCAAGGTCAAGATCAACCAATCATTCATAATGGCTCCAATGAGGATCCAATCAACTCTTGCCCTTCTCCGAACATTGTTCAAGATCAAGCACATGAGATTGAGCAACCCCAAGCAATTGAGGAAGCTCAAGTTCAAGGTCAAGACGGGGACCCAAATGATCAAGTTGATCAAGTGACACCTCCAAGGCCTAGAAATACCAAGGAGGAGATCGAGGCCCGTCGTCTAGCAAGAAGAGAAAGGAACCTCGAGCTTCGTGGACACACTCATCACAAGGTTCTTGGTGATGTAAGGGCAAAGGTCTCCACAAGAAGGCAATTGGCGAACTTTAGCCATCATCATGCTTATATCTCCTTAGTGGAACCCAAGAAAGTATTTGAAGCCCTTGAAGATTCGGATTGGTTGGAAGCTATGCATGAAGAACTCAATAACTTCAAGCGCAACAAAGTGTGGACTTTAGTAAAGAAGCCTAAGGAGTGCCGCAATGTTATAGGCACTAAATGGATTTTCAAGAACAAGCAAGATGAGTTTGGAAATGTTGTGAGGAACAAGGCAAGATTGGTGGCTCAAGGGTTCTCTCAAGTTGAGGGAATTGACTTTGGGGAAACCTATGCTCCCGTGGCTCGCCTTGAGTCCATCCGTATCCTTCTTGCTTATGCATCGCATCATAACTTTAAGTTACAACAAATGGATGTGAAAAGTGCTTTTCTTAATGGTCCTTTGCATGAAGAGGTTTATGTTAAGCAACCCCCGGGGTTCGAGGATCTCAACTTTCCTAACCATGTCTACAAGCTTGATAAAGCACTTTATGGTCTCAAACAAGCTCCTAGAGCTTCGTACGAGCACCTTAAGGAATTGTTGGTAGACCGTGGGTTTGATGTTGGGCTAATCGACCCCACTCTTTTTACTAAGAGGGTCAATGGGGAGCTTTTCGTTTGCCAATTATATGTTGATGATATTATATTTGGGTCTACTAACAAAGCTTTCAATGATGAATTCTCAAAGCTTATGACCGATAGGTTTGAGATGTCTATGATGGGAGAGATGAAGTTCTTCCTTGGTTTTGAGATCAAGCAATTGAGGGAAGGAACCTTCATAAACCAAGCAAAATATCTCCAAGACATGCTCAAGAGGTTCAAGATGACCGAGATGAAGGGTGTGGCCACTCCTATGGTTACCAAATGTCATGTTGCTCTAGATCCCAATGGTAAAGAGGTGGATCAAAAGGTATACCGCTCCATGATTGGATCCTTGCTTTACCTTTGTGCATCTAGACCGGACATAGTGTTGAGTGTTGGTGTGTGTGCAAGGTATCAAGCTTCTCCTAAAGAGAGCCACATGATGGCTCTCAAAAGAATCTTTCGATATTTGGTTGATACCCCAAGATATGGTATTTGGTACCCCAAAGGCTCAAGCTTTATTCTCAATGGTTATACCGATGCGGATTGGGCGGGTGACAAGGATGATAGGAAATCAACTTCCGGGGCTTGCCAATTCCTTGGTAGGTCCTTGGTGTGTTGGTCTTCTAAGAAACAAAATTGTATATCTCTCTCCACCGCCGAAGCCGAATATGTTGCCGCCGCAAGTGGATGCACTCAATTGTTATGGATGAGGCAAACTTTAAAGGAATACGGTGTCACTTGTGACAAAGTGCCTCTATTATGTGACAATGAAAGTGCCATCAAGATTGCCTATAATCCGGTGCAACATTCAAGAACGAAGCATATTGAGATCCGGAATCATTTCATTAGGGATCATGTTGCCCGGGGTGATATTGAGCTTATCTATGTTCCTACCAAAGATCAACTTGCCGATATATTCACGAAGCCTCTTGATGAAGCAAGGTTCTCTTATTTGAGGAATGAGCTAAATATCATTGATTCAAGGAGTATAGCTTGACCATCTTGCAAACACACCTTCGTCTCAAAACTTTATTTGGTTTAGATGTGGGCATGGAAATAGGGGAGTGCGGTTTAAATTATTGAGCTATCCCTCCCCCCATAATGCCAACATTAAGAAATCATTCTCTTAATATCATGTGTTGATATGTGAGCTTCAATGATGAGTAGTGACTTGGACCCAAGATATATCTTCGCGGTGCCATGTCACGTCACTCATATATGGTGGCCTAGGCCACCACACTCTTCTTTGTGAAGAGTTGGAGTTATTTGGATCTTCATTGGTTTTTATTGACATCTCCTTGTTTATGGGAAATCACCCATGTTTGGTCTTCATTTGCAATATTTTGCAAATATGGGTGATATCGTACCATCAACCGTGCTATCTCTCTATCCTAAGCCTCACCTTTCCTAAAGAAACCTTATCTATCTCCATACTCTAAAACTCCGCAAAATTTCGAGGGCTTTTGGGCTGTGGGCAGTGTCGGCGGCACTGCCGGCGCATTCACACCGGCACTGCCGGCCGCGCCGGCACTGCCGGCCTCGGCTCGGCGGCACTGCCGCTGTGGGCGTGGGATAAGTTGAGGGCCCGCAGGGGGAGTTAGGGCAACTGCCCTTTTCTTCCCCAGCGTGAGTCCTCTTCTCCCACCCGACCCCAGTCGCCGCCGCCGTCGCCCTGCCCCCAGCCCGCCGTCCCGGACCTCCCTCCTCCTCCGGTCGGCCTGGATCCGGGCTGTGCCCTCTCTCCTCCATGGCTTCCTCCTCCGGTTAGCTTCCTCCCCTCCCTCTCCCTCTCTAGAATGGGTAGACCTCTCTAGAAGAAAGAAGGGTGGTTGAATCTCTCCGAAAGTTTTGCCATAGAGGTAGATGATCTTGTGCATTGTGGTGTGAAAGTTTGAGGAACAATGGTTGAGTCTAGAGCAGATCTGGTAGTTTTTCGTGTTTGCCGGCACTGCCGCCCCCTCCACACCGGCACTGCCGGTCGGGCCGGCACTGCCGCCACTGTCGAGCCGGCACTGCCGGCTGGGCTCGGCATCGCCGCTCTTACCGCCCGGCAGATCGCCGGTGTAGCTGTGCCAGATCTCTTTCAGCCTCCTCTCTTGTATCTTGAACACTTCTTTCACCATGCTTTGATTATATTGTTTTGCTTTGTTTTAGTGTACCTTATCATATGCTATTCCTATCCTTTGCTCTCACAGGTGCAGGTGGTTCTCATCGCTCTAGCTCGGGCAAACGGGCGATACCTAGTGACTTTGAAGCCGAAATTCTACCTATGAAGAAGTCATCTCGTCGGGAGAGGAATTCCGCTCCGGCTGAACCTCGAGCTAACCTCATCCGGAGGTTGAGAGGCATGCCCATTGGGAAGTGGCCAGATAATGAGTATGCTCGGCTGCGTCAGTCCAACGCCTACACCTCTCCCAAGGGCACCAATTGCTCTGCACTGTTCTGGACTAAGTATCAAGAGAAGACTTTTGATGATCTCTATGCAAATGCCACTTATAAAGTTGCTCCTATGCATCACATCAACTTTGCTCACATGGATAAACACGCCAACTACTTTGCTGAAGCTCAAGATATTTGTGAGCAGTTTGGTCTTTTTCCTCTGATGAAGTTTCAACATCCTTACTGTGTGGAGGTGATTGGTCTATTCTTTGCCACAGTTTATGTTGACAATGATGATGCCAAGACTATGACTTGGATGACAGAAGGTCGCATGTTGCATGGCACTTGGGACCAATTTGCAGCTTGTCTTGGTTATCCGGTGCTCACTGGCAATGAAGATGGATACTTTAGAGCCCACAACACTCCCAAGCCCGTTGAGAAGGCTCTCCTTGCTGATCTTTATCTTGAAGGAGAAGTGGTATATGGTTCTCGTAAATTCCTCCGTCCGGTGTATGACATTCTTCTCCGCATTTACCGAGAGGTCCTTAATCCCAAGGTTGGCTGCGTTGATCAGATCTATGGATACCTTGGGAACTTGTTGCTTCTTTCTCACCAAGCACCGTGACACTGGTATGCAGCTTGATGTGATGGACTTTCTGTGGAATGAGTTTTGGGCTTGCATAATAGCTCGCAAGGCCCCTGTTTTTGCTCCCTACTTCATGTTCTTCATATGCTCTCGTTGGGACAATGCTGGATATGGCAATCTCACTGATGAGGTTAACCTTCTACCTCACAAGGCCAAGGATCTCAAGGTCAAGACTCATGCTAATCCTCCTCGTCTTCCCAATGATGAGGAGTCTGCCCAAGAAGACTCTGATATGGAGTATGCTCCCCCGCCGACAATGGTTGGGTTGCTCGTATAGAGGCCAAGTTGGCCAAGATGTTCTGTCTCAAGACCGACATCAACAGCGTCGCATATCAAGCTCACAGGAGCGGAAAATGGACAGGAGGAACACAAAGCTCATCATGCGCAAGTTGGATATTCCGGTTGAGAGTGGATCTGAGGAGGTCATAACTCCTGAAGAAGAATGGCTCTCTAAGCATGGCAATGTGGCTGAATTTGAACAGACTTGGTCTTCCCGGTCCTTCTCGCCGTCGGCGCCCCCCTAGTGATGATGTTGAGCCCGCCGAGTCGGATGATGATGAAGATACGGAGGAATCCTCCGTGGATGATTGAGTTTTCATGGGACGATGTAGCATCGCTTCTTTTTCTCCTTTTTGGTGTCTTGATGCCAAAGGGGGAGAAGAAGGTCTAGTAGGACTTGCACGGGATTTGCTAGGGTTTGAGGGCACAAGCATTTGCTCTTTATCATTCCGTTAAAGCTTGTGTCCTTCGTTTACCGTCTATGTTTATGTTGAACCTTATCTTGTGTTTTATGTGTTCTATGTGTGGTGAGCAAGACCTTTTAGTGAGTGAACTATTGCTATGGTCTTCGGTATTCTATATGGTTGAGAGTATTGTTATGAATTGGTATGACCATCTTATATCTCATATTGTCTTTGGATTCATCTACTTGATATGGTCATGGGATTCTTGTTCATGAATTTGAGACTATTGTCTTGTATTGTTGAGGATGTCAAGTATGCAAGGGTATGATCTTAACATCTCAACTTTTATCTTTGTCCATACATTATCTATCATATACATATTATGAGCATTGTGCTTTCCACCTTGAAAGTTGGAGTTGCTCCATACCTAATGTGTGCATCATTTTTTCTTGCATAAATTTCTCGCATGCACACATCTAGGGGGAGTTTCTTTCTTATACCAAGCACAATGATTTTCTTGCCCTATTCTTTGCAAAATCCCGGTATTGTCATCAAACGCCAAAAAGGGGGAGATTGAAAGAACATTTCATGATCTCTAAGTTTTGTGTGTTTGTTAACAACACCGGTGACAATTTAACCGTGTGCTAAGTGGTTTACAGTTATGGAAAAGATACCACGGAAAATCTCGACCCACTCAAAAAGGAAGAAAGGAAAAGAAGGAAGAAGCTGGAACCTAGCAGTGGCCGGCACTGCCGGCAACTCCGGGCCGGCACTGCCGGTGTGTACACCCCGGCACTGCCGGCGTTTTCGGCCCGGCACTGCCGGCCTGTCTGTCGATCTTCAGTTTCAGAAAACGGGCCGGCACTGCCGGCGTCTCAAGGCCGGCGACCGCCGGCGTTTCACCTCCAACGGGCGTAGAAGTAGGTGGGGTATAAAACCCCCCTTCACCTACCTTGGAATGTTGCTCAAACCCTAAGATCTTCATCCTCCATTGCTGAGCCACCAAGAACACCAAAATAGCCAGATCTCCTCCCTCAACCACCCAAATCACTTGTCCTTTGGAGAATCGAAGGAGAAGACCCCGATCTACATCCTCACCGAAGCGTTTCTCATTTCCCCCTCTTATGCTTGAGGGCCCCCTTGCTAGTGTTCCTCTTTGGATCCCTAGTTGTTGTTGTTGATGTATGCTTGTTGATTTGTTGTGTTGTTACAGATTTGGGAGCCTCCAATTTGGTTGTGGATGTGTGCCCCAAGAACTTTGTAAAGGCCCGGTTTCCGCCTCGAGGAAATCCCTTAGTGGAAGTGGGCTAGGCCTTCGTGGCGTTGCTCACAGGAGATCTGAGTGAAACCTTCGTGGCTATTGGTTTGGCTTGCGTAGCAACCACACTCCTCCAAACGTAGACGTACCTTCTTGCAAAGGAAGGGAACTACGGGAATCATCTCCGTGTCATCGCGTGCTCCACTCTCGGTTACCTCTATCCCACTCTATCTCCTATTGCGTTGCTATACCTTGCTTAGTTGATATCCTTGTCATATAGGTAAATTCACTTAGTTGCATATCTAGAGAATTTACCTTTGTGTCAAGCCTAAATTGAAAAAGAACTAAAAATTGGTTAGCACCTATTCACCCCCCCCCCCTCTAGGTGCGGCATACGATCCTTTCAAACGGTAGCAACTTCACCGACTGGTTCCGTCATGTGAGGATCTTCCTCTCTGGCGGAAATCTGCAATATGTGCTTGATGCACCGCTAGGTGACCCTCCTGCAGAAACTGAAACCGATGAAGTAAAAGCTGTTTACGAGACTCGGAAAACTCGGTACTCTCAAGTTCGGTGTGCCATCCTGTGCGGTCTAGAATCCGATCTTCAAAAACGTTTTGAGCACCACGATCCTCATGAGTTGATGAATGAGCTGAAAGCTATATTTGAGACTCATGCGGCCGTGGAATGCTATGAAGCATCGAAACATTTCTTCAACTCGTATGATGGAAGAAGGCAGCTCCATTAGTGAGCACATGCTCGCCATGACCGGGCATGCGAAGAAACTCAATGACTTGGGAATAGTGATTCCTAACAGACTGGGGATTAATCGTGTCCTTCAATCACTGCCACCAAGTTACAAGAACTTTGTGATGAACTACAATATGAAGACCATGAACAAGGAGTTACCTGAACTCTTTGGCATGCTAAAAGCTGCTGAGATTGAGATCAAGAAAGAGCACCAAGTGTTGATGGTCAACAAGACCACCAGTTTCAAGAAACAGGGCAAGTCTAAGGGAAAATTCAAGAAGGGTGGCAAGAAAGCTGCCATGCCTCCTATGAAACCTAAGAACGGCCCTAAGCATGATGCTGAGTGCTATTACTGCAAGGAGAAGGGACACTGGAAGCGTAATTGCTCCAAGTATCTGGCTGATCTGAAGAGCGGCCTTGTCAAGAAGAAGAAAGAAGGTATATCTGATATACATGTTATAGGTGTTTATCTCACTGGTTCTCGTTCTAGTACCTGGGTATTTGATACTGGTTCGGTTGCTCATATTTGTAACTCGAAACAGGAACTAAAGAATAAACGAAGACTACTGAAAGATGAAGTGACGATGCGCGTTGGAAACGGATCCAAAGTCGATGTGATCGCTGTCGGCACACTTCCTCTACATCTACCTTCGGGATTAGTTTTAAGCCTAAATAATTGTTATTTGTACCCGCGTTGAGCATGAACATTATATCTGGATCTTGTTTAATGCAAGACGGTTATTCATTCAATTCTGAGAATAATGGTTATTCTATTTTTATGAATAATATCTTTTATGGTCGAGCACCCGAAAAGAATGGCTTATTTCGTTAGATCTCGATAGTAGTGATACGCATATACATAACATTGATGCTAAGCGAATTAAATTGAATGATAATTCTACTTATATGTGGCATCTGTCGTCTTGGTCATATTGGAGTGAAACGCATGAAGAAACTCCATACCGATGGATTACTTGAATCACTTAACTTTGAGTCACTTGATAGATGCGAAGCATGTCTAATGGGAAAAATGACTAAGACTCCATTTTCTGGTATGATGGAGCGAGCTACAGACTTATTGGAAATCATACATACCGATGTGTGCGGACCAATGAGTGTAGCATCGCGCGGTGGTTATCGTTATGTTCTAACCTTCACAGATGATCTGAGAAGATATGGGTATATCTATTTCATGAAACATAAATCCGAAACTTTCGAGAAGTTTAAGGAATTCCAAAGTGAAGTAGAAAATCAACGTAACAAGAAGATTAAATTTCTACGATCTGATCGCGGAGGTGAATATCTGAGTTATGAGTTTGGCATGCATTTAAAGAAATGTGGAATACTTTCACAATTGACACCGCCGGGAACACCACAACGAAACGGTGTGTCCGAACGTCGTAATCGAACTCTCTTAGATATGGTTCGTTCTATGATGTCTCTTACTGATTTGCCGTTATCATTTTGGAGTTATGCATTAGAGACAGCCGCATTCACTTTAAATAGAGCACCATCAAAATCCGTAGAAACGACACCGTATGAATTATGGTTTAATAAGAAACCCAAGCTGTCGTTCCTTAAAGTTTGGGGTTGCGAAGCCTATGTAAAGAAGTTACAACCGGACAAGCTAGAACCCAAAGCGGAGAAATGCGTCTTCATAGGATACCCTAAGGAAACTATAGGGTATACTTTCTATCACGAGATCCGAAGGCAAAATCTTTGTTGCTAAGAATGGAACCTTTCTTGAGAAAGAATTTCTCACTAAAGAAGTGACTGGAAGAAAAGTAGAACTCGATGAGATTGATGAATCTATACTCGTTGATCGAGTAGCGCAAGCATCGGAAGTTGTACCTGTACCGCCTACACCGGCAACGAGAGGAAGCTAATGATAATGATCATGAAACTTCGAACGAGGAAACTATCGAACCTCGCAGATCGACAAGGGAACGTGCCACTCCTGATTGGTATGATCCTTGTCTAAATGTCATGATTGTGGACAACAATGATGAGGACCCTGCAACGTATGAAGAAGCAATGATGAGCCCAGATTCCAACAAATGGCAAGAAGCCATGAAATCCGAAATGGGATCCATGTATGATAACAAAGTATGGACTTTGGTAGACTTACCTGATAGTCGCAAGGCTGTCGAAAATAAATGGATCTTCAAGAGAAAAACAGATACTGATGGTAATATTACTGTCTATAAAGCTCGACTTGTCGGAAAGGGTTTCCGACAAATTCAAGGTGTTGACTACGATGAGACTTTCTCACCTGTAGCGAAGCTAAAATCTGTGAGGATTTTGTTAGCAATAGCTGCATTTTTCGATTATGTGATTTGGCAGATGGATGTCAAAACGGCGTTCCTTAATGGAGACATTGAGGAAGAGTTGTATATGGTACAATCCAAAGGTTTTGTCGATCCTAAAAATGCTGACAAAGTATGCAAACTTCAGCGTTCAATTTATGGACTGAAGCAAGCATCGAGAAGTTGGAACCGACGCTTTGATAAGGTGATCAAAGACTTCGGGTTTATACGATGCCATGGAGAGGCATGTATTTACAAGAAAGTGAGTGGGAGCTCGTAGCATTCCCGATATTATATGTAGATGACATATTATTGATTGGGAATGATATAGAACTATTAAGCAGTGTAAAAGGTTATTTGAATAACAATTTTTCAATGAAAGACCTTGGTGAAGCATCGTATATATTAGGCATCAAGATTTATAGAGATAGATCAAGACGCCTAATAGGACTATCACAGAGTACATACCTGGACAAGATTCTAAAGAAGTTTAGAATGGACGAAAGTAAGAAAGGGTTTTTACCTATGTTACCAGGCAAGGTCTTGAGTAAGACTCAAGGTCCGGCTACGGCAGAAGAAAGAGAAAGGATGAGTCAGATCCCCTATGCTTCGGCAGTAGGCTCTATCATGTATGCCATGCTATGTACTAGACCGGATATAGCACATGCTGTTAGTTTAACCAGCAGATATCAAAGTGATCCAGGAATGGAACACTGGACAGTGGTCAAGAATATCCTGAAGTACTTGAAAAGAACTAAGGATATGTTTCTTTGTTATGGAGGTGACCTAGAGCTCGTTGTAACAAGTTACACCGATGCAAGTTGGAACACTGATCCTGATGACTCTAAGTCACAATATGGGTACGTGTTTATATTGAATGGTGCTCGCGATGAAGCCGGGCAAGCTCGAAGCGAGTGCACGGTGGCGAAGTCTTCAACAGAATCGGAGTACATAGCGGCTTCGGAGGCTTCATCGAAGCGGTATGGATGAAGAGGTTCATTGTAGAGCTCGGTGTGGTTCCTAGTGCATTGGACCCACTAGTCATCTACTCGTGACAACATGGGTGCCATCGCCAATGCACAAGAACCAAGGTCACACAAGAGGCTGAAGCATATCAAGCTGCGTTATCATTCGATTCGCGAGTACATCGAAGATGGAGAAGTAAAGATTTGCAAAGTACACACCGATCCGAATGTAGCAGATCCGTTGACTAAAGCTCTCCCTAGGGCAAAGCATGACCAACACCAGAATGCCATGGGTGTTAGGTACCTTACAATGTAATCTAGATTATTGACTCTAGTGCAAGTGGGAGATCTGTTGGAGATATGCCCAAGAGGCAATAATAAAAGTGGTTATTATATATCTTTATGTTTATGATAAATGTTTATATACCATGCTATAATTGTATTAACCGAAACATTGATACATGTGTGATATGTAAACAACAAAGAGTCCCTAGTATGCCTCTTAACTAGCTTGTTGATTAATAGATGATTAGTTTCATAATCATGAACATTGGATGTTATTAATAACAAGGTTATATCATTATGTGAATGATGTAATGGACACACCCAATTAAGCGTAGCATAAGATCACGTCATTAAGTTTTTTGCTATAAGCTTTCGATACATAGTTACCTAGTCCTTATGACCATGAGATCATGTAAATCACTTATACCGGAAAGGTACTTTGATTACACCAAACGCCACTGCGTAAATGGGTGGTTATAAAGGTGGGATTAAGTATCCGGAAAGTATGAGTTGAGGCATATGGATCAACAGTGGGATTTGTCCATCCCGATGACGGATAGATATACTGCGGGCCCTCTCGGTGGAATGTCGTCTAATGTCTTGCAAGCATATGAATAAGTTCATAAGAGACCACATACCACGGTACGAGTAAAGAGTACTTGTCACGAGACGAGGTTGAACAAGGTATGAAGTGATACCGATGATCAAACCTCGGACAAGTAAAATATCGCGTGACAAAGGGAATTGGTATCGTATGTGAATGGTTCATTCGATCACTAAAGTCATCGTTGAATATGTGGGAGCCATTATGGATCTCCAGATCCCGCTATTGGTTATTGGTCGGAGTAAGTACTCAACCATGTCCGCATAGTTCACGAATCGTAGGGTGACACACTTAAAGTTGGATGTTGAAATGGTAGAACTTGAATATGGAATGGAGTTCGAATATTTGTTCGGAGTCCCGGATGAGATCCCGGACATCACGAGGAGTCCCGGAATGGTCCGGAGAATAAGATTCATATATAGGAAGTCATTTTATAAGATTTAAAATGATCCGGAAGGTTCTATGGAAGGTTCTAGAAGGTTCTAGAAAAGTCCGGAAGAAACCACTAAGGAAGGCGGAGTCCCGGAGGGACTCCACCTCCCATGGCCGGCCAACCCTAAGGGGGAGGAGTCCCAAGTGGACTCCCCTAAAGGGGGCCGGCCACCCCTCACATGGAAGGGGAATCCCACCCCAAGTGGGATTCCCACCTTGGGTAGGTTTCCCTATCACATGGAAGGTTTTGGGTTCGGGTCTTATTCGGAGACTTGTAGTCCAACACTTGGGGCTTCCACCTATATAATGAGGGGCCAAGGGGAGGGGGCCGGCCACCCCAAGACCACAAGGTGGCCGCACCCTCTAGTGGCCGGCGCCCCCCTCTCCCAAACCCTAGCGGCCCTCTCTCCTCCACCACATCCCGCACGCTTAGCGAAGCTCCGCCGGTTTTCTCCACCACCACCGACACCACGCCGTCGTGCTGTCGGATTCAAGAGGAGCTACTACTTCCGCTGCCCGCTGGAACGGGGAGGTGGACGTCGTCTTCATCAACAACCGAACGTGTGACCGAGTACGGAGGTGTTGCCCGTTCGTGGCGCCGTGATCAAGATCTTCTACGCGCTTTTGCAAGCGGCAAGTGAACGTCTACCGCAGCAACAAGAGCCTCATCTTGTAGGCTTTGGAATCTCTTCAAGGGTGAGACTCGATAATCCCCTCGTTGTTACCGTCTTCTAGATTGCATCTTGACTTGGATTGTGTGTTCGCGGTAGGAAATTTTTTGTTTTCTATGCAACGAATCCCTACAGTATCCGGTTCCTCCGAGCGAGCAAGATGCACCATATGAAAAGATGGTCCTCTTGCACAGCCTAACCACCGACATCGTGGGCTGCGTTCATCGCTATGCGTCAGGAGATTCGAGACTCCACAATGCATCAACAGCTGCAGGATGATCTGGTGGAGCACATATGGACGCTTCGAGGCAACACCAATTAGTTTCCATTTAATTTGTTTCAAAACTTGTGTTGTTTTATTGAATTGTAACGTTTATTTGTAAAAATAAGCTAAATATTGGCAAAACTGGTCAAATTCACCGAACTATATTTGAATTTGGACTTTTCCAGGGACGTTTTTTTTCTCAAAAACGCCGAACACCGGGTGTCTACCGGGGAGACGGCTGGAACTTCGGCGCTCCCCGGCCGGAACTTTCGTCCAATTCGGCGATTTAGCGCCGGATTTGGCTGTGGGGAGTGCCAATGGCTGGAGATGCTCTTGGCTTCATTCGTTCTACAAGTATGTAGATGACGATACGTTGGAGCTATCTCTGTGCTCCGACTGACGTTGGGGTGGCCGACGCCATGTTGTTGGTGTTGCTCGGGGTTGGCTAGGGGCGTGAACATGAAAGAACAAGGTTAGGGAAGACGATGAACATGATGTGTGGGACCAAATTGTCAGCGAGAGTACGACATTATCTTTATCGTAATCTTGATATTCCCGGTTCACCAAACATGCCTAGCGTCTAAAATAGATCGGGATCGACAAATTTGGGATTGTCAATTTTGGAATTGATATAGCTAACCTATATACAAATTTAAGATTTTTTTTGGAGTTTCTTTTTTCGGAAAGGACTGCGCGTAGCCTAGGAAATGCATGGGCGTCGTTCAGATGGAGAAAGTGGACCGAGAGCGGTTGCACTGAGTCTGAACTAGGCTCTGCAATTAATGCAGAAGTTTGCGAGCAAGTACAATAATACTGTATCCAGTTAGATGACTATAAGAGATAAAATATTATGAGTTTCCTTAGTTGGTGGAGAGAGATTAGGAGAGAGAAGGAAGTGTGCTCTTATGCAATAGCCAGCTCTGGCATTATATGAGACTAAAAGGTGAGTTATGTATTACAAAAGTACTAGTACACTCTTATAGCTTACTATTATACATGCTAGCTATATATTAGCTATAGATGATGTGACAAACTGTTATAACGGCTACCAACTACACTATTGTTTTTGCTCTAAGAGAGATGATGGATTGATGGGATGTACAGTAGCACCGAGCGAGGCAGCACCTTCCAACAGCCAGCCGCCAGATAACAAGAAAGTAGTCTCGCTCGGCGCCATCGAGCTTGCCGCCTGAACCGCGAAAGCAACGAACGGCCAACGTAGGGATGGCGCGCGCCAGCCACCGGTCGGTCGCCACGTGACACCAGGAAGTGCGACCCGTTGGTCGCGACGTGTCATCACGCACGCGCTCACGTGCCGCCAAGAGCGCCGGGGTCCAGCCGAGGACAGCGAGCGGTGCAAGGCTCGGTCGCCACGCCAATTCTACCGGTTGGTGCACGTGCAAAATTCTACGTAGAGCACACACACTGCCAACAGACATTAACTTGCTGTGTAAGACATCGAATCAACTTACTCTAAACTTAAATACTTCCTCCGTTCACAATTTGTTTTCCCAACTTTAACTAAATTTGCACGTATCTATGCACTAAAATACATCTAGAAACATACATATTTAAATAAAATTAAAATATTTTTTGTGGATGGAGAAAATATTTAAAAAGGTTATGAGCATAGGAGAGACAAGATATGGGGTAGCTACAAAGTTGTTAGCTAAAACTAGACTTCACCTAGAACACTCATCTCACTCCCCTTGCGGCGGAGGGCCTGGATTCGGACGCCAAGGCAGTGTCGGGAGGCAGCGGCAAGCTCAGGGATGAGCTAGAGGCGAACATGATTGGTTGGCGCAGCTGGGACAAGGCGGAGGTGGGGGTGATGCGAGGTCACTGGTGTGTAGCAGCAGGCTGTCGAGACGAGGCAGAGGCGGGGAGCGAGGTCAAGGCTTGTTGTGCGTGTCTTTTGGTAGCAAATTTTAAGTAAGTACTAAAATTTTAGGAGAATCAATTTTGTGTAAGCTGTTTTTTGAGAAAAAAAAATTGTTAGCCGTTGGAGATGCTAGTGCAAGTCACCCACAACTGACATTTGATGAACTTGTGGAACCATGAGCACAATCGGTACGAATGTGGGTGCGCGGTGTGCCAGCATTCTAAACCAAATCAAGATTACGGATCATGGACTGAATGCACCGTGCGTTGACAGCTTGCTGCGCTGGGCGCTAGTTTATTTCGATTGCCGATCGTGAGTTGGGATGAGTCAGCACGTGCATCCTGCCCCCACGGGGGACACCGGCCTAGTAAACAGGAGCCAGTACGACCAGGATAAGGTGCGACGATAGGGACGCCCCCAGCCGGTCCCTGCCGCTACATAAACAAACGTGATGGGCCAGGACGCGCGTACACGGCGACAGGCAGCTTGTGCTTGCGCGGGCTGCATGCACGGCGCCACGGCGTCGATGCCTAGGCACGCGTGGCGATCGCCGGTAAGCCGCACCAGGCGAGGCCACTTGTACGGATCATGGCGTAGGACAGTACGACCTCTGCCTCGGCGTGGCCGCGTGCAGGCCCTGCGCCAATGGCCGCCGCCCGCGTCGCCGGGATGCACGCACGGCAGTGTGCCTCGGACCAGAGCGCGCATACACGGTGCTCGGGGCTCAGACACGCAGTGACGTGTTGTTGCTCTGATCGGCAGTGTTTGATGTAGCACTATCATTGATTCTCACGCATTTCAAAACGTAGCGACAGCTCGGTTTGGAACGACCATGTAAAAGCGAATTTGTACATTCACATTAGGCAAAATAAAATCTAAAAGATGATGTACCTCCTTCCTACCCAAAATATGTTGCATATAACTTTTGATCAAAGTCAAACTTTATAAAATTTAATCATCTATATTAATAAAAATATAAACATATGCAACAAAATAATAATATTTTTACAATTGTTATGAAATATAATTTCAGATTATATGCATTTGACATGGTAGAATTTTTGTATTATTATCTATATTCTTGACCAAAGTTTGCACAGTGTAACTTGCACGAAAAAATTATGCACAACATAAAATTGGAAGGCGCCTGTGCGGCCTAACCGTCGTGTTGAGCTACTCCTGCGTCTTGCTCCAAGCCGCTCGCATCTATGCCACAATACCACTTATTTCCGGCGACTTTGCCATCACCCAACCAAATAGCCGCCCGATCCGCCATGGTCTAGCCCCATATTTCATGGGTATACTGACGTCGTAGACCAATTTTGGCAAATCTAGGTGGCCTACGGATGATGGACGGAACTATGGTTTAACCGAGCGGCTTAGTTGTTGATTGACCAAGATGAGGAGTCCAGGATCCGAAGCTCTGGCCAGAACTATCACCGATGTAGTTGGCCGGATCCGTATCGACATAGGTCTTACGTGTACAACAACTTGTACCTATTTAGGTTAGTGTTAGCAGAGTTCGACCTGGAATACTCCTGATAACCCGGGATCCTGGCTTCTTTATAAACAGGATCCCAGGAGCCCAATAGAGAGTCCCAAGTATGCGACGACGGAGCAGAAAGGTCGGCGCGCCGATGAAGGTATGAAGAAATCGGTACGTTCTATTCCGAGCCGCAGGATTAGAGGGAGATCCAACGGCGCACGAGCGTCGTCTTCTCCGGCGAGAAGCGAACTCACCGGCGGCGAGGGTAGGGGGTCGGAGAGCCTACCGGTGCTCCGGCGATCGTCGGCGATGTGCGTTGCTACGTTGTCGTGGACGGCGAGTCTCCTGGTACAGATGGCGTTGCTCGGGGTGGCTCCAATCGACGGCGCGGTGCTGCGGGTACTGGCGGGCTCCGGCGTCAAATTGAGGTGGCTCCGGCGATAATGTGGCTAGGGCTTTGTTCGAGGAGAAGCAGAGATGGGAGGAGAAGTTGTTGGTGTGGAGAATGGAGGCGCGGGAGTGCCCTATTTATAGCGGCGAAGGGGAGCTGCGGGTGCCCGTGGAGGTCGATCATGGCGCGGCGTCTCTGGTGTGCGAAAGGGCAAGATAAGGACGGCATGGAATGGCTATCATCATGGCGATGCTCGACGGCTCGCTGGCGCAGAGAAAAGAGGAGGGGACGGCTCGGGACGATGCCGCATCTACCACGGTACTGGCGGCGAAAGTTTGAAGAGGACGACGGCGACGGTGCCTCCGCGTGCATTCGAGCATGTCTACGGGCTAGCTGGAGAGGTGTTGACGCTTGGTGCAGAGTTAGAGGAGTAGGGAAGGACGGAGGAGATGGGGCTTGGCCATGCTCTGGCGCGTCCAGAGCGTGGTGATCACGCTGGGCTGGCCAATGCCAGCCTCTCTCGTGCCAGGGTTGGGCATGGTGATGATTAGGGCTGCCAGGAGATGCTCCAGGACAAGGAGAAAGTGAGAGGAAGGGATTAGAGAGGGAGGTGGCATGAGGATCGGCATGGTGCACGGCATGGGTTGGTTCTGAGCCTCTCCACACTTTAATCACCAAGGGCAAGTACTTGGTTTGGTACAGGAGACACAGGGATACAATGATCATCACAAATCAAAAGGGGTTTAGGCCAAGAATTGCTGGATAATAGCAAGTATGATCAATTCAGATTCTTGCCCACTAGGTATTCGACACAATGGCCGCAAGAAGTGAACTTTCAAATTTTGCAGAGATTTTTGGTGGAGTGGATTTGAATAACATTTGGAGCATAGTGGTTGAGGTGGTGTGCAAAATGGTGTTGGTTTGTGAAATTTCAAAATGTGTATGATCTACATTTTGTTTCAATGTTGCCACTTGTCAAGCTTATACTAAGCAATAGGGACAGAGTCAACCATGATGGTCAACACACAAAGTGTTCACCTTGATGTGCTCTTGGATGAGGTGGAAAGAGTTGGCAAGGTTTGGTTTAAGATTTGCTTAATACAAGGGCTCAAAGTGGGTAACATAATAATAGTGGCAGATTTGACCATTATCATATGTCACTTAAATTTGAATTTTCCTTTGCTTTGATTTGTGTTTCTTTGATTCAAAAGTGTTTGTTATTGGTCTAGGGATGTTTCCCAAGCATTGGCACAATCCATTATGGTCTTGGTTGAGGATTTTCAAAAATGGCCATAGCCATATGTGAGGTTTTTGCCATTTCTAATTTTCTTCTTTTCCTTTTTCTTTTGCTTCTCTTTGTGGACCCTAAAGATCATACTCTAGGGTTTTGGCCTCATTGTTAAGCACACACACAATCATCATGGCAAACACAAGTATTAAACATGGGCACTATGCATAACACAAGAGTTAATAAAAGTTTTTGTTGGTTCTCAAAATTTGAATTTGGGAAACTCCTTCTTTTATTGATTTGAAAATTGGGATGTTACAGACGCTCAAGTCCAATGAAGTTAGGATTGGACCTATTACAAGGGCTCGTGCGAAGTTACTTAAACAACAGGTGAACTTGTTCCTAAACGATACTTGATTGATGAGAACTTTATACTGCCTAAGTCTTGTTACTTATGTATGATCAGGTATGAAGAGGGAGTAAGTATCGCACGAGGAGGAGAGGAGCAGCTGGACGTGAAGATGGACGTGAAGCTGGACATGGAGGTGGACATGAAGACATCCCATGGACGCGCGAGGGAGGAGTGGGAGGCATGCGCGAGAGAAGACGTCACAGTTCAAGCCGGCCCAGCACCCGGTCAGACCGGCCGCCACGCCGGCGCGCCCGGTCACTGGCCTGATCCAACCGGGCGGCACGCCGGATCCGCCCCGGCGCCAACTGGACGCAGGGTCCGCCCCGGCGCCAACCGGACACTGTGCTCATGCCAACCGGGAGGTGTACTGCAAGACAACGCCTGCACCCGGTCAGCACCCCGCGCCAGGCCCGGTTTGAACCGGACTGGCCCGGTCCCAGGCCCGGTCGACCCGCCCCCAGACCGGCCGAGTACGAGTCTGTCTCGACCAGATCCCGATCTGGGTCGGTTATTTGTGTATCTTTTCGTTCTGAGGTCGTCATGAACTCCTATATAAGTGCCCATGACGCCCCCATAATAGCTTTAGACCACGTTTAAAATAAACCCTAATTCATAGTTGATTGCTTAGCAACTCTATTGAATCTCTACACCATATTGCTTTGATTTGGTGTAATTCTGAAAGTCTTGTGTGATCTGTTGTTCCATTGGGAATTAGAAGGTTGCAAGTTACCGCTTCGTGGTCGGCGGCTACGTGCGCAAGTGTGTGGAGTTGAGAATTGTAAGGGTATTTTACCCTTATCCATTATTTTGGTAACAATGACACCGTGCTAGAGTATTTGGCCTAATATGTTTATAAGGATAATCTCAGGTATTAGGCAATGAGGCATAAATGGTG